>NC_071512.1:102860769-103170456 GCF_027887155.1 Malaclemys terrapin pileata | reverse complement strand
CCCAGAAAGAGTGGCTAAGGTTTGGGAATCTCCCTCACATCCTCAACAGTGAAGACCGATGCAAAGAATTCATTTAGTTTCTCCACAATGGCCTTATCGTCTTTGAGTGCTCCTTTAGCATCTTGCTCGTCCAGTGGCCCCCACTAGTTGTTTAACAGGCTTTCTGCTTCTGATGTATTAAAAAAAAATTGCTATTACTTTTGGAGTCTTTGGCTAGCTGTTCTTCTTTCTTTTTTGGTCTTTCTAATTATATTTTTACACTTCATTTGCCAGAGTTTATGCTCCTTTCTATTTTCCTCAGTAGGATTTATCTTCCACTTTTTAAAGGATGCCTTTTTGCCTCTCGCTGCTTCTTTTACTTTGTTTAACCACAGTGGCCCTTTTTTGGTTCTCTTACTATGTTTTTTAAATTGGAGTATACATTTAAGTTGAGCCTCTATTATTGTGTCTTTAAAAAGTTTCAATGCAGCTTGCAGGGATTTTACTTTTGGTGCTGTACCTTTTTAATTTGTTTCACTAACTGCCTCATTTTTGCGTAGTTCCCCTTTCTGAAATTAAGTGCTACAGTGTTGGGCCACTGTGGAGTTTTCCTCGCCACAGGGATGTTAAATTTAATTATATTATGCTCACTATTACCAAGCAGTCCAGCTATATTCACCTCTTGGACCAGATCCTGTGCTCCACTTAGGACTAAATCAAGAATTGCCTCTTCTCTTGTGGGTTCCAGGACCAGCTGCTCCAAGAAGCAGTCATTTAAGGTGTCAAGAAACTTTATCTCAGCATCCCTTCCTGAGGTGACATGTACCCAGTCAATATGGGGATAATTGAAATCCCCCATTATTATTATTGCTTTTTTTTTATTTTAATAGCCTCTCTAATCTCCCTGAACATTTCAGTCACTATCACCATCCTGGTCAGGTGGTCTGTAATACGGCTCTACTGCTATATTCTTATTTTTCAAGCATGGAATTACTATCCATAGAGATTCTATAGTACAATTTAGTTCATTTAAGATTTTTACTTCATTTGATTCTACGCTTTCTTTCACAGATAGTGCCACTCCCCCACCAGCACGACCTGTTCTGTCCTTCCGATATATTTTGTACACTGGTATTACGGTGTCCTCATTCCACCAGGTTTCTGTGATGCCTATTGTATCAATATCCTCATTTAATACTATGCACTCTAGTTCACCCATCTTATTATTTAGACTTCTAGCATTGGTATATAAGCATTTTAAAAACTTGTCATTTTTTGCCTGTCCTCTATTGCATGATGTAATTGAATGGGACTTTTTTTCATTTGACTTTCTCATCAGATCCTCCCTGTATCTTATCATTTTCCATCCTCTCCTCCTTATTAGGACATAGAGAATCTCCATTTATAGATCCTCCCCTAAGGTACGTCTGAACCACATGCTCCTTCACACCTGTTGGCTTTCCCCCAGCCCTTAGTTTAAAAACTGTTCTATGACCTTTTTAATTTTAAGCGCCAGCAATCTGGTTCCGTTTTGGTTTAGGTAGAGCCCATCCTTCCTGTATAGGCTCCCGCTCTCCCAAAAGCTTCCCCAGTCCCTAATAAATATAAACCCCTCCCCCCTACACCATTGTCTCATCCACGCATTGAGACCCTACAGTTCTGCCTGTCTAACTGGCCCTGCAGGTGGAACTGGAAGCATTTCAGAGTATGCTACCATGGAGGTCCTGGACCTCAATCTCTTAACTAGCAGCCTAAATTTGGCCTCCAGGACCTCTGTCCTATCCTTCCCCATGTCGTTGGTACAGCACCTACATGTACCATGAGCATAGGCTTATGTGTAGTGCTGGGGAGGAGCCAATCAAGATGTCTCGAGAGATCTGCAACCTTCGCACCAGGCAGACAAGTCACATTGCGGTTCTCCCGATCATCGCAAACCCAGCTATCTATGTTTCTAATGATTGACTGTCGCTTTCTAATAGCTAGAGTTCCCTCCCCCAGAGAAGTATCCTCAGTGCGAGAGGAGACCACATCATCTAGGAGGAGGGTCATTTGAGATCCTTTCCCTTTGCTCCAATTGGATGTTCTCCTTCCCTGAGGCTTTCATCCTCCTCAACAACACAGAGGCTGTCAGACTGGGGGTGGAACCGTTCTACTGTGTCCCGGAAAGTCTCATCTATGTATCTCTCTGTCTCCCTTAACTCAGCCACCCTGGTCTCCAGAGTCCGTACACCGTCTCTGAGGGACAGGAGCTCCTTGCACCGAATGCACACGTATGCCACCAGTCCATAGGGTAGGTAATCATACATGCTGCATTGGGTGCAATAAACTGGGTAGCTCCCACTCTCTTGCTGGACTTCTTTCTGCATTCTCTTTTTACTCCCGAAGCTTGTTACCTTGTTTTTATCAAGTGGTGTTTTGACCTTTAAGTGCAAAGAAAGTTAGGTATATCTAGCCCCTGCTCACACTCCCCCTGCAAACCCCTGTTTACAAACTCCCCGGTTAGCCGCTCCTGTTCGCTAGCTCCTCTGGTCGCTTAGGAGCAGACTTTTTAAAGCCCTGCTCTGCCTGAGTAGCCCCGCCCACTGGTTAAGGGTTGATTGGATGCCTCGTCAAGAAGCTCCTAGCTCTCAGCCTTGCCTAGCAGGCCGCTAGGCTCGGCACACACACGGTCCCCCAAACAGACCACACGGTATATTTCAGTCAAGCAGCAAGCACACCACAAACACGAAAACTACTGAAGACAAACTTACCCCAAGGGTCCCGCAATCGCTCCTCCTTCACCTGGAGAAGTCCCTCGCCAAACTCCCCTGTTAGCTGCCCTAGTTCACTAGGAAGTACTTTGTACTCCATGACAAATCTAAATAAATAAATAGTACTTACATTTACCAGGGAGTAAAGAAACATTGGTGAGGCCAAGGTATCTGTATTTTTTCACATTTATGTTTTTAAAAAACTTCCTATTTCAGTCTCTCAGAGTGTCCTTGTGCCTGGCCTAGAAAGACAGTGTCACAAACCTTATAAGAATGCTAGAAAGACAAAAACTAACCTGGTTGAATTAAGGCTTGACCTAATGCTCACTGACGGCAATGGCACCTTAGAGACTAACACATTTATTTGGGCATAAGCTTTCATGGGCTAAAACCCACTTCATTAGATACATGGAGTGAAAACTACAGTAGGAAGGTATAAATACACAGCACATGAAGAGATGGGAGTTGCCTTACCAAGTGGGGGGGGGGGGGAAGAGTGCTAATGAGCTAATTCATTTAAGGTGGAAGTGGGCTGTTCTCAACAGTTGACAAGAAGGGGTGAACCAAGGGAGGAAAAAATCACTTTTGTAGTGCTAATGAGGCCAATCTAATCAAGATGCCTCATTTCAAACAGCTGACAAGAAGGTGTGAGTATCAGCAGGCAGAAATTTAGTTTTTGTATTGACCCATCCTCTCCCAGTCTTTATTCAGGCCTAATTTGATAGTGTCCAGTTTGCAAGCTAATTCCAGCTCTGCAATTTCTTGTTGGAGTTTTTTTGTTGAATTGCCACTTTTAAGTCTGTTATTGAGTGTCCAGGGAGATTGAAGTCTTCTCCTACTGGTTTTTGAATGTTATCATTCTTGATGTCTGATTTGTGTCCATTTATTCTTTTGCGTAGAGGCTGTCCGGTTTGGCCAATGTACATGGCAGAGGGGCATTGCTGGCACCTGATGGCATATATCACATTGGTAGATGTGCAGGTGAACGAGCGCCTGATGGTATGGCTGATGTGGTTGGGACCAATGATGGTGGCCTTTGACTAGATATGCAGACAGATCTGCCTTGATCACATTGGCCTCATTAGCAATAATACAAAAGTGATTTTTTTTCCCCCCTCCTTTGGTATTCATCCCTTCTTGTCAACTATTGAGAATAGCCAACTTCCACCTTAATTAGTGGGTTTTAGCCCACGAAAGCTTATGCCCAAATAAATGTGTTAGTCTCTAAGGTGCCACAAGGACTCCTCGTTGTTTTTGCTGATACAGACTAACACGGCTACCACTCTGAAACCTAAAGGCAATGGGAGTCTTCCCACTGAATTCAGTGGGCTTTGGATCAGGCTCTAAATGATACAGTGTGAAGAGGTAACTGCAGGTAGGGACTATGGACGCATGGAAGTCCTTTACCTCTGTATATGAGAGGTGTGAACCAAAATAAACCCTACCAGGAATGAGGAATTGTTTCACATGGGCCAAAGGGGTAGTGGTACTGAGGTTAAATTAACTAAAGAAAAATGGAGGCAAAAGTATCGTAATAGTGAGATATATCAGGGCTTTTCCAGTCTAAGGGAAGTGGTGGAAGCCTCATCTTTACAGTCTTTTGAATGGGGATGGTCAAAACACTAGAATCTACTCTAGAGAACAATTGTTCATGGGCAGAAGTGATAGTTTAAGTGGGGGCTAGCCTAGATTTCCGAAAGAGTCTGTAAATCAAGCTGATTGTGTCCATAGTCTGGTGGGTCCTTCTCCTTTATCTAGGGATTCTACAGCCCAGGAATCAGACAAATTTTGTATGTGAGATATGATCTATTCCCACAGTCACTGCTCAGCTTTATTGTACTTGTGCTACTGAGTTTGCGGTTGCTCAGGTTGGTTAGATTAGTCTATAGCTGAGAGCATGGAGCTGTTAAATCAGAAGTGACAGGCTAGGAAGCTGAGCAGTCATCTTTCTGCATGGTCAAATGTTTAGAAGGCAAGAATTTGCAAAGTAATAGTTCCATGTCTTTTTCTGGCACAGTCCAGAGGAAAGAAGCAAACAAAAGGAGCATAACGTTGTCTATCTGCTCTACAGCTACCTAGTTACACAGGTTTACAATAGCTTTTCAAACAGGAAAGCTGCCAAGCTTGGGGGGGAGGGAGCAGAAGCAAATTTCAGTCATCGTTACAGATGTTGCATAAGGAATTCTCTCTTATACATCCATTGGCTCAGAACTGTCTACCATACAAATGACTTTCTTTCTGCAGCTCTTCAGACAAAGCATTAATATTCATAGTTACAAAAACACAGATTTAATGCCATCCTGGGTAGGCTGTGAGCTTTTCAATATTTAAACTGGGCTCATCAAACTTTGCCTTTGTGCCACAGCGACCCAGTGCTGTGGGATGGGTAGAAACCCAGTATTCTGTTTCTGGCAGTGGCCTGTGTCAGATGTTCCAGAAGAAACCAACAGAACAGGGCAATTATTCAGTGGTCCTGCCCCCTGTTGTCCAGTCCCAGCTTCTGGTAGTCAGTGGCTTTGGGATACCCAGAGCATGGGGTTGCATCCCTGACCATCTTGGCTAATAGCCAGTGATGGACCTAGTCTCCATGAACTTATCTAATTATTTTTTTAACCCAATGATACTTTTGGCCTTCACAACATCCCCTGGCAATGCGTTCCACAGGTTGACTGTGCATTGTGTGAAGAAAGTTGTTCCCTAACCTCCAAAGAGAGTGCAGGTGTTAACTGAGTTCAGGTCTGGATACATTCCTTCAACCACTCTTGCTGCCTTTGGGTCCAATCTGCACATGGTCAGAAATCACTGCTGTATCTTCACCTTGTTGGCCAACCCCTCCTTAAAACCCAGCCATAAAATCGTGCTACACTCTCTCAGATTGGGAAGAATCTAAATTTATGGAGAAACTATTAGAAAGACGAACGGAACTTCATTCTCATGAGCTCAACTTTGTTCACAAAATAACACTCAAACCATTCACTGATGCCTTCTCCCTTTAATTTGCAAACCTTTTCGTAGGCTTAGAGTGAAATCAGTAATCCACAAAAAGCACAGAAAGGAGACTTTTTTTTCCCCTCAGAGAGGTAATATTAAAAAATATCTGGCCCTTGCAGCTGTCAGGACCTTTGATATTCAGCTACATGTAATTTCCATATAGCATAGCGAACTTTAAAACCAAATGATCTCCATAAATAATGCAGCCTTGTGATTTCCTCAACTACCATTCCTTTGTCTTCCTTAAGGGTGGAAAGAACAGGAAACACAATGAGTATGCTAAGGCGCCATCCCTTTTGGTTTTTAAGCTTAGACAACAGCGTTATCTAGAGATGAGGATGTGTCCCCACATCAGAAGCAAACCTAGAAATAAGAGGCTAATCTCATGCAAGGCTTTGAATAGCAAGAGTGAGGCCATGAACTGTTTGCTGTCCTCAATGGGAAGCCAGCGCAGAAGAGCGGAGCACTGGGGTGATGTGTTCCTGAAGAGCAACTTTAGCAACAAGGTCTATCTGGCAGGGCCAGCTCCAGGCACCAGCAAAGGAAGCAGGTGCTTAAGGCGGCCAATTAAAAGGGGCGGCACATCCGGGTCTTCGACGGCAAGTCCCTCAGTTCCTCTCTTCCTCTGAATTGCCGCCAAAGAGGAAGAGAGGGAGCAAAGGACCCGCCGCCAAATTGCCGCAGAATGAAGCGGCGCGATTGAGCTGCCGCCGATCTGATTCTTTTTTTTTTTTGCTTCACTTCTTGGGGTGGCAAAAAAGCTGGAGCCGGCCCTGCTATCCGGTATTAGTTGGAGCTGTATAGTAGCATTTCTTAGCAAATACGCTTCATCATTGGTCTGCCATCCAACTAATTTCAGGAGGGATTTAATTGAGGAGAGGGTAGAGTCACTCAGAAAGGGTGTTCCATGAGTAAGGAGCAGCATGGAAGAAAAAAATGTTTGTTGGAGAACCAGGCAAGCAGGGAATTTGGGGCAGAAGAGAGAGGACAAGATGGTGACATAAGAGACAAATCAATTATTCATTACCAACTATTTGCCCAGCTCTAGTCTGGAGTGTGACTGTTTTTTGCAAGTTGCCTCCACTGTATTTCTCTCCTGTCCCCAAATATCAAAACATATCCATGGTGCAACTGTGTTGCACTTATTGTCACTACGTCACTGATGTATTTGGGCCAATGGGACAACTTACGTTAGAGAAGTTTATCCATGCAAGTAATGGGTGCCTTTATTTTCTGTGTGAGATCTTTCTGCTATTTCTTTTAACTCTGTAATTATTTTTGAGCAATATATTCCCCATGAAGTGTCCTCAGTATGAGACCAAACACTCTGAGGTGCCTGAGAATTCTACTGGCTATGGATATTGGTTCAGAATCTAACCCTGACCAGATTTATGGCTGAAGTCCCCTCAGTGCCCTTGCCTCCCACAGATAAACTCTAATAAAAAGATGTGTTCGGCCTCATTCCTTCCCTTGTTGAACCCTGAATACCACTTACATGTGGGTAATTGCTAGGGGAAATCCTTTTATTTTGACGCCAGATTTCTGACATGGCAGCATATGGTACCATAAAACCGAAAAAAACAACCCCAACAATCCACAAAAGTTGGCTGCAAAAATAGCACAGGCCTGGGAAGGCCCGTACTATGAACTTTGTGGAGTTATAAAATGTACTGATGAAAAGGATGGGGAGGTCCCTTTAGAGCAAAACAAACCGCTGCAGTTACATGGTTGCAAACAGAGACAAACCTATCTGTGTAGAAGACCATGGTCATGAAAGCCAATGGGAATTCAGGGTGTGCCGCACCTTGTAGGAATGGAACCTGCTGGTGCACTCTTGAAGCTTCCCATCATGTATTAGAACCTGTTTGCATGTGACAGGTTAATCTATTGCTTGGGCAGTTCTTCTCAGACTGACAATCAAGACTCCTGGGTTCTTTTCCTGGCTCTGACACTGACCTTAGGCAAGCATGGTCGTCTTGAATTAATTATGCTTATACAATTATGTACATGACACTTCATTTCCACACTGATGGGTGCATTAGGAAGACAGAAAAATGTGTGCATTCCTTAAATTCTCACTTTGTGCAGTATATTAAAAATGTATGCACATTCTACCCTACTCACCATTGGTTTGGCATTCCAAATAAATGGGGGAATTGAATATGGTTGTGGTTGTATGTAATCAGTGGCCACAATTCCTTCTGGGCACTTGGGGCACTGTCCCTAATATCTGCTCTTGTGTTTTATCATGACAATACCACCCCCACTTTGACAACAATGCCCGCCTTGAAACCTCTCCTCTATTTGTCCTCCCCGAACCATCTTCATGCTTCCTTCCACATCACTCCTTCCACAGGCCATGTCCTCCCCATCAGATCCTTCTCCTCTTGAACTGAGTAGCAGTTAGGGCTAGCAGCTATCTATTATAATTATACATTGTGTATATACAGTTTAACCACCTGCATCTTCCATAGAAGTTATTTGTCCTCTTAAACTGTGAGTTCCCTGGGACACGGGCTTTGTCTTCCTATGTTTTGCTTATTGTGTACAAACAAAGACCCAAGAATAATTTCCCATCCCTAGATTATAATGGTCTAAAATGGATGGAATTATTTTCTTAACATGCACTTGATTGAGCATTGTCATCAGGTGACCTGAGACCCACACAGCCATTGATACAATAAAACCTCAGCTAAGCATGCCAAGAAAATCAACGTCTAGTTTACGTAGGTTATCCCAGGGGGGAAATACAGTTAATACTGAGGTTTAAAATATCTGAGCCCCTGAATCTTAAAACTTCATCAGCACTTGAGGGTTTCAAATAACCTTAGCAACAGGGAGGTTAAATACATACATACACACACACACTGTAACATAACTCAACAGATCACTTTAGAGTTTTGTCTGACATGGTCCCTGCTCTTGATCACCTAGTATTTATAGAATGTATGGATTAAAAATAATAAAACCTGCCCCTTTCTGAGATTGCCTTATAATGAAAACAAGAATATTTTGGAAGCAAAGAATAGGAAATGTTGACTGGGATGCCCCGCTGCTTTTTAAGGAGCCTGGCTAGAAAGATTTATGTCAAGAGCAACAGAAGGTTGGAAATAAAATAATGCCCTTGATGTTATGGTCTCTCGTTCAGCCAAGCGAGATGGCTTTTTCATGTACCTTGTCGAAAACCCAACATGAGAAAGGGGGCAGGAGATAAAAATCTTACACTCTTAATGGAGATTTACAAAAGACGGGACCAAATAAATACATATTCCACGTGTGAGAGAAACTGCTCCACTTGGTGATATGCCTGCTCCCATGCGCAATGAAGGTAGCATATAGTGAGACAGAGTGTTTTATATTCTCCAGAACAGTGGCTTTACTTTCAGAGGCCAGTATCCATTTACCCTGTTCAAAGCCTGAGTAGGCCTTGTTTATGGGTGCTCCACAAGGGATGGGGCCTGTCTGAACCCATCCCACCGACCTGAAGAGAGGGATTGGAGCTGTTCTTTTGCTGCTACTGCAGCCCATGGCAACCCTGAGCTGCATGGCCTACATAATCTCTGCTTGAAATCCAGTAGCATTACCCCTGTTTTATATTTCTGCACGTGAGAGGAGAAGCAGACAGGTTTACACTGCAAGACAGATTAGCGTAGGGCTGAGAAACACAGGGAGGGTGCTATAGGGAGGATATGGGTTATAAGAGCACAATATAGTGTGCCTGGAGGGAGCAAGGTGAGTCTCGAGGCGGGAGCGATAAAGAGGAAGTGAGTAATGGGAGGTAACTAAAGGGAGTGAGCCATGTGGAAGGAGACTGAGGTGGTGGTTGAGGGGGGCAGGAGAAAACACATGGAGCTGCTTGTAACAGGAGACCTGAGGAGCATCAAGGCACTCTGGGGTGGCAGAGTGTACAGCATGAGCAGGAGAACAGCAGGGAATGAGAGCTGAGGTGAAGGTGGATCTGTTGAGAGTTTTGACGATGATAGATGTGAGCCACACCAGATTCAAGCACCCCTTGGCCCTCTGGGAAGGTGTGATGGGGCACTGCCGCCGCTCCCATTCCCCATTCGTCACAGAGTGCTCAGAGACCTTCCTTCTTGTAGAGGGATTTTATAGTGTTTCACTCTACAAACTTCACATACTAATGCAGCCAGGGTATTTACAAGGCTATCCAGCATCCTACCCAGTCTCTTAAAAGGGGAGGGAGATAAAGGTGCCTTGGGTCACAGAACTCCCTTTTATCAGCCCTTCTCTCCCTTCCTTGCACTTCCTGACTGTGCTCTTTTATCCAGTCTCCTTGCTAATGGGCTAATTAGCTCATTAGCTTCCCAGACCAGATCTTATCTGGTAAATCAGGGCCTCCCTGGGGCCTAATTGGTTAAAACAGTGACAGAATGCTGGTGCAGTTGCTGATTCTCAGCACTCTGTCATGGAAGGTCCGGTCCAAAAGCAACATGTCTCTGGTGAGCTTGTTTTGTTTTTTTCCTAATTGTTTCAGAGAAATCAGCACGACTTGAAACCTTTCCTTTTGAATCCAGGCCTCCAGGAGCCTAATGCTGGCCTAACGAGCAAACAGGCTTTAGCTGTAGTAAAAGAGCCTACAGCAATGCTTGTAATAGAATGCACGTATTCTGAATGTAGGACTGGTTCTTACAAACCCCTCTGTTGTTAGGTGATGAAGATCATACCATGTGTCACTGAAACGGCAATTTTCACTGTAAGAACAGAAAGGTCTAAGATTTGTTCTCTTTGATCCTGATGTCATGATAATGTGGCCATTTTTAATGTACCTGTTTCTCAGTGGATAACTTTGTGATGATAATTCATACAATTTGAAAGCCACCAGAGTGATCATCTAGTCTGAGCTGCTGCATAAAACAGGCCATAGAATCTCGTGCAATAATTTCTTCATTGAGCCTGTAACTTCTTTGAGATATAGCATGCTATATAATATAACATTTTCTATAGTTCTTTTTAGTGCTTGGAGGCCAAAATGACATGCATTCTTAGGCTCTCTCTCTCTCTCCATGTATTTATATGGTCTTTTATCACTGTTGTGCTTCCCCCATTGTACAGCCCTGTATATAGCAGCACTATATAAATAATAGAGATGATCAAAAATGGAATGACATTTATTTTCATCCCAAATTGGGGGACACAGTCCAAATATCAAAGCTTTTTACAGAACAAAAAGTTCCATTCTGAAAAATTTCAATTGGGCAACGTCAAAATGTTGGGAGTCCCATGATGCTCTTTGCCAGCTCAGTCACATGGTGAGATCTCAGTGCATCGTGGTAGATGTAGTCCAGCTGAGGAGAAGGACCCATAGCAGGAAATTGGGGGCATTAAGGACCTAAATCTACACGTCCCATGAGGCTCAGCAGCTCAAGCAAGGCAGAAATTAATGGTCACTTGAAACATTTTGTTTCAATTTCCCTGACAGAAAATTTCCCCAAAATTGATTTTTCAGTACAGAATTCAATGAAAACCTATTGCCTGAAAAGAAAACGTTTTGTTCAAAATGTTTTGAAGTGCCTAAATAAAGAACAACAATGATAGAAACTGCTGCGGTAATGAAGCAACTCAGGCAGCAGCTTAGCTGGAAGGAGGGCCAGAGTATTCTCAGTGACAGAATCAGGGTGCAGTGACTTGATTCTGCCCCATTGAAACTGGTTTTATACCATTAACTCCACTGACTTATTAGAGTTGTTCCTCATTTAGTTTGGTTCAAGGAAAAGCAAAATTGGTCCTGATATTTCCATGCAAGGAATTCTCATGGTACACAAAAGAGGACACAGTACAGCCCTGCTTTTGCAAAGGGTTTCAAAGCAATCCGAAACCTTCAGACAAATGGGACTTCGGAGCTTCAAAGAAGCAAGCCGTCTATACATTGCTATCAGGGGCTACATGGCTCACGTCCAGTTAGACACGCATATCAGTAAACTGGAGGTCACACTCATGGGGTTGCAATGAGAAGGGTTAGTGATGGAAAAGTCTTATTAGCTCATCCACTGCATGTTCCTGCCAATGCTGGATTATTCCCTAGAGTCCATGATTTTGTATAATATACCTACCAACTTATTGGGAATTCCACCCTGCACGACCGCCAGACATCCTCACCAAACCATAAGTTCAAGAACCCTGGAGCAGCTGAAATAGAATCATCAACGTTGGATCCATACGTCTCTGAAGGTATGTGTATGTTACCAGCGCTACAGCAGCACAACTACACCACTGTAGCACAGTGGTGTAGACACTTGCTACAGAAATAGAAGGGTTTTTTTCCATCACTGTAGTAAATCCACCCCCTCAAGAGGGGGTAGCTAGGTTAACAAAAGAATTTTCCATCAACCTACCTGCGAGGCATGTGGGAAGACAGCGGAATAATAGCCCAGCACTAGGTTATTGAGTGCTTCAACCAAGGGGATGGGAGGAAACTACTTACTGCTGCTCTATAGAGGAGTAATGTGTAGAGCACTGAGTGCTTACTGCTAGATGAGTCTTTATGCACAAACTTACACATAAAAACGATGTTAAAAGAACATTATTAAGGTTGCAAAGTCAAGCAATCAAAACTTAGGAAATGCCAGAATTAAGGTTACACAGCCCCCTGCGGCAATTGAATTATGATACGGATTATAGAATTACATGCTGGGTTTTTTTCACATAACAATAATGTTCTTTTAATGTAGTTTTGTGTGTAATTTCCAAGGTTCTTAACAAAGCAAACTGAACAAAAGGAAATTCCATCGTGCGGCATCATAGTGACAACCACATCAGCTGGCTTGGAACCTGTAGCTTCACCAGAACTCTGCCACTATGACAATAGTTGGTTGTCATTCTCTATGTCGGTGATTGAAGTGCTACCGGCCCTGCCTATAAATAAGATGGGGGGACTTGGCCACACCCCCAAGCTAGCTGGCCATGCCCCCTTGGAAGTGAAACTGGGCATATTAGCCAGTTCAGCTGCCTAGTTGTCAAGGGTGTGCTAGGTCTGGACCCTACCCTGCTTCTGTGCAGATGGGACAGGTGCAGGGGAGAAAAGGTGTCCTGCCCCCATTTCCCTGCCTTCCCCGAGACTCAGATCTCACCTGCACAGACAGGGCAGGAATTGGCTCTAAAGGAATATGTAATAAAAGTGCAGCGTCTCATGGGCCCCTGTAGCAGACAATGAGGCACAAGTGAGACATCTGTGAGAGCATTTGCGCCCATGCCTGAGCCCTGTCAGGGCCAATGAGTAACACTGCACCCGGGTGTGTCTAGCACGTTATCAGAACGACCTTAAACACAACCCAACCGCTTATCTTAATTTGGAACCATGGCCCTGACTGCCTCTTATGAAGTGCCAGTCCAAGTCATCTCCGGCAGCTGCGAGCAAATGGGTTTTGGCAGGCAGCTCCAAGGCACAGCAGACTGGAGGGAATCAGCAGCACACATGGTGAAAGGCAAAGGAGCTGAGGCCAGGAGGAAAAGCACAAAATCTCATTGGTTATTAGAAACCGGAGGAGAACACAGTGTCCTAGGCCGCCTCCTTATATTGGCAAGGAAGGGGTTAACCCGCTCCCTCTGGCTTAGGATCAGTTGGCAGGGTAACTGTGGAGAATTAATGACATCCCAGCACACTGGACAGAGGATGTGGGGCTGAATCTAGCAGAAGGCAGGGAGGCCCTCTAGGGAGAGGGGAAGAACTGAGGAGAACCCAGGCAGGGGGTTCTCTTCCTGTCTGGCCCTGGTCTGAAATGGGCCAAGACTCATACCTTACTCCGGACTCTGGCTGAGGAAAACCCTGTTACTCTTCTGTCTGGCAGAACATTCTTTACATTGACCTCCCTGCTTTATAATCCAACCTGCTGCAAAGGTGTTTAAACTCCCCCTCGGAGTGTGGGATCCTTTCATGACCATGCCAGCGGTGCAGGCTAAGGGATGTGCTGGCCACGGCTTCCCGCAGCCCCCATTGGCCTGGAGCGGTGAACCGCGGCCAGTGGGAGCTGCGATCAGCCAAACCTGCCGACGCGGCAGGTAAACAAACTGGCCCGACCCACCAGGGTGCTTACCCTGGCGAGCCGCATGCCAGAGGTTGCCGACCCCTGTTCTATGGCCTGTGTTACATAGGGGATCAGACTAGATGCTCACAATGGTCCCTTCTGGCCTGGCAGTCTAAGATTCAACCCAGCCCTTTACGCTTTTGGTTCTGAGTTACATTCAAAAATGGAAGGGGCCTGTTTTTCAGCTCAGATGCACTTAGGAACTTGTGGGAACAGGAGGTTATAATGTAGGTGCAGGGGACGAGTTGCCAGAACAGATGAACTGTTAAAGTTAGCAGGCTCATGTCTTGCTAATGATATAAAGAAGGAATAAGGAATCTGGAGAATCCAGGCGATGTAAAGCAGAACTTAACACTGCAGAATTTTCATGTAGAAGTTTTTCTACGAGGGTGGAAATGCTCTTCAAATGGGATTTGCACCTAGTAAAAACAGGAAGGAATTCTGGGGAGGAAATTCATCTTGGCATTGGTACAAAAACTGGCCCAAGGACTTAAAAGGGTAAGCTTGATCCTGGGGCTGTCCTAACTCCTGCCTATCGGCCCTAGATCCCAATGGAACATGGTTTTCCCAAGGTGGGCATTTAGCTGTTTTTCAGGCATTTTGAGCTGATATAACCAGTGCAAGTACTTGCACAAGGCAACTTGGAACTGGGCCTTAAATCTTCATTCTGTTCTGTGATAGTGGTTAAGCCGTGGAATAAATTGCCCAAGGAGGTTGTGGAATCTCTGTCACTGGGGGGTTTTAAGAGCAGCTTAGACAAACACCTGTTAGGGATTGTCTAGATAATACTTAGAGTCCTGCCATGAGTGAAGGGGACTGGACTAGATGACCTCTCGAGGTCCTACAACTCTGATTCTATGATGGAGTGAGAGGGGCAAAATCTCTACAGCTTTAAAGGTGGCCTGCAAAGGGAAAAATGCATGAGCCCTTTTGCATGCCCGTATAGTGATCACAGACGGGACGAGCAGGGAGTGTTCTGCATGGTTTTGATCTTTAAAAAATAGCAGGACTCTCACATCTGGTCTTCTCTGCTCCTGAAGAACCTTGTGAGGCTTCAGATGTGGACTGTGGTTTGTTTGTTTTTTCAACTCTGAACTGAAGGGGTGTGGTGTCAACTCTTGCACACAAATATCAGTTTTCCAAGCGCCTTCACGGTGATTGAGTGAGAAAGGCGTCCACAAAACCAATTGGAAAGTGATTTAAAGAGTCTGAATAAAAATCACTTCCCTTCTCACACTGGGCCACTTCACCTTGACTGGTCCCATTAAGTAGTTATGCTGAAGCATCTGTTCCATCTTGTATTTAGCTGTGGCCCTCTGAGTCCTTTTCCAAGACAGAAGAAGAGCTCTGATTAAGCCGGAAAACTTGGCTCTCACCAACAGAAGTTGGTCCAATAAAAGACATCATCTTACCCACCTTCTCTCTCTAACTTCCCTTCTCAGGTGATCAGCATTGGCTCGTGTAATGTCCCTGATCTTCTAAACCTGCTATATCTCCAGTTCTCCATAGATCCTGCCAGGAAATACCTGGGAGACAAAACTTTAATTTTTAATATTAAAAACAAGCAGGGAATTAATAATAATCAATTAATAATTTCAGTCCTTCTGTAGTCATCATAAATCAGCCAAAAAGAGGCACAAATCTATTTTTTCCTTTGCTGGTCATCTTTTAGTAAGGAATAAGCAACCTGGTTGATAGATTTTGGGGCCAGAAGGGGTCATTCGATCACTAGTCTGACCTCCTGTATACCACAGACTGTAGAATTTCACCCAGCTACCCATGTATCGAGCCCAATAACTTGAGTTTGACTAGCGCATATCTGCATAAATACATACCTGGTGTGGATACTTTGCCCAAAATCCCACCTGATCCCAAACACAGGCTTTTTTTAGCCGTTATTGTTCACTTTTGCTCCTTATTGCACTTTCTGGTTTTGATCCGGGTTGGTAGGTGGAAGTGCTGGAATAACTATCTGAACAGCTGTTCTCCTAATACTGCCAGCCTCACTAAAAGCGCCACACGCACAAAAAAAATCCTGTAAGAAAGCCTGTTCTCATGACATTTCCAATCCAGCTTTGCAGTCCCAAGACCTGCGGAGACGATTTCAGATAACCATCTGAAGCTTGTGTTGCGTAGGCAAAGCAAACCACGCTCTAACCTATCTGAGATATGCCTGTGACTCGCTTGCTAAGAGGAATTTCCAAGCCTGGAGCAATGTATGGTCACGAGAGCTTTCCAAGAAATAAATATAGGAATAAATATTTACCTTCTAACTAAGAGTTGTGCTGAAACAATTATCCTTCCCTTTTAAGCTGTATTTATTTTGAGATTTATCTGGCATGAGAAAGCAGCCCCAGATATAAGTAATGTACCCCTCTTGTCCTGTGAGTAAGGGGGACCTCATAAATGTGAACAGCATACTCTAGGTATTTCTGCACTCCATTAGGTCCAGAACTGCACATTGGTGTTAAGAAGTGTTTGGGATCATAATAGAGGTGGTAAAGCCTGTTGCTTATGGTGCCAGATTAGAGATTTTCAATCTTGTTTGGGGTTTGTATTGTTGAAATGTTTGCTAATGACCCAGATGGAAATAACATTCATACCACAATTTAAAGACCTGGTTGCTGGTTTTTCATCCAGAGTTGGATACACTTGGCAGAGACCATTTTTCCCACCAATTTAAGTTTTTGAACAGTTGATTTTAATAAAAGAAAAATAACTTTGGGCAAACAAGAAAACTATGTCCTCCAATGTTTTCCAAAGACAACCAACTTCCTGTGAAGGCGCTTAAACGCCAATTCTGTTTTGCCTATAGCCCTGGTTGCCATGTTTTATTTATTATATTCCTTCTTTTAAAAAATCATGCATGGTAATGATAAACTGGAGGTGCCTGTAACTTAATATCTATGTATTTCAAATCTACACATAGCTGGTGTAAATCAGCATTATACCAGTTCCAACCAGTTGAGGATCTGGGCCATGTTTTTCTTGTTAGTTTAGTTAGTGGTATTATAGTAGTTTTTAGAAGCCTCTAACCAAGATTGGGGCTTCATTGTACTAGGTATGTAACATTCCCTGCTACAAAGACTTTACAATGTAAAGGGACAAGACAGACAAAGGAAATATTACTATCCCCATTTTAGTGATGGGGGAACAGAAGCACAGAGAGATTTAGGGCTTGTCTATGGAGTCTTAGTCTACACTAGCTGGGATATAAATTCTAATGCACACCAATGCGTTGCACACTTATTGGTCCATGTAGACCCTGTTGGCATGCACTAAAAGCACCCTAGGCAATTGATACAGTCTCTTTTCAAACCATATCATATTAAAATGCACTAGGAAACTTTTAGTGCACACCAACAGGATTCTCTTGGACCAGTTAGTGCACAACACATTGTTGTACATTAGAATTTACATTGTCAGCTGGTGCTGACAAAGGCACAACGTAGACAAGCCCTAAGTAACTTGCTCAGGGTTATATAGGGAGTTTGTGTCAGAGCTGAGAACTGAACCCAGATCTCCTGAGTCACAGTGCAGGGCTTCATCCACAAGACAGCCCTCAAAAGGACAATCAGAGGCCACAGCATAACAGTCAAAATCAGGGACCAGTTGACCACTGAACTTTCATTCTAATCCCGAACCAAACGTTTCCCTGTTTTAAACTTCTAAAAGTTTGGTTCATTTGTTTATTCTCAATATTTTCCACTTTTTACTTCCATCTGGAACCAAAACCAGAAAGTCTAAAGTATCAAAAGAAAGTCTGCTCTGGCTGGATGCTGGTGGTATCTGAACCCTCAAAGAGGGCCTGTTCTTGTGGGACTTTCAGCTCAGGGAGTTGAGCTAAGTATCGAGTTGTTCTGTTGTTATTTGTACTGAAGTTTCCAACACTTTGAAGTTGAACCGTCCCTGTAAAACCTGCAGGGAACTGGGTTGGTGCCCACTAGCCTTTCATTTCTAAGATAAAAACAGGCAATATATTATATAGGAACAGAATTGTGTATACGCAGCGGAATTTCTCAACGTGTTATTTTTTCAGGGTCTTATGCAGTATCCATCACCTTTGCAAACTAACACAAAATAGCTAATAGACCACAAGGATGATGTATTCTATATTTAATTTCTTTTCCTCCAGTAGGCCCACACCTTCAACTGACAAGACTGTAATTAATTAAAAGCCTGATTTAATTAGTTAGATTTACATCATGCCCTAAAGATTGATAGGTGTTGGCTTCAGCGTACAGGGAGGCAGCGAGCTCCAGATTAAAATTGAGAAGGGTCTGCTACTAGTCCAGGAAATTTGTACTCCTGGCTAACTTGCATGTTAGCAGATACTTAATTGGATCACAAGATGACCTCTCATGATGGGCTCCCCTGGTCTAAGATGTATCCATTGGAGACTGGGAAGTGGGTCTATTGGATTTGGAACCCCAGTGATGGCTGCCTACCCCTCTGGATCAACTCCAGCCCTAGCAAACCATTTTACAAGTCTCCCTATATGAAAGGGATCCCCATTTCCTCACTGTCCAGGGTACAAGAACCACCACACAAGGGGCTGCCTCTTCGGTACTCTCATCAGGGACTGAATAGAAGTGCTGGAGGGAGCTTTCATTGCTTTTGCTCATGCTGTAACTGTTCTATAAATAAGTAGGACTGTCAATCCAGCACCTTTCCTGAGCCTTAAATTCCATTTAAACCCTTTAAATTAAAAGATACGTCCAGCGCATGTGGTGCAGGATGTTTAACGTACAGGGTACTAAATTGACATCAGTGCTTCAAGGGTCTGACTGGCATGTTATTAAACACTTTACAATGTAACAAGATGCCAAATACCTTCCATTTAAATGAACTGCCCTTTGTGTTATTCCAAGCAATTAAACTGGGTTATATTTTTAATCTGACATTTTAGCTGGCGCAAAGGTCTGTTTTAAATATTGCAATCTTTTGATCCTCCAGTTAAAACCAAGAGCTGACTGGGGTGTTTCATCTATTCACACTTAAGGTTACAAGTGTGGTAACTTTCAGAGGATTTGCGCTTTCCATTTTGTTCCTCCCCTGGTGCGTGCGTGACAAGCTGTGTGCGAATCACTTTATTACCATATTCCTACAACTGAAGACAAGCCTGATCGCACGTCTAAGCCTAGATTTCAAATACTTTCATCATCGAGGATATTCAGAGTCGGGATCCACTTCACGCCCATTCACCACACAGTTTGGCTGCTTTATACCCATTGACCAGATCCTCTGCTGAAGTAAGTCACCTTCACACAGATAATAGAATTCATTAGGGTTTCTGGAGAGCTGTCACGAAGAGAGGAAGGAGTGCACATCAAGATTTATCCTGGATTAAAGATGGAGATTATGCCTTGCAGTTGAACTGTGAATAGTGACAGCTGAAGTGATATAGTGGTCAATAAAATATGAAAGCTGTTGACACTAGGATCACAATTTATAGCAAAGTTCCTGACGGCCACTGGAGGAGCCGACGCAAGTTGCTTTTCACATCTGCGGCAAGCAGGGGTCAGGTTCACGGGGGGGAATTTATTTATTGAAACGTCTCATTGCTGTATTTATAAATCTGCAGCGTATCGTTAACCTGTGAGCTGTGAACAAAGGCTGTCTTTTCCCAAAGATAGTAATTTTGGGGGGTGCTTTAAATCAATTTGGAAGGCGAGCGATCCAACCAAGCTGGAAAAGAAAACAATTGCTCTTAGAACAGCCGGGCAAATTACTGGAGAGACAATGCCTCTACAATCAACCACAGTGTTGGCTTGTAAACTCTATTTATGCAGGTGGAACACAATCCTTGCCATTGGAAATAGTGTGCGCTCATTGCGTTACATCCTTTCCCGCTGTTGGCATCCTGTTTAAACACGCTGAATGCAAACGGGGTGCCTGCTGTTCATTTGCAGACCCCTTATGATAATGGGAACCATAATGGTATAATTTGTGCAGAATAAACTAAGAGGAGCCGCGAAGTGGAGTTAAGTGCATGAAATATTGAATCTAGAAGAAAAGCTAACAAAGCCTGATATTTTTGCCGCCGGGCGTATGTAATTGCCCATGTACACAGAGAGAGAGGAATCAGCCAGCAGCAGCACGGGGCTCAAATGGATTCTGACTTTGCTGGAAGAGAGAACCAGAGGGGATATACAAATATTGAGTCAAATCAATTCCCCTGTAGTCAATGGAGTTACACTGGGGATGAATTTGGACCCATTCACTTTTCTGTACATGTGATGAAACTATTTAGAAAAGTGTTGAAATTAACATGTAGCTGTTTATTATTATTTGTTTAGAGTCACCAATGTATTGGGCGTAACTTAAAACAGAGAAACAAAGACGGCAGCTGTAGCGAAGGGCTTCTGCTCCAAGGTCTTTGTTGTTAACATTATTTTAGTGCCAATGTGCCAGGCATAGTTCAAAGCCAAAGAGCGAGACAGTCTCTGCCCCAAAGAACTTATTATCTACATAGACAAAGGGAGGGAGGAGAAAGTGTCCCAATGTCACAGGCAGAGCTGGGATTAGAACCCAGGACTCCTGCACCAATGTCCTTGTCATCAGGCCACATTATCTCCCTTAACTAGCCCAGCCCCTTTTGCCTCAAATTTCTCACATTTGCCAACCTGACTGCAGCTCCCTCATTTTACCAAGCGAGAGAGACAGTGGTGGTGGCCACTGGCATATTTACCACCAGCTTGTTTAGACCTTCTCTGAGTAAGGTTGGACAACATGATGGTAGCAGTTGCAGGAGACTGGTCTATGCTGGGGCTCTGCTGTTGCTACCCCAGATAAAGTTGAGTAGTTGTTTGCAAAAGTAGAAAAGGTGGGACAAAAAAGTCTAGCAGACAACTACACACAAGACAGAAGGTACTTAAAAATCCAGAGCAAGGAAGAATTTAGGCCCAAATTTTACCATCCTGAACTGAGCAAAACTCCCATTGAGCTCAATGGAGCTTTTGTTCAACAATGGACCCCGGATATCATTCTTTAGAGGCTTTTTATTTTGTACAACTGTGATAGTTCTTGGGGTACCGAGAACTGTGAGTCACCTTGTTACCCCAGAGTGAGGGAGTAGTGCCTGTGCCTAGCTGTGTGTTAGCACCCAACAGCACCAGTCTGTCAACCTGTCTCCTCCGTGCTATGCCAGCCTTGTCTTTGCCTTGCAGGTTAACAATAGGTGCACCACTGTTCTGAGTCCCTTTGAAGCATTCCTCTGTGGTAACCAGCCCCTGACACTGGCTGCTCACAGAAGTCCCAGATTCTCTGCACTCCAGGGAAGAGCATACCCCAGTTTGCCAGCT
The DNA here is from genome assembly GCF_027887155.1 of Malaclemys terrapin pileata. NCBI lineage: Eukaryota > Metazoa > Chordata > Testudines > Emydidae > Malaclemys > Malaclemys terrapin. The sequence goes on along the minus strand of NC_071512.1, from coordinate 103,149,390 downwards.
TCACCTTAAACCACCAGTCCTGTATAACACACAGCACTTGTAATAAAACAAAAGAAGGTTTTAGACAGAGATTCTAAGAGAAACAAGACAGTGACAGGAACAGATGGTTACAATACAAAACAAAATCATAAAACATGAACCTGGTCCAACACTTATTAACAGTTACCTTTCCCATCTAATAAAGCAGGTTTCCCCCCATCTGTTGCAGAGCTGGCTGACTTCACTGGAACCAGGATCCAGTTTTTCATGAGAACGCCCTTGCCCCTCGAGATGTCTCCTCAGTGAAGGGATACAGAGTGCCTTCCCCACCCTGTGTTATACTGAAACAGTCTTTTGTCTTTAGCCATAGGCAGGGTGATTTCCATTGTTTGCAATTGTCTCTGAGGTCTTTTCATTGAAAGGCTTGGGGTAGAGCAAGGCGAGACAACTGAACCTTGCATTACATCCTCTGCTGATCAGGGCGGGATGACATCTCCTTCTTGCTTGAATGGGCCACCACTGAGACACATTATCTCCTGGTGATGAACTTTTACTCCAAGTCCATACAGCATACTTTCAATATACTTATATTATTTCTTAATTATTACCTGTACATATATCTCACAGTAATTATAAAGCTTGACAAGTTACGAGCTTTCTGTAGATACCTGACATGCTATGCTTTATGAATAAATTTCCCGCAAGACGTGTTTGGTGTAGCGAGTTTGTCAGGTCTGAGGTGAGAGTCGTTTGCAAAGAACTAGGATTCCTTTGCCAAGGAGCCTCTGTGTCACAGCCCCCTTTTATTATTAATCATTTGCATTCCTGGACCAGGTTCCTATTATGTTAGGCACTGTACAAACACACAACAATAAGATGGCCCCTGTCCCAAAGAGCTTACAATCAAGTATAAGGAAGGGACCACAAATGGATTCAGATGGGGAAGTACAAGGAAACACTGAGACAATATGGTCAGCATGGTGGGCTCTGATCTCTGCACAGCAGTAGCCTCGTCTTTATGAAGGCTTTTGTGGGTCTAACGGTCTTATTCAGGGCTCTTGTTTAAAAGTGATTATCTAGCCCTTTGGGGTCAGCTAGTGTCTGAAGGGAGCAGACCTCCCTCCCAGGCAGATGCTGTTACAGTCTTCCTTCCTTTCCCATCCTTCACAATATGCTGTGTGTAAGAGTTAAGCCACATGTTAGATTTTAATCTGTCTGTTGGGAATGTGGAGGGGTAAGGAGTGGGAGTCAGCGGGGCTGGATATTCTGACCCTGCTGTATTTTATGTTCATTTGTTCTCCAAGTGCAATCCTTTTGTTTTTATTTAGCTGAAGGGGGAAGGTTTTCCAGGAGCTTGTTTTAATTTATAATGCTGGATCTGAGCATGTTTCAAGAGATTTTGGGGGCTTGACTCTGAAGCAGGTCTGACGAGAATAATTTGCAATAGGCCATTGCTAGGAATCCTTCCATCTAGGTACTGGCAGGGTGCTTTCAAAAAAGTCCAGGACGGCTGAAAAATGTTGAACAAAACATTTTCCCATCTGAAAATGAGGTTTTTGTCAACATCAAAGTTGTCCAGATTTTGGTGGCATTTTCTGACAGGTGAAGCCAAGTTCAATGTTTCAGGATGACCTGAGATGAAACTTTGGTTTGTCGACACCACACAAAACATTTTTGTTTCATGTTGACCTTAATTTCAAAGTGCTGCTGCGGTGCATCTGAGTTTCCAAGTCACTCCTGTTGCCATTCTCCTCTATGGGCTCTGCTCCTCAACTGATCTACCTCTCCTATGATGGTCTTTCCCTGAGCTCAGCTGCCGCTATGCATACGGAACTACCTCTGGCTTCTGGATCAAAAGTTTTGAGAACTTTCTATTTTGCAAAAAGTTTTGACATTTTAACTTTCCATCCAGATTTAGACTAAAAACAAATACTGAACAATCAGAATTTCCTTTGGGGTGGAAATTCCATTTTCCAGTCAGCTCTCTTAACAGCCCTTGTTCAGAGTTTCATGATAAACTTATTCAGAAGACTAAATGTGTAGGGAAAAACTCTTTGACTCTGAGAAATATACACACTGGGGCTGAGCTAAAGCCGACATGAGCAACATCGGAATACAATCATAGAAGGGGCACTTTGGTTTTTTTGTTTGAGTATCTTGCCCCCCTAAAACATGTTGTCACAAAAGTGCTCCAGGGCATTTATGTTAAAAATATGGTCACCCTAAATGATGATACTTTACAGTTGGATCTAAAGGATCTCAAAGCGTTTTACACATATACTTTTTTCATTAAGGATCAACTACCTGAAAGGGGGTTCCAAAGAGGATGGATCTAGACTGTTCTCGGTGGTGGCAGATGACAGAACAAGGAGCAATGGTCTCAAGTTGCAGTGGGGGAGGTCTAGGTTGGATATTAGGAAAAAAACTATTTCACTAGGAGGGTGGTGAAGCACTGGAATGGATTACCTACGGAGGTGGTGGAATCTCCATCCTTAGAGGTTTTTAAGGTCAGACTTGACAAAGCCCTGGCTGGGATGATTTAGTTGGGGTTGGTCCTGCTTTGAGCAGGGGGTTGGACTAGATGACCTCCTGTGGTCTCTTCCAACCCCAATCTTCTATGATCACAAAAGCCCTAGAATGAAAGTAAATATTTTACCAGTGTGAAATCTGGGGCGCAACCTGATTTTAATGACTTGTTTATGGCCCCACAGTGAGTTGAGAGCAGGAATAAAACCTCAGCTTTCCTGACACCCAGTCCTATGATCTAACCATTGTGCTTCCTCACTTCTAAACTGGGAACCTATTCTGAAGGATCTGATCTTAGCATGAAATCTGGTAAGCACAGTCTCTCATGAAAAATCTAGTATTAGAGGTTAGAAAAAGAGGTTTGTGTCATTCATTCTGTTCTGACTGGTGCCTTACATTGAAGTCAGATTGTCCTAGGGTGTGCAGCTCTAAAGTGAAAGCTGGAATGACCTGTCCCCCAAAGGCAGAAGCAAAAGATGAGTGAAGGCAACACACATATCACTGCAGATGTAAGTAACTAGGGACAACTTTATCACTTCTTCTGTTGAGAGGTCTTTCAATAGTATGATCCTGCAGACATGACATGAATAAACTGTAGATCAAAGGGAGCTCAGCCTCAGTGGCGCAAATGTGAAACATGTTTTAACTTAATAGGGTTAGAATAATAGTGGATTGGATTGTGTGTGGGAGAAATCTGCATCTGTAATAAAGTGAGAGGGACAGATGTCCTGTTAAAGATACTCCCATGGCTGTGATTCTTCACTGCCAAAGCCAGGCTACTACCTACCCTCCCACAACTTCCAGAGAGACGGAGAGAGGCTGGCCAGAGATTTGTATTACAAGTCAGCACTTGCATTATGAACAGATCCGCACAGAGCAGGAGGAGGGAGAGAGAACAAATGGGGCAGGGGAGGTAGGAGGAAAGGCAAGCTGGGTTCTCGATGGAAAGCCCGCTCTTCCCCTTTGAGGAAAATAAAAGGCTAGGTGTCCTGGAGCAAAGCAGAGACAGCCATGCCAAAACAGCTGGAGAAATCTACCAGGCCTCTATTCAGTCAGCTCCTGCAAATCTCATTTTACTGCTGTGCACAAGAGGAGACATTGAAATAAAGATGCTCTTCATTTGGATAGCGGAATCCTGTTCACCAACAAGTTTGTAGCATCTTGCCTACAGAAGCTGCTTTAGTCCGAAACTGGATTGGCAGTCACCTAAGATATAGTGTTTCAGAGCAGTGCCATGACAGAGGGAACTTTCACTGCGAGATGAGGCCACCTAGTCAGTAGACTCCAACATCTGGAAGCTAATCCCCAGAGCATAGGCTGTAGGAAGAGGCTACTGGCCAGGAGACAGGGCAGGAGGACAGATGGCCCAGGCAGCGGGGAAAGGGAAAAGATTAGGCAAGTGGCCCAAGGAAAGGAAAACATGGAGGATTCTCCTTCTTGACTTGAGGACAGAGAACCCCAATAGTCATCATCTAGGGCAGAGATACCTACAGCTGTCCCTGACTCGATAACTTTTGCAAAAGGCAAATCAGTTCTGTCACTTGGGCAGATGCTGCAGTAGCTAGTACTGCATTTTCACACCGAAGCTGCCACATTTACACCAGATGTGAGAAGCAAAATAAAAACTATGGGGTCAGGATCCTTTTGCGTCCTGCCTGGTAGTGGCTGCTAGTCAATAGGGCCACTGAAGTGCTCTCATTCACTTTCTAGGTGCTTAAAGCTTCCTGATGCCTGAGAGTCAGCAAAATACAGGTGCTCTTAGGATCAAGTTCCTGGCAGAGTAAATTGCTCCCTGACATCCGCAAGAACCTGCAAAGTGATTTGCTCTTCAATGTCTGTTTCAAATTCAATAAACTTTACAGCAGCCACATATAACCACAGTGTGTTTTATCCTTTAACCGCTGCCACAACTATGTAGTGAAACACATTTTTCCATCTTTCCCTCTAGAGTTCAATTAGCACATGATCTAGGCTGTTATCTAAGCATGAAGCAAATGCCATTAATGACCAGTGTGATTTATGGCATCATGTAACAAGGTAAGATCCAACGTTACAAACGCATAGGGAGATCTGGATGCTCTTGTTCGAATCACAAACCTGCGCCAGCTGCTTCTACGTTCGTCTCTGCCATCTCCATAATAGTGGAAAAAATGGTAACGTGGTCTTGAAATCTCCATAATTTTGATTGGCTAAACCAGTCACATGGTTTTACCATGTAGCTTACTGATTTCCATTTCATTTGTGGTGGGCAGGTATAGCACATGGCCGTGCGGGTTTCCCACACACTATCTTGCCAATGCACCTCAAGCACATTCACCATCTCTAGTGGTGAGAGGGGGATTAATCTCCATAGCCTATTCAGTCCTTGGACTCGCTGTGACTGCCAGCAGGGTGGCCAATGAGTGCCAATTGCAATGGTGATGTCAATGCCCATCTTCAAGAAACTAGCCGGAAGACCAATTCACCACAGTGCAACAGTGAGCAAATGCATGGCGTCATGCGAGCAAGCCAGCAGCTTATTAAACACAAGTATGGATGTATACATCCCTCATGCTGACAGTTAAATCAGTGTCGGCATCAAAGAATGTCTGATTCTACATCCATTCCCTGATTATCCTTCTCTAGGGGATAGGCCTGGGCAGGGCCGGCTCCAGGCACCAGCGAAGGAAGCAAGTGCCTGGGGTGGCCAATAGAAAGGGGCGGCAATCCAGGGCGGCACGTCCAGGTCTGCATCGGCACTCCGGTGGCGGCTCAATCGGGTTTTCCTTTTTTCTCTCTCTCTCTCTCTTTGCCGCTGGGGCGGCAAAAAAGCTGGAGCCGGCCCTGTGCCAGAGGCATCATCAGTGTCCGTATCACTGCTACCCAGAAGAACTGACAGTCACAGATATTTGAGCACTTCAGAAATGTATTACTCAGAGTATTTCTAGACTCGAGTCCTGGCCAGCCACTCACCACTAGTAAATATGCAGCTTTGTTGTGACACCTTCAAAGCTGATGGTAGCTGGCTGTCAACAAGGGAAGTTGGCAGTGTCATTAACTGTTGTTTGCATGAATGAAGATTTGCCCTACGGAGAAGCCCTTTAGAATTAACAGAAGACTGTAATCTTTCTGTAAGACACTTTAACCATCCTCTAGAATTGAGAAGATAATGATATCCACGCTGTAATAGCCTAATGAATGGTTCAAAAAAATCTGTAGAAACGAGACCATTTGTGTAGTAAATTCTATAGGTCTTTTAAAGCCATTTCTATAGAGTTTTATTGGTTTCCTCCACATTAACGTCTATAAAACTTTTGCATATGGCTTTGTCTGTCAGAAGAATGGGACAGTAGAACCTCGGAGTTACAAACCCCAGAGTTACGACCCGACCAGTCAACCACACACCTCAGTACGCAATCAGGCAGCAGCAAAGATGAGAAAAAAACAACAGCAAATACAGTACTGTGTTAAACATAAACTACTAAAAAAAAGGGAAAGCAGCTTTTTCTTCTGCATAGTAAAGTTTCAACGCTGTATTAAGTCAATGTTCAGTTGTAAACTTTTGAAAGAACAACCATAACGTTTTGTTCAGAGTTACGAACATTTCAGAGTTATGAACAACCTCTATTCCTGAGGTGTTTGTAACTCAGAGGTTCTACTGTATTCACACAATAGATCCCATAAGGCCCTGGGAGAGAGAGAGAGAGGGAGTTATGCCATGTTTACAAGTATATTATATTATTTATTATTTGTATTACCGTATCATAGACCAGGACCGCATTGTGCTAGGTGCTGTACAAACTAAAGAGTCCCTGGCCTGAGGAGCTTACAGTTTAAGGGTACTGTTGTGTCTCTTGTTCTTTACACAACATATGTAACATATAGGAACCATATGGGCATACAGAGTGCCAAATAACCATGCGTACTAACTATATACAACATTCAACATATGTACATTGCTGCTCCGCAGGGTTCTGGTGACATTTAAACCAAAGAACCCAGCAAGCGCCACTAGAACACACAAAATATTTAGAGGGATACAACCCATTGGCTATACAGTGAAAGGACCCCGTTAGAGTGTCTATTCACAAATTCTGTGGGATCTGACTGGTAAATGGGTGCAGTCAGTGCTGGAATGGGATAGCTCAGTGGTTTGAGCATTGGCCTGTAAATCCAGGGTTGTGAGCTCAATCTTTGAGGGGGCTACTTAGGGATCTGGGGCAAAATCAGTACTTGGTCCTGCTAATGAATGCAGGGGGCTGGACTTGATGACCTTTCAAGGTCCCTTCCAGTTCTAGGAGATAAGATATCTCCATTAATTTATTTTATTTACTACACGCTGCAGGGTGGGAATCTAGGTTAATAGGATGGAATTATCCTACTTGGAACATGGGTGGCTGGGACACCAAAGCTAAAGTCCCAGCTCTTGTGAAAAATGTGATAAGATTGTTTACCACTTTGTTTTTTATATATATATATATATATATATATATATATATATATATATATATATTAAGGCAGCATTGCATAGTGGCTAGAGCACTAGACTGGCACTCAGGAGACCTGAGTCATATTCTTAGCTCTGCCACTGGCCTGCTGGGTGATCTTGGGCAAATCACCTCATCTCCATGTGCCTCAGTTTCCCCATCTGTACAAAGAGGACAACGATACTGACGTCCTTTGCAAAGTGCTTTGTGACTTACTGGTGAAAAGTGCTACATAAGACCTAGGTTTTATTATTTTGTTATAATCCAGGGATGAAGACAGTGGAGAGGCAGATGAAGGAGATATACACTGCAGAGGGGAAAGGTGAAATGCCTTGCTATCGGTCCACTCAAAATATGATTATGTAAGCTCTGGTGGGATGCCATTGTTTATCCCTCAGAACACTCCATCAGCCCCATTCCAATAAGCAGGTTGTCTTTGTGACTCCAGTCCTACAACTGGAAGAGGGAGCTGTGTAGCAATGTGGGAGAGGGGATAACTTTTTTTACTTCAGTCAAGTGTCATTATAGGCTTGGCTTGGGAAACACCTGCCAATAATCAGCAGGGCCTGATCAAAGGTGTCAGATGTTGTGGTTCTCCTCCAATCCTCTAGGTAATCAGACGGGAAACTGGAGAACTTGTTATTACAGTCAAAATCTGCCTGATCACCAAACAGCCAGCAATTTTTTGAAAATGACCCAACCTGCCCACGTGAAAAAGAATCCGTGCTCAGCATCAGCCATTGTAAAGGGTCAGCAATTTTTAATATCCGGTAACTTCCCTCTCTCTTTCTCTGTGTACTTTTCTCTTTCCTTCTCTGTGCATATATCTGTGCATTCCTGCATTTGGAAAGGAGAGGGGTGGATGTGAGGGGCTCTTGGCACCACATAACTCAGGCAGAACAAAGAGGAGGAAAAGCTAAGGGAGACATAGCAAATACTTAAGCACTTTAAAACATCTCCTGGTAGGAGGGGGGAAATATCATTGGCAGCTCCAGAATCTGATGGGGGAATGTTGGGTGGGGCGCCACAGAAAACAGCTGAAGGAACTGATGTGGTAGGAACGGAAAGCATATGGCCAGGAGAGCAGAGCACCTTTTGCAGAGTCCTTTCAGTTTAGTAACGGCCAGTGGAATGAACTGGCACAGATTTATGGTAATGGCAACATCATCGTATATCATAGTGTGGCCTCCGCACAGCACCCCGAAGTCATGGGCGTATGAGTGACTTTACTTTGCGCAAAAGAAGTCTTGCCATGTTTAGACTGGACTACTTTGGGGAGGCGGAATGTCTGTCTGCTTTTCTCAGCTCTGTAGCAAGATCCTCACTAAGCCTTAGTCAATAGATTGTCATGACAGAGTTTGGGCTGAATCTGGCCACTTTGGGCTGCTTGGGTTTTGTTAGAGCCTAACTTAGTTATTTATGTGTTATGAATTAGCACTGCCCCCTTGCCACACAGCTACAGGACTGGGGATGGGAGAATGCTCCTAGATTCATAGATTTTTAAGGCCGGATGGAACAACTGGATCATCTAGTCTGACCTCCTGCATAGTGCAAGAAGTAAAATTCCACCCCGTTCATTGAACCCAATTATTTGTGTCTGACTAAAGCATATCTTCCAGAAAAGTGACAAAATGGCATTACCGGGTTCTGGGTGTGTTGGGTCTCTATCCAAACTGTCCAGTGTACAAGTAAAAAGATATTTTTTTCTGCTGCTTGTCAAACTCACCCTGGGATCTGGAGATCCTTCTGGCTCATGCATCTCCTACAATAAAGAGCTTGCTGGCGGAACTGTTTCATCTCATTAGCATTAAGTGATGTGGCAGACAGCATTATGGAAGAGATCTGTACTGACTATGGTGCGTGGCTGATGTTACAGCTCGAGAGCTAGCAGTCTGCACTAAGCTTATTTTCCTGAGTGCCTTGGTGTCCCACCAAACTAAGTCCTCCATGAAACCCAACCCTCTCTCCAGTTCCACTCATCATGCTACGTGAACTGAATTTACATTTTTTGGGGTTGGAACTGAATCCATCTCTCTCTCCCACAGCTCTCCTGGCTCTGCTAGGCAAGTGGGAATCAAAATCGGCACAAATTAAATGTAGACACTAAGGTCAGCAGACATTTCAATGGATTTGCACTGGGAGAAGGTCTACTAAAATAGTTTATAAAGTGGTGGTAATCCCAGCTCTCCTCTACAACTGTGAGACTTGGGTGATCTACAGAAAACACCTGGAACACCAGCACCAGCACTTTCTTCGGAAGATACTCAACATAAGGTGGGAGGATCGTCGCACTAATGTCAGTGTCCTCACAGAGGCCAACATCTTCAGTGTTTGAGGCCCTGATTATTCAGCACCAGCTGAGGTGGAGCGGGCACTGTGTGTGCATGCCTGATGTATGGTTACCCAAACAACTGCCGTACAGCCAACTGACCAAAGGAAGCCAAAAGAAACATTTTAAAGATATTCTCAAGATAAACATCAAGAGATGTGGCATCAGCACCACACACTGGGAGACAGCAGCCCAGAATAGGGATAACTGGTGAAGACTTGTCATAGAAGGAACGTCCACTTTTAAGGAAAATCACCTTGTCCTGGTCACAGAAAAATGCCAGAAAAGGAAAGACAACTGTCACACAGCAATCGTGGCCCAACCCTGTCTTCCAACACCACCTGCAATGTCTGCCAACGAGCCTGCCGCTCAAGGATCGGACTCCTCAGTCACCAAAGGATCTGTAAAAAATAAAACCTGTGAAAGAGATCATCCTTGACCTCAAGGGCTCACCGACGATGACTAAGACAGCACAGAAAAATCAAACTATGCGAACTGAGGAGAATTCAATTAATCCATTTTCATAGGGATCCCACTGTAACTCTTAAATAATTCAGTATGGCACATCCAAATGACAGATTTCCAAGCTCCATCACTGAACAATTGTGGATCAGCCCTATCCAAGTTCTTGATGGAGATTTAAGGTAGTGGAGGAGTGACTCGAAAGAAACCAAATCAGCCAGCAACATCTTTTCCTCGAGGCATAATGCCGATAACAAGCAAAATATGTTCACCTAAGTAAATGTGGAACAGAAAACTCCCCAGTTCAGTATTAAGTCCATCTCTATGAGCTCTGGGCCTGAAATCCGGTCTTCCCAAAGGCAGTGTTTTCCTTGCATCTCTCAAGCATCCATCCAGTGGCTTTACGCTCTGAGGCCAAAATCTTCTCCCCTGCTCAAAGTCTGAGTAGGCCTTGTACATGAATGCGTCACAAGGGCTAGGGGCTGAGAGAGTCCTTGCCATCAGCCAGCAGACAGCCAGTGGAGCTGTTCTTTCATTGCTTCTGCAGCTCATGAACCAACCTGGTCTCTTCTTGAGTTCAACCACATTAGTCCTGCTGTTAATGAGAGGAGAATCGGGCTCCTTCCAGCATGAGACCGATTTCAGCAGGGGCTGAGAAACAAAGGGAGGGAACTATGGGAAAGATACGGGCTATAAAAGCAAAGTATATTGTGCTTGGGCCTTCCTAGAGGGAGTAAACTCAGTCAGGAAGGCAGGAGCAATTCAGAGGAGGTCAGTAATGGAAGGTAATCCAAGGGATGAGTTATGAGGGAGGGCTTGGATGAGGATAGTGACCTGGCACTCAGAGCAGCTTGTAGCAGGAGAGCAGAAGAGCATCAAGGCATGCTGAGGTGACACAGCACATGACATGAGTAATGGGAACAATAGGGGATGGGAAGCAAGATTTCGACAGATCTGTGAAGAGCTTTGACAGAAATGGAGCAGAAATGGAGCGCCACTCTGGGAAGTTTAGCTCAAGATCAGAGAGGCCGTGTGATCTAGTGGGCAGGTGATGGGGCTGGGAATCAGAAGACCTGGGTGCCATTCCCAGTTCTGCCACTGACCATCTGTGTGACCTTAGTCAAATCACTTCACCACTCTATGGCTGTGTTTTCTCTCCCACCCTTAGTCCCGGCCAAAATTTCTTATACTCTAGATAGACAGGAGAGACAATCTCTTACTGTGTGCATGTATCGCACCTAGCACAATGGGTCTCTCTACAAAACAACTGTGATATAAATAAGAACATGACAAATAGGGAAATTACTCTGGGGAGGACAAGGACTGTATTTTTCAGGAGGCTGCTAGGAAGACCGGGGAAGAAAACACCGATGTGTTAAATAGCACTGACTCCTGCGATAGTCTCTCCTTTGCTCTGAGGGATCGAGAAACATTAGGCAAAACATGGTTATTTTTCTTTTTTTGAAAACAAACAATCTTTTCAATTAGACGCGTCTGTCACAGAGGCAGTAAATCTATGCTTTATAAAAACAAACGCTCTCATAATTAGTTCTATCCAGGAAGAAAATTAACTGTTTATCTTTGTGTAATTAATCAAAGGACCCTGCCAGCTTTACCAAGCCGCCTCTCCGCAGACTGAGGGTGGGAGCGAGGTGAGAAACACATGATATACAATGACGGGACATCGGGAGACCATAGATCTTTCCTCTCTCTGCTTGTACGACTGTCCACATGAATTATGTGAAATAATATTCCAGGCCAAAGAGTTACAGGGCTGTGCAATGGCTGCTACTTGAAGAAACAATAAATAACAAGGGGAACATTTGATACCTTCATTTGTATTTACATGTTTCACAGCGGGATCACTCTGGCATACATGTACAGTGGGGCAATCCGGTTCACCTGTCTAATTGGTAAAACCGCAATCCCCTTTTACATACAGTGGAAGTTACCCGAGGGTTGAGTTTGGCCCAACAGCAGTCAGGTGAATTAGCCCTGATGTCTTTCCAACTTGAATAGTCACATTCTCTCTTCTTGTAGAATTTCCACCGGTGGTTTCATTTGGCTAAAACACACGTCTCGTTCCACTGAAGAGGTGACTGCCTTTCAGTGATGGGTGTGGCAATCCCATTGGGCCCAATCTTGCCCTTAGATCCACAGACACAATGAGCAGGAAGGATGGTCTTTCCTTGTGTCTAGGGAATGAGTTACCCTGGACTCTGTTCCCAACTCTACTGCCCACGTTGCACGTCAGTGGACTTCCAGGTTTTCACTAGGGCAAACAAAACCAGAATCTGGCCCGTATGTTCTCTAACACCAGTTTCCCATCTGTAAATCAGGGATAATGTTGACCTATGTCACAGAGATGCTGAAAAACTTAGTTCATTCATGCTGCTAACGCAGTTTGAGATTCTTGGACTGAACCATTAAATATGCAAAATGTTGCTACCTGAAGGCTGTCATTAGGGACAATGATTTTATCTGAAATGTGTTACTCAACTGCTGACAGTGGGGGAGGGATAGCTCTGTGGTTTGAGCATTGGTCTGCTAAACCCAGGGTTATGAGTTCACTCCTTGAGGGGGCCATTTAGGGATCTGGGGCAAAAATCTGTCTGGGGATTAGGTCCTGCTTTGAGCAGGGGGTTGGACTAGATGATCTCCTGAAGTCCCTTCCAACCCTGATGTTCTATGATTATCTGCAGGCTGAATTAGGGGGCCCTCTTTATTTGAATTAAGTTGGCAGCTGCAATATGCTAGGTGTTTTCCAGTTACGTAGGATGCAGTGTCTGCTGCAAAGAGCACAGAACCTACCCAACAAACAAGAGCCAAAAGGGGCTAGATCAAAGACAAACACTGCCATACATTTTTAATGTAATTATGCACTGTGTAACTTGGCCTCTTCTCAGCTACTATCAGCTGGCAGTTGGTGGTAGACAGAAGACGATCTTAAGGAGGGATTTAACCAAGGAGAGGGGAATGGCTTTACAGAGATTGTGTACGTTGGATTCTGCAATTGACAGAGCCTGGTGGACTGCTGAGCCCCTGTCAATAGCAGGATCAGGGCCACAGTATGTGAAGTGTGTGGTGATCCTTCTGGATGCTGGAGATAATAATGTGACTTTAGATACTGTTATTAGACAGTAATTATGTTATTGTTTTTGTTGTCACAGCAGCATCTTGAAAGCCTAGATCAAGGCGCCACTGTGCTAGGTGCTGTATGGACAAGTAGCAAAGTCCCTGCCCCAGAGAGCACGCAGCTTAAGTGCCAGACAGAACACAACAGGGGGATGAAACAGACCAACAGGGTGGAGAGGCTGGGAGCGCAAAGCAAGGTAAGCCAAACCCACCTTCTGACTACACACAATTCTATCTGAGGTAGGCCTTGTCCAAGGATCCCATAGGGTGGGCGCATTCAAGACCGGGTCTCACTAGGATTCGCACCCAAACTCAGTGTAGACGCAGCTCAGTCCTGCCCCCCAGATTCGGGCCCTGAGAGGGCACCAATATCATTCCGCGATCCCATGGGCCAATGTTCTTTGTCCTCCCTATCCCAAGAATAGCCAATCAACTCCCAGGAAGTGGAAGCAACTTCCCTTATTCAAGCAACCTAGGGTCAATATGCAGTGTGGCTGCTCAGGGCCTGGGCTTTCAAATCCAAGGTCTGCAGACTTGAGTCCCACTAACCTTGGGCGAGACATGTCCTCTGTCTCTCCTTCCCCTGCAGTGCTGAGATTGTCAGCATCCGTGCCGATGGCATCTGACATGTGGACAAGGTGGCTCTGATTCTCCACTCCTCTGCACCATAATGTTTGCACAAATTGGCTGTACAGTACACTGCCCAACCAGAACGGGCTGATCCATTCTCCACCCCTTCTAGCTGTAGGTGTAAACCCCACTGACGTGGCTAATTACTCAAAATCAGGCTCAAAACTCTCTGTGGGCTTGTCTGAAAGGATGTTGTGTCTTCATTGCGAAAAACAGCTGCACACATAGGGATGTGCCTTGTCCACACCTATTTTTTTTTTTTTTTCAGTGAAGACAGTGTCACTGCTATGTTGATTTGCAGGCCGTTGCGAGCAAAGGGCTCAGAGGTTATCATTCAGAAGACCCCCAATTTTGAAAGCCACCCTCTTCCCACAGCGGTCTCTGCCTTTTCCAGCCACTCATCTATAAATCTGAAGAAGGAGGAAGTTGAAGTGCAGGTCACTGGAAACCTGATCATTCCCCCAGTTTGCCTGCTCATTAAGGTGAGGTATAACTTTACCTTAACATCACGCTCCTTTCACTCTTCATCTCGCAGCGGCCCCACCGAACGCTAAGCAGGTCACATATGGCCTCTGTCAGCTACACCCCAACCTTTGGTACCTTTTAATAAAAACATCATGAGTGTTTTCTTTTCGTTTCCATTTGAACCTGGCCCATCTCGATGATAAGGCTTTGTCAACCGGCTTTGCTTTCCAGACCCATGACTCTGTGGCCACGGCGTGTCTGCTTGGAGACAATAGCCATGCGTTGTGTGACTCTGTCCCCGTGTGTGACAAACGGGGACTTCATTAACTCCCTGCAGTGGATTTGCAGATGTGCAACAGTGAGAACTAGCCCATCCTCCTCCTTTTGCTTTTTCCAAGTGGGAAGGGCTAGTTAGTTCAGCTAAAAGCAGACTGGATTCGTTATCGGGGTGCATAAGGAATTTTCATCATTTTTGAGACCTAAACGTTGAGATTTCCTGCAAAGAAACTGACACTTCAAAAAAAATCTCAGGTTTTAAATTCAAAAGGTCTTTGAGATGAACAGCCGATTGTGCTGAAAGCAGGATGCATTTCGAGTTCTCAAAGACAACATGGCCCTTTCATGGAAATGTAGTGAAAAATCCTGCATCTGGATCACTTCAGACCTGAAATGAAGAGCTGAGTACCTGAAAGGAAGGATGGTCTTGTAGTTAAGACACCAGCTGGGCATTCAGGACACAGGGGTTCTATTCCCTACTTTGTCACAGACATTTGTGCAACTTTTGGCAAGTCATCTAGTCTCTTCCAGCTTTAGTATCCCAGCTACACAACAGGGACAACAAGTTTTCTTTGGTCTGTCTTAAACTATCCACTCTTTGGGGCAGGGACTGTCACAGAGAGGTGGGATGGTCCAATGCTTAAGGCAATAGCTAAGATATGGGTTCAATTCCCTCCTTGGCCAAATTTCCAGTGTGACCTTCGATGAGTCACTCCTCATCTGTAAAATGGGGATAAGTACATTAAAGATTGTGAAGCACTTGTGAAATCTACTGATGAGAAATGCTATAGAAAAGCCAGATATTAGTAGCTGTCTGTACAGGGCCTATCCCATTAGAGACTTGATCTTGGATGCGATCACTAGGTGCTACAAGTAATGTGAATAATAATTGTACATAGAATTTCATTAAAACATTTTCATCCCTTTCACACCGCTCTAGTGATCATAACAACTGAAAGCACAGTTGCTTTTGATTTATAATTTCTTTATACTACTATTGCCATCAGAGGCAAGAGAATGAAAGCTAAGCAGGGACGTGTTTTTATACTGTTTGGTTTTTTGACTTGTTTCGTTTTAAAATATTATTCCACTCCAACACCTAACAAATGCTTGGGGAAAAGGACATTTTTATTACAGATTCAACACCTCTACCTTTTCTATTCAAGAATGAGAGATCTCCCAATCTGTTTCTGATACCCCCAGCAAAACCATGGAAGGCTTGACTTGTTAGTCCTGATATTTCTAAGGTAAAAGGACTATGGGGTGTTACACCAGATGGTGCCAAAACCTGTGGTGACCACTGGCACAGAGTCCCCGGGCGATGCTTTGGAACTGCTCCCCCCAAAGCCAATCCGGACTTTGGGGAGCCTCCTCTCCCTTGGAGCAGACTGTCTTCAGGGCAAGAAGCTCACACGGCTTCACTTTCCTGGGTCTGACCTTGGAGCATTCAGCATATGCCCCTCCGTGCGCTTCCCACAGCAAGTCCACCCAGGCGGGGTCCTGGGGAAGCCAGAGGGTCCTGCACGCACCCCCCACTTCACAGTCAGACGTGACTCTTAGCCAGCCAGTAAAACAGAGGTTTATAAGATGACAGGAACATGGTCTAAAACAGAGCTGGGACCCTTTAGCTGGGTCCATCCTGGGGGGCAGCAAGCCAGACACCCACGTCTGCACTCACTCCATGTCCTCAGCCAGCTCCAAACTGAAACCCCCTCCAGCCTCTCCTCTCTGGGCTTTGTTCCTTTCCCGGGCCAGGAGGTCACCTGATCTCTTTGTTCACCTTTAGCCATCCCCTTGCAGGGGGGAAGGGCCCCAGCCATTTGTTGCCAGGAGACAGAGTGTCGGCCATTTATGCATGCTGGAGACTTAAGAAATGCATAGGGGAAACTGAGGCACCCACACAGTATTCAGAGGAAACATTAAGAACAGTCCCACTTCATCACAACTACATAGATAAAAAGAGACAGAGCTGAATCATCACCATGGAGGAGCTGAGAGTTGACATCAGTGAGGAAGTCCAAATATGTTTCACATACATTTACAGTACTATAATACTAGATAGAATCATAGAATTTCAGGGTTGGAAGGGACCTCAGGAGGTCATCTAGTCCAACCCCCTGCTCAAAGCAGGACCAATCCCCAACTAAATCATCCCAGGCAGGGATGGGAGTAGAGAGATGCAGGCTTATGAGAGAAGAAGAAATTAATGATCAAGGCTGCCACAGAGGAGAAAAATCTAGGGACCCCTATAAAGCATCAGTTTCTACAGAATCCAGACTCTCCTCTCTAGTGAAGTAAATGACATCACATAAGCGAGAGAATCTGGCCCAATTTTTCAAAATAGAGTTTGGATGAAGGACAACTCCAGCCTGTGACAACCTGCCTGAATGCTCTTGGGTTTGCCCAACAATTGTTTGCAAACCCCTCTGCTCCCTGAACCTTTCTAATTCTCCACTTGCCTCACCAGCAAAGTGAAATTCTGTGAGGAATGTGTGTGTTTTATACCAGGTGAGCTGGGATTTGGGTAACTTGGACTCCTTCCAGAAGCCTTTCCTTTCACACTGTGCCCTTTATTAAGAACCAAAGTACGTAACCATTGTGGAAAAGGTGTTTATGTTTCTCTGCCTAATAAATCACTTGTCCTTTTTCATCTTTAATGGCCTGAATAGAACCATTTCCCTGGGACTGAATTACTACAGCCAGTATTACCCCCACTCTCCGACCCTTTGTATGGTAGCATACGCCTCCTTGTGACTGTTGGAGCAGGGAGGATTGAAAGGATTTGGGAGTTAAAAACCCAAAGTCTGCTCTCCTGTAGGCCGTGATGAATTTTTCAGCCCCAGCGAGGTCTTTGCGCCAGATGCGTTTGCAATGACCTTCCTCACAAGAAAGGCTAAAAACTTACTGTAAAAAAGAGAAGTTGCAGTTGTGTGACAATGGTGAAGAATTCCAGGAAGAGCTACATTCTTACACTGAATGACTTTATTAGATTATGGTAAAAAGCACTATTGCTAAAGCTTGCTTACACAGACTGCAAGCAGTTTGGGGCTGGGACCATCTTCCTGTTCTGTGTTTGTACAGCTCCTAGCACAGTGGGGCCCTGGGCCATGACTGGGGCTCCTAGACGCTACAGTATACCAATAATCAAAATAAAGCTATTTGATCTGCTTCCGGTAGATCTTCTACCAAATATCTTCTCCGGCCTCCTCCTGTCTAACCTCCTGCTACAGCGTTACAGACAGTACACATACCCTCACAAAAGCTAAGATTAGCCTCGATGCTCACAGATTCCCTAAATTCAGGAGGGGTTGGTTTGTAGATTTCACAGATTCCCAAAGGCTGGCTCTGTTCCCTCAACCTCAACTGATTCTGTATATTCTTGTTTGGTTTCTGCAGTTTGTGCACTGGCCCATTGAGCTCCCTCCTCCAATGTAATGTCTTCATGGCAGAGTTAACTTGGGCTCGTACTCAAATGTTGCCCTTAACCCCCACTCCCATCGACAGACACAACCCACTCACCTTAAGCTGATTGGTGCTTTCAACCCAGGCTAGCTGGCCCAGCTGGGGATTTCAGCTAGAGCTCAGGTGCTGCTCTCCCTCAGGCTGGTAATCTACCCACTTTGCAGTGAGGACAGAGATTAGGTGACTATTCCAATAGTGAACTTCCTTGGACAGTGAAAGCCCCTCCCAAGAGAAGTAGTGGAAACCCTATCACTGGAGTTAATTAAAAGGAGACTGGAGAAAGTGCACATGAATATGGGGAATGTAGCATGTGTGGAGGCTGTGCCACCCAATGGGTAGGGCAGTACAGTGATGTGAGTTCATAAAGCACCAAGCAGAAAGTAGCCTTGATCTTGGTTAGGTGCTATGCAATATACTTAATAATAATGTAACTAACAGGGTATGTTCCTGCTCTGCATACTGTGCCTTTTACTATAGAAGAGACCATAAGAACGGCCACACTAGGTCAGGCCAAAGGTCCATCTAGCCCAGTATCCTCTCTACTGACACTGGCTGATGCCAGGTGCCCCAGAGGGAATGAACAGAACTGGTAATCATCAAGTGATCCATCCCCTGTCGCTCATTCCGAGCTTCTAGCAAACATAGGCTAGGGACACCATCCCTGCCCATCCTGGCTAATAGCCATTGATGGACCTGTCCTCCAGAAGCTTCATGTTGTAGGGGGCTAATGGGAGTCAGCTGCCATTTTGGGCTCCATTTCATTTGCAGGCTGCTCATCATCATCATGTTCCCATTACGCCTCTGGCGTTTAGGGCAACGACGAAGCTCCTCCACTCCCGTCTGTTTCTGGCAAGTCTTTCAATGGTTCCCCAGCTGCTACATAGGGCTAATTCTCCTGGAAACATTGGGTGAAATCTTGGCTCCATTCAAGTCAATGGTAAAATTCCCATTGACTTCACTGGGGCCAAGATTTCACCCATTATATTTATGCTTTCTTTGTTTCTTATTTTCCTCAATTGGAAATACGACATTTAGGTTGAAAACACACATTTAGTTTTTGTCTCAGAGGAAAAGGAACATTTTCACAGTGTCGGGGATGTCGACCCAGGTGACCTGAGCGATCCTTTCCAGCGTCTTATGTCTTGGATTTTATTATTTTTACTTGACGGCTCACTAGCTAAGCCACCATCCTTTGTGTCAGATCTGAGCCATCTGGGTTCATTTTGTCCAATCAATGCTGTAATTCCATCGAGTTTCTCATCCATTTCAGACACCAGCCTGTGTTACTATAATCTGTGAAATGCTAAATGGTTGTTATATTTTTTTTTATTATTGCGGCACTTACAGGCCCTAACTGATGGTAAGGCCCTATCGTGCTAGGCACTGTACGAACACATAGAAAGAAACACCCTCTAACCAAGAGCTTACAATCTAAATAGACAAGACCAACACAGGGTGGGAGGAAGGAGGTATTATTAGCCATAGATTCAGATTCAGAGATTTTAAGACCTGAGCGTGACCTCCTCCATAATACAGACCAGACAGTTTCACCAAGTAGTTCCTGCTTCAAGACCATAATTTCTGGGTGGTCTAGAACATACCTTTTATTAAGTCATCCAATCTTGATCAAAACAAATGAGGTAAATGTGATCTAGATGAAATTACTATAAATGAGTGCACAACTGGTTGAAAGGAGTAGTTGTGAAAAGTTCACTGTCAAACTGGGGGGGATATATCTAGTAGGATCCACAGGGGACAATCCTGGGTCCAGTGCTGTTCAGTATTTTCATTAATGACTTGGATAATAGATTGGAGAGTATGCTTTTAAAATGTGTGGATGACACCAAACTGGAAAGCATTGCAAACACCTTGGAGAACAGGATTAAAATTCAAAACAACCTTGACAAATTAGATAATTGGCATGAAACCAACAAGATGAAATTCAGTAAAGACAAGTGCATAAAGTACTTCAGTTAGGAAGGAAAAAGCAAATGTACAAGTATAAAATCGGGAACAACTGGCTAGGTGATAGTATTGCTGAAAAGGATCTGGGGGTTATAATGGACCGCAGATTAAATATGACATCCAGACAGATGTTATGTAGCTGCAAAAAAAAAGGCTAATAATATTCTGGGGTGTATTAACAAAGAGTGTTGTATGTAAGACACAGGAGATAATTCTCCCACTCTACTCAGCGCTGGGGAGACCTCAGCTAGGGTACTGTGTCCAATTCTGGGCATCGCACTTTAGGAAAGATGTGGACAAATTGGAGAGAGTCCAGAGGAGAACAACAAAAATGATAAAAGGGTTAGAAAACCTGACCTATGAGGAAAGGTTAAAAAAACTGTGTATGTTTAGTCTTAGAAAAGAAGACTAGGGGGTGGGGGGAACCTTATAACAGTCGTCAACTATGGTACGAGCTGTTATGAACAGGATGGGGATCAATTGTTCTTCATATCCACTGAAGGTAGGACAAGAAGTAATGGGCTTAATTTGCATAAAATCTAGTAAGCTCATTTGAGAGTAGAGAATTTTAGAGTTCTGTGGATGTTCGGTGACTCATGGGCTAAGCCCTCCAGGGGGCTGCTCTGAGGACTCAGGGGTTGGTGTGTGCCTCTTGCTAACCTGTACAGAGAGAGCGAGGCCTGGAAGGCCGTGCTTGTGTTGAGCCAGCAGCCAGAGACAAGACTTCCTCATGCTGAGGGCAAGTGGTACCAAGGTGTTTAACAACCCTGTGTGCTCCGGGAAGTGTCACAACAGGTCTGGACAAACACCTGTCAAAGACGATCTAGATTTATTTGATTCTGCCTGAGCTCAGGAGGCTGGACTAGATGACCCCTTGAGGTCCCTTCCAGTCCTACAGTTTTATGATTCTTGATTTAAAGACTCCAAGTGATGGGAAATCCACCACATACTACATAAAGCTGTTCCAATGGTTAATTATCCTCATGGTAAAAAAAATATCCACCCTGGTTCTAGTCTGAATATGTCTTCACTTTCTAATCAGTCTGGTGGCTTCTAGTCAATGGATTTCATTATGCCCTTGTCTGCTAGATTCAAGAGCCCTCTACTATCAGAAAACTTTTCCACATGTAGGTACTTATAGACCATGATTAAATCACCTCTTACCCATCTCTTTGTTATATTATATAGATTGAGGTTCTTTAGAGTCTCACAATAAGGCAGGTTTTCTACTCTTGAATCCTTCTTGTAGCTCTTTCTTTTTAAGGTGTGGGCACAGTACTCCAGCAGTGGCATCACAAATGCAGTATATACTGGTAACAGCACCTCACTAATTCTGCTTGATATTCCCTTGCTTATGCACCCAATGATTGCTTTTGCCCCATTTTGCAGATGGAGAACTGAGGCCCAGAGAGATTAAGTAACTTGCACATGATCACACAGGAAACTTATGGCAGTAGTAGAAACAGAACCAATGCCATGACTCCGATGCCTTAATTAGGAGATCGTTCTTCCTTTCAAATATGTAAATGCTAAAGTTAGGAGGCTGAGCTCCTTGGCAATTTACCATGAGAAGATCAAAGCCACTGGTTCATCTAGGCCAGTGTCCTGCCTCCGGAAGCGATCTGTAGCTACAAATGAAGGTGAAAGAATTTGCTCCTGACCAGTTGTTGAAACGTTCCATCAGGGAAGAGAAACCTTTCCCAACTCTGCCGTTCCCTTTTCTTGCCGCCAGCCCTGCTGCTCCTCCATCATTGTGAACGTCACTTTCATTCCAACAAAGGCAAATAAGGGCCTGCTCTGTTTTCTTTCTTTTTTATGAAGTGCGTTGGACATGCTCTGGACCCACATTTTTCAGCTGCCACCTTTGGAAACCAAGCGAGCTCAGTATTAAACTGAAATAAAAAAAATGCACTCATAAATTATCGTCCGTTTAATGAACCAAAATATGGCCAGTAGTTGGGAAGACGCTGCCTCTGTGGATTGGTGGTGGCGACAAGTCTGACAGGCAGGACAAGAGGTGAGTGATGCCCGTGGAGACCAGGGCTCCTTGAAAGTTTAATGACTGGAGTAAAGTCAAACAAGGGGCTGGAGAGTCTTGAATTATGGTGTCACAAATACTTGCTAACCCAAGGTGGAAAAGTAGGGTGACGATCTGGCTTAATTTCCCCAACCCTGAAGTTGGCCCCAGCTTTCTATTTCTGTGCCCAGTGAGAAGCCATGATATCTGGCCTCACCCATCGGTCTGAAGTAGCTCTTCTTCTAGCCCTGCTGTATTTTAGCACAGCTGATATCGCCACTCTCTGGTCAGTGTGTGTGATGATGAGTCCCCGTCTGTGCCTGATCCACCAAGGATGTACGTCTGTTCCAGCCCCTGCCTACAGCAGATCAGTCTAGATCAGTGGTAGGCAACCTACGGCCTGTCAGAGTAATCCGCTGGCGGGCTGTGAGAGAGTTTGTTTACACTGACCGTCCGCAGGCACGGCCGCCCGCGGTTCCCAGTGGCCGTGGTTTGCCGTTTCTGGCCAATGGGAGCTGCGGGAAACAGCGGCCAGTACATCCCTCTGGCCTGCGCCGCTTCCCGCAGCTCCCATTGGCCGGGAACGGCGAACCACGGCTACTGGGAGCTGTGGGCGGCCATGCCTGTGGACGATCAGTGTAAACAAACTGTCTCGCAGCCCGCCAGTCAATTACTGTGACAAGCTGTGTGGAGCCCGTGGGCTGCAGGTTGCCCACCAGTGCTCTAGAGACTCATGCTTTTAACTCTCAAAGCCCCCAGTTCAATCCCCAGCGTCACCAAGATGGCCGTCATCAAAATTAATGCACAGGATTTCCAGAACCAGTTCACTCCATTGGTCCCTCAAGTATTCTGCCTCAGTCAGTGAGCTGTAATCCATGCCTCCCAGGAAAGAAAATAAAACCCTATAAATGAATGTGGGCAATTGTGCAAGGCTGTATGTGAGTAGCAGGGGCAGCAGGTTTGTAAAATTTTTGGTGGTGCCCAGAATGGGTTCAAGTCCTGCCCCCCAACACACCTGCCTTGTAAGGCGATATATAATTTTAAAAATCATGTAAAAATGTGAGGGCTCTGGGGTGGGGATGAGGGGCTTGGGGTGTGGGAGGGGCTTGGGCAGAGGGTTGGGTGCGGGGCATGAGGGCTGTGGGGTGGGGCGGGAATGAGGAGTTCATGTTGCAGGAGGGGGCTTAGGGCTGGGGCAAAGGGTTGAGGTGTGTGGGAGGGTGAGGGCTCTGCCTGGGGGTGCAGGATCTGGGGTGCGGCAGGGCCAGGGATGAGGAGTTTGGAGTGCAGGCACTCCCCCAGCCTTCTACTGCCAGCAGCAGCGAGCTCCAGGGGAGGGGGCCCCTTCCCGCCCCTCGGCAGCACACTCATCTCGCACCAATGTCACTGCATGTGCTCCTCAGGTTCAGGAAGACACCCCCCCCCCGGTGGGTGCCGGGGGGGCTGCCATCACGTGTGCACCTCCTCCCCTGCTGCTGCCCTCACTGTAGCTTCACTGAGGGTGGGGGGTGGGGCTGCCCTTTGCCCAGCGTGGGGCAGGAGCAGTGACTGCTGGCAGGGGGGCCCCCTGTGCTGGTGGAGGGTCCTGCCAGAAAAGGGAAGGGTCCGTCCGTCCAAGGCGGAAGGGCAGGGGCAGTGTCAGCCTGCCCCGGCACTAGCGGTTGGGGGGGAGGCGCTAGGACCCTGCGGCGGCAGTTGATGCCCGGAGCCGGCAGAGCAGAGTGTAGCGTGGAGCGCCCAGGCCAGGCAGGGATGCTCGGGGGCAGCAGGCGGGGCCGGGGGAGAGACCTGGCCCAGAACATTGGTGGAGCCAGGCCCCCGGGCCCTGAGTAATTCTGGAGCATCGGCCTATAACTCGCTGCCCCTGGTGAGTAGGGGGAATTTCTCCTGACTTATTTGTTCAGCTGACCCATGTAAGCAGGAGAGTTGATAAAATGAATGAACCCACATAGTAGCTATTGCAAAGATCTTATTATCAAGCATATTAATTCATGGTCCGTGTGAGAGGGCTCCCAGAGACATTAGGGGGAACTGAATGCAGAGATCATGGGCAAAATTTCATCCTTAGGGTGGGGCTACACTAAAAAGTTAGGTCGACTTAACTAAGTCTCTCAGGCCTGTGAAAAATGTTACACCCCGTGTGATATAGTGAAGCCAACCTAAGCCCTAGTGTAGACATCGGAAGAAGAATTCTTCCATCAACCTAATTACCACCTCTAGGAGTGGTGGATTTACGACAGTGATGGAAAAACCTCTTCTGTCGCTGTAGTAAGTGTCTTTGCTACCGCACCGCAGCTGGAGTGTTTCTAGTGTTGATGTACCCTTAGTTGTTGGCTTTTTGGTGGTGGTCGTGGGTTTTTTAAGCCACTGTGCTATAAATGCATGTTGTGTGTGATCCTACAGCCTGCCCTGTATGCTTCTGCAGGCAGCATTTAGACCCCTAAGGGTTTCAGGAGACTGAGGAGGGAAGGTTGAATAATGCACCTGTGTTTCACATCCAAAAGTGTGAGCTGGCAAGGAGCCAAGCCACAAGTCAAATTAATTTGATAGTCCCGTTTCTGCTTCTGGTTTAAGCAGCCCTTGCTCTGTTCCATGGCACATAGTCTAACAAGGACACAGAGGATATACTGCCTGGGACACGCCGACATAGCTGTTTGCAGGTTTATTTGGGCAGAGGAGCGTGAAAAGTGGCTGTTCTGGCCTACATGTGCCCTGCCTTGTGGAAAAACAAGGGAGAGTCATCACCTCTTCTGTGAGACGGATCCCGCCAGTTATCTGCCGGGCTGGGCAAGAACAATGAACTCCTTGGCCACATTCCTCTCTGGTGTCAGCCTGTTGGCTTCAGTGGGGACGAATGGGGGCCTTGATAGTCACAGAAACATGCTGCCATCAGCTTGCGTATGTCAGCCTGGCCGTGCTGGAGTGCAAATAAACTCAGGCTCAGTTCCGGAGCCCTCGCTCTGCCTCTTGTAAATGGATGCCCAAGCGAGCCTTGTTATTAGGAATTGGCCACGCTTAGCGTGAGGAAGTTTAAATGGTGGGGCCCTGGCAGTGGTGTAGCGGATGGATCACTGGACTGGGCCTCGAATCTGTGTTCATTCACTGCTCATCCACAGGCTTTCTGTGTGACCTGGGTATCCGTGCCCCGTTGATAAAACAGGGGTGATGTTTCCCTATTGCAACGGGGTGCCGTGAGGCTAAAACGCATCAGTGTTTGTGAGTTGCTAAGATACTCCAGTGATGAAGGAGGGTGAAATAAGCACCCAGATAGACAGCCCTGGCCTGCTGCATGCACTCACAGGCTAGGGGGAACCTTCTATAGATGTGCTTTGTTAAAATAATGTCAACATCTCCCTGCTCAGCCCTGATTCGAATTTCCTGCTAACCGGTGTTGTTTATTGACAGGGCTAGCAGCTGTCACTAGATGTATACCTAACTCTTCCTTACTCCATCAGATGACGAAACCATTGGATGTGACCGTTATAGAGACAAGCAGATTGTTCAAAGTGGGTCTCAAGTTTTTAGGGCATGGGATTTCATTGCCCTTTGCCCTCCCCAGCTCAATATGCAACGTGGATGCTGGGGAAAACCCAGCCACACGCAAAGGAACGAGGCCGGTTATTTATGTGCGTGGGAAATTTGCTGGCTGCTCACGGCGTTTGCAGCCTCCGTGACACTCCACGAAAGGAGGGGTCTTTCCCTTTGCTGGCCTGTTTGGAAAGTGAATAAAGAGACGCAAACTGCAGCAGTTACCAGATTGCTTCAGCAGACAAAGTCCCAGACGAGCCGTTCTGAAGGGGAAGGGAGCTCGCACTCATATGAAGAAATAGCCAACGTTGTTCCCACAGTTGGAGAGACAGATGAAAAAGACAGACTTTTCCCCAGCCTCCTGTCCGCCCTCCCTCCCACCACCATAACAGCCTGAACCCAAATCTCCATGCGTCTGCAGTGAATACGGCGTTTACAATGCGAGGAGCCAAAATGCTGCCCTGCGTTTTCTAGGAAGCCTTTAAGTAATTGCCTTAGTGCTCTCATACATATTGGCCCATGGGAGTCATGAACGGCACAGGAAGCCCTGAGGAAGCAGGGAACGCCACCTAGGAAAGCACTGAGGTCATAATTTGTACAGAGCTTTTTCACATTCTTTCCCACCTGCCACAGATCAAAGGCCCCAGGGGCAAATCGACTGTATTTTTTTCTTTTGCGTTTTACTGCCATACACCAAATGCTGTGCAGCTCCAGTGAAAACTGAAACTCTATTAATAATTGCCTTGTATCAATAAAATCAACAGGGCAGCAGAGTCAAGGGAACAGAAAGAGGGCTTGAAAGACAGGCAAAGAAAGCATGAAGGGGTCAGCAGCATTGTCAGTGCTTATGATTTTATAGCAGCTCTCAAGATATTTCGTGTTTCACGTTAAGCCCCAGGTCCTGGAGACAAATGATGAAATGGGAATCTCAGCTCTCATTTAAAAATAAAATGTTCCTAGCCCGGATGATTGCAGAGGAGAGCTTGAAACGGTGTCCTGAGTGCCACCTAAAGGCTCGAAACCGAGAAGGCAAAGAAAAAGAACCCCCAAATGCATTTTTTTTCAAAAGAAATCTCGTGATTTTTAAGCCAATCTCATGATTTTTCAGGGCCTGACTCATGATTTAGTAATGTTTGGGGTTGGCAACACTGGAACAGTGTCCAGTTGATTTAGTTACAGAAGGGGTATTTTCACATTGCTGTGAAAATACGTCTTAATTTTACTCCTAAATACGAAGGAAAAGTGTTGTTGAACTTGAATGTGGCAGCAGGGCTGTAATGTAGGAGAAGGAGGACCTGAAACTGACTTGAAACAAATGAGAAACTGACCAATCCAGTCTCATTGTCCATGGTCAGTGTAACACTAACAGTAAGACAAACACGATCAGGGAAACGTAAATTATTAGAATGTAATCATTCTATCTGCGTGTGTGTTATTAGTAACATAGATACTGTATTATTATAGATTATTTCTAATCTATAATAGATTATTTCTAATCTATAATAATGCGTAGCTGTTGTGTAGCGCAGTTCATGAATAGATCTGAAAGCACTTTACAATGAGGTCATATCCTCAGCTGGTGTAGACTGGCATAACTCTGTTGACTTCAGTGAACCTACACTGATTTACAGGATCTGGGCCCCGCATTTTCTCTCCCTAGTGCTCCTTTCCATTAGATGGCAAATGCTTAAAACATTCATTACACGAGGTCAGCTGTGCTAGCTATACATTTTTATCCAGCTGTGATAAGCTTCACTCCCTAAAGACTAGTTTAGGATTGTTGCTAAATACAATACTTTCACTGAGAGAGGGAAAGACAGAGAGAAAAGGAAGTTATGGTTTTCTAGATTTCTGAAAAATTAATATTAGGCATTAACTTAATCGATGCAAGGTTTGCTAGCGCTACCTACTGGCTAGAAGGTGAACTACACTAACCTGACTCCTGGGGTCATTAAAGCACGAATTAAAAGCCTGTTTCATGAGAAAGTGTTTTAAAAGTAATAGAAGAAACCTAAAGTAAATCGCCATCCAACCATTTTCTAGCTGCAAAACTATGCCAGCAGAAGCAGACCTTATGTCCAGAACTGTGGGAACTAGTAACATCTTGCTGCATATTAGCTCATGTTGTCGACAACTGAATGACATGAAGTGTCAGCCACAAGACTGATTCTACTGTGGGAGTTTTGTCTATGTAAAGATTAAGGATTCAGCACATAATAAACTCCATTACTAGATCATGAGAATCTTATTCAGACACATGGGAAAGGAGCATAAATCCACTGGCTTTGAGGAAGTTGTTGGTCACTGAATTTCGATGCTCTGATGGAGAAAAACAATTAAAATGTATAAAGAAGTGTGTTTTAGGTTTACCTAGTTCATTTTCATTTGGAGCATAAGCAGCGGTAAAGAGTATGGATCTTTACATTGCAAATGGCATTATTCAGTTCCATCTTCAATGTTACAGTCATTTCAAGATCAGATTTTCTAAGATGACTTTTTTTTTCAAAGTTGGGGGAGTAGGGAGTTCTCTAACCATCCTCCCTGCAAGCTCTGGGATTTCAAAGTCAGGCTGGGATCTTTCCTGCTCCTGTATTGTCACTAGGAATTAGGGCTGGGATTCTCAAAAGAGCAGAAGGGAGTTGGGTGCCATTATCCCTTTGAAAATCAGCGCTCCTGTGGAAATCCCAGCTAAAGATTGTACCAGTCCAGTTCTGCTCTTTCATACCCATACAACCCCATGGTCTCTGCTGCTGAAACGGAGCAACCAATTCTGTGGCTGGCTGAGTTATCGGACTAGAATCCACCTGTAACACGGTTGCACTCACCTCTCGCGAGCGCCCCCTGGCTGAGTGCATGTGTCTGCAGTCTCTGTTGTGGTGGGTCCAGTTTGTCCCTGCTCCGAAACAGCGCAGTGCCCCACGGCTCCTTCCCTGGAGGCAGTGTCTTTGCCCTCTCAGGGCCTTTCTGGCCCCAGCTCTTGAGCTGGGCCACTGCAGTTCAGTTCCCCCGCTCTGGGGTGCCTCAAAGTCCAGGCCACTTCCCTGCTATGGCTAATGGGGGGCTGGGCGGGGACCCAGGCCCACCCACTACTCTGGGTCCCAGCCCAGGGCCCCTATAGATAGCAGCTGTCGTCTCTGTCCCTTTATCTAAGTCATGCTGCTGCTCTAATTCCCTGGGCCACTTCCCCACAGCCCTGGGCCATCTTCACAAGGTCCCTTCCAGTCCTATGATTCTAAGATTCACTCTTACCTCAGGGCCTTGTCCTGATGGAGTCCCTGCCACCAGCTCAGGGCTCCTTCTTGATCTCCCCGACTTCTGGCAGCACTGCCTCGTCCGAGGTCCTGCAGCTCCCTCAGCCAGACACACCCCATCCACACTCCTCCAGCTCTAGCAAGGAACTGAACTCATTCTGGCCCTGCAGCTCTTTTTATACTCACCTGCTCGGCCCTGATTGGCTGCTTCCCACACAGCCGCTCTAGGCAGCTTGAAGGACCTGTCTACTGCCCTCTTCTGGGGCGGGGTGTGGCAGAGCCACAAGGCCTCAGGGCCTAGTCCACCCTGTCATATCAGCTCACTCTCCCAAAGTTATTTTGACTCTGCACAGCACTGAAAAGTAGTAAAAACGTATTCTGTCTCTAAGTTAAATAGATGACAATGAACACACACAAGGGGCAGCTCGCTAGCGTAACAAGAGGCCATTTTCACATAGTCACTTTTCAACCACACTTGAAGGTTGTGGTTTTTCAAAAGCACTCAAACCCTGTTCCCACTGAAGTCAATGTTATAGAGTTTGGCCAACCCTAAGTGCTTTTGAAAATCCCACACCAAATATTCAGGAGGTCATATTGATTCCACAACCACCGAATTGGATGAATTTTCATTCCCTTTTTCTGTGAACAATTTGATCCTGCCATTTTGCTCATGCGAAATGAATTGGGGTCGCAAATCTGAGCATTAGCTCCTCTGAGTACATGGTTTGCACCAGCAGTTGGGCACCTAAACATGCAAGTCCCTAGCTTTGAGTTCATGGTTCATATTCTCTGTGGAAATTGGACTGAAGTTTGTAGATATGCAGTCCCAATACAAAGACTTTCCATCCAGGAATCACTTCCTATGCAAATCAACCGCCAACAGCAAGTGATCAAAGCAAAGTGGGTGAAAATCACCTGTATAAAGAGGGCCAGAGAAAGGCCTTTACACCCACTATTCTGAGGGCCTTGACAGGACTAAAATAATACATATGCCTTGTGTCAGCCTTATGAAGAGGGGTGAATTTTACCCTGAAATCCTACTATTGAAAGAAATCCCTCTGGGGGTTTGTAAGGAGAAAAGCTGATGCTGGACTTTGTAGCTATGCAATGGAGATGCTGTGAGGTCTTAAGAAGAGAGGTCACTTCTTTACTATATATACAAGTACTACAGTGATGGATGGGATACAATATACACTGAGCTGGGCAGGTAGATGGAATTGACTCGGTAGGTCATTAGCACCTCTCAAAAATGCTTTAGGACCATGTTGATAGGAAGTGAAAATCCCTTCTGAAAGCAGCTTCCTACAAACACTCAGGTCTGATTAGGTTGGAATAGCTACGTCATGCAGGGGTGTGAAAACACCACCCCCCACCCACCCTGAGCAATGGCGCTAAACCGACCTGATCCCCCGTGTATATGGCATTAGGCCAACGGAGATTTCTCCCGTCAACCTAGCTACTGCCTCTCAAGGAGGTGGATTCCCTATGCCCGCAGGAGAAGACCGCCCATCAGTGTAGGTAGCATCATCTCGTAAGCGCTACAGTGGTGCGGCTGCAGCATTTTAAGTGTAGACAAGCCCTTAGTGGTTTCACATTAACCCAAGACAAGAATAACAACAATAATAAATATTTATATTATAGAAGCCCCTAAAGGCTCCCCCTGAGACCAGGATCTCATTGTGCTAGGCACTGTACAAACACATATTAAGAGATAATCCCCGCTCTGACAAGCTTACAAGTTAAAGAAACAAGACAGACAAAGAATGGGGAAAAGGAAGGCTCTTAGCATGGGATTCTAGACAGAGTGTCTGTACTCTGAGGGTGTAGAATCATAGAATCATAGAATATCAGGCTTGGAAGGGACCTCAGGAGGTCATCTAGTCCAACCCCCTGACCAATCCCCAACTAAATCATCCCAGCCAGGACTTTATCAAGCCTGACCTTAAAAACCTCTAAAGAAGGAGATTCCACCAGCTCCCTAGATAACCCATTCCAGTGCTTCACCACCCTCCTAGTAAAAAAAGGTTTTCCTAATATCCAACCTAAACCTCCCCCACTGCAACTTGAGACCATTACTCCTTGTTCTGTCATCTGCTACCACTGAGAACAGTCTAGATCCATCCTCTTTGGAACCCCCTTTCAGGTAGTCGAAAGCAGCTATCAAATCCCCCCTCATTCTTCTCTTCTGCAGACTAAACAATCCCAGTTCCCTCAGCCTCTCCTCATAAGTCATGTGCTCCAGACCCCTAATCATTTTTGTTGTCCTCTGCTGGACTCTGGAGCCACCAGAAGGGGGAAACTGAAGCAGTGTGACACTGCACTTTACAGATGGGGAATTGAGGCACAGAGAGATTGAGTGACTTGCCCAAGGTCACGCCGGAAGTCTGTAAAGCACCAGGAATACAACCCAGATCTCCTGAGTCCCATTTTAGCGTCTTAACCACAAGACCATTCTTCCTCTCTAACCTCATTAATTGCATCCGGCTGCAACTTCACGCATGTTACATTAGCTTGCAGCAATTTATCAATGAATGGCACTGTCGTTACCATTCCCATTGTGGGTGGACAGGGCTGAGACACCCCCATCCCATGCTTAACCAGAGACATTATTCGTGGGATTGCCCATTTGTGCATCCTGTTTACCCAGCAGGAAGGCATTATGCAAATGAGCCTCAAAAACCAGCCCGCCTTTACATTTGCTAATGGAAAACAACTCTCTCTAAACTGTATATCCAAAACATATCTCCCCCCCCCACACACACCCACTGCAGGCTTTAAATATATATGTGTGTGTGTGTGTGTGTATTTATTTTATTTTCATCTGTGTTATATTTCTCCAACAGATTGGTGCCGAATGTGGAGGGAAAGGATGAAGCCACCGGAATGTGCTCTAAATTAATACTGAATGTGACAGAATCCAGAGCACCCATTTTAATCAAGTTAGTATGTTTTCCATTTTCTCCCAATGTGTTTTATATTTTTGCTGCATTTGGAAGGGGGCTTTAGATATTGCAACAACATAATGTTAAATGTAAAAAATGACAATTCCAACACAGGCTGCTTTAAATAATTTATGCCTTTCATAGTTTAATGGGCTGTGTAATGTACACATGGCTATGTTACGGACGTCACAAATAAATATAGAGTATTTATGCGTGATGGATGGGATTTTAAAAATTCCCGCCTGCTGCCTGGCAAACTACTCAGCCAGCTTTCATGCATGCCCAGTGACTGAACTACATTGCGGGGAGCAAGTGATCGCTTCTTTCTGTTGTTCCTGACCTTGCACAGAGTACATGTGCAGTAGATGAGATGTCATGAAATTGCACAGTGGTACTGCAAGTCTTGAAGATGCCTATGTTCCATCTTCTCTGCTTTTTCCCAGGAGAAAATCTTTCTCTCACTCATTTCCTTTTCTTCCTTCTCTGAGTTAAAATACCACCTACCTCCCCCTTGCAAGCACTGGAATAGCGGAGTGGGCACAGGACTATGAGTCAGGTGACTTGGTTTCTAAGTGCAAGGCTGCTGTCAACCTGCAGTGTGATATTGACTGACATGCTTTGGTTCTATTCCCGCCCTTTGTCCTGTCTATTTAGAGGGAAAGCTCTTCAGGGTAGCTTCTCTCTCTCACTGGATGTCTTTGTAGTGTACTGAGTGCAACAGAGCCCTGATCTCAGCTGGGGCCTCCAGGGGCTACTGTAGTACAAATAATTAATACTAATGTCCCTGCCCATCTCTCCCTTCTCCCCCCTCACAGGCATTGCTGGCCATGAATGACTAACACTAGGTGTATGAAACAATATGTATTCTGTCTTCTCAATTTGGTGGATATTGAGAATCAATGTCCATTGTCTTCTCCTTGGTCACTAATTTATCTCTCTGGTCAATAAATCTTGATACACACCTCAACAGAGGTCAGTATTTGCTTTTTCTCTTCTATCGCTGTTTGCCACAAATACCACCATTATCCTATCTCATGTTAGCTGTATCTGAATACACCATATTCCTGTGAACAAGGCTTCACACCATGGTATATGTCTGTATTTTTATCCAGGTGGAACATTATTGATTAGATTTTCAAGGTCACTCAGTCTTCTTCACCATTCTGTAATGTCTGTTTCCAGTTCTTAAGGTGATATCATCTCCAGTTTTTAAAAGCACAGATCCCAGAAGCTGGGACTGAATGAGAGGGAATGGATCACTCAAAATTCCCAGTTCTGTTCATTCCCTCTGAAGCATCATGCATCGGCCACTGTCAGAGACAGGATATTGGATTAGATGGACCATTGGTCTGACCCGGTATGGCTGTTTTATGTTCTTCTGTTAATAGGTAATGACACGAGTCCTTTCATAGCAACAGTGCTTTATGTATATGTCACCAGCTGGCTAACCTGGTTATACTTGTCTAATCATTGGCAATAGGTATATTGATGATGTCTCCTATTATATGGATTTTTGTGTCAGTGAGTAGGTCAAAGTTCAAGGTTACCTTGATTCTCAGGATCACAGAGTAACTAAGTCAATAGATGGTGTCGGGAGGAAGGACAGAGGTGAAATAAAAAGACCCTGAAAAATGTGTGTGCCCAGTGGAATTAAAAAATCAAATATGAATTGACTTTTATTATCTTTATGTAATTTTTGCAATGATGCTCACATAACATGTATGTGTTTTACATGCATAGATAGGAAGGATACTTAGTAACCAAGTAACCAAAGCTGGTGCAATGGTTTGTTGGAAAAGGTTCAGAAAAGGGCAACAAAAATGATTAGGAGTATGAAACGTATGAGGAGAGATTAATAAGACTGGGACTTTTCGGCTTGGAAAAGAGATGCCTAAGCAGGGATATGATATCGGTCTATAAAAACATAACTGATGTGGAGAAAGTAAGTGAGGAAGTGTTACTTTCCCCTTCTCATAACACAAGAACTAGGGGCCGCCAAAAGAAATTAATAGGCAGCAGCTTTAAAACAAACAAAAGGAAGTATTTTTTTCGCACAACACATAGTCAACCTGTGGAGCTCTTTGCCAGAGGATGTTGTGAAGGCCAAGACTATAACAGGGTTCAAGAAAGAACTAGATAAATTCCTGGAGGATAGTCCATCAATGGCTATTAGCCAGTATGGGCAGGGATGGTGTCCCTATCCTCTGTTTGCCAGAAGCTGGGAATGGGTGACAGGGGATGGATCACTTGATGATTACCTCTTCTGTTCATTCCCTCTGGGGCACCTGGCTTTGGCCACTGTCAAAAGACAGAATACTGGGCTAGATGGACCTTTGGTCTGACCCAATTGTTGTTCTTATGTTCTTATGTTGTGAACAGTATGTATGATTTGTAGTGTAGTAGCCTAGAGAGCCAATCTGAGATTCAATCCTATTTTGCTCAGCACTGTTCATACACATAGCCAAAGACAGTCTGTGCCTCCAAGAACTTACAAGCTAAACAAACAAAGGGTGGGAGGGCAGAGAGACGCATCTAGTGTCACCACCACAAGCCTGCGTTAATGCGTTTTATTTTGTTGTTCACAAATAGTTTGCAAATTTCTGCAAATGCAGTTACTGATAGCTCTTTGCTAGGTAGTGTGAACAAACAATTTTTCGTCTATTGGGTTGTTTGCCATCGGTTCACGTTCTTTAATCGCAGTGTGTGTTTGGTCTTTTAAGCCACGTGGAATTGCTTTTTCTGCTGCTTGATTGGATAACTGAAACTTTCTAACTGTGTGATAACAAAGAGTGAATAATGAGTAGTGTGACAAAGTTCCTCCTTTATCTTAGTGGGTCCTGCGCTTATTGGCGGATTTTCTTGCCTCAGAGATTCACCATGTGGGTTGGGGAACAGCCCAGAATCCTTCCCCTCTGGAAGAACCCACAGTCCAGGTCAATTGGGAGGTTTGGGGGGAACCCGGGCCCGCCCTCTACTCCGGGTTCCAGCCCAGGGCCCTGTGGACTGCAGCTGTCTATAGCGCCTCTTGTAACAGCTGCATGACAGCTACAACTCCCTGGGCTACTTCCCCATGGCCTCCTCCAAACACCTTCCTTATTCTCACCACAGGATCTTCCTCCTGGTGTCTGATAACGCTTGTGCTCATCAGTCCTCCAGCAGCACACCCACTCCCACTCCCTCTCAGCTCCTTGCGCCTTTTGCTCCCAGCTCCTCACACTTGCACCACAAACTGAAGTGAGCTCCTTTTAAAACCCAGGTGCCCTGATTATCCTGCCTTAATTGATTCTAGCAGCTTCTTCTTAATTGGCTCCATGTGTCCTAATTAGCCTGCCTGCCTTAACTGGTTCTAGCAGGTTCCTGATTACTCTAGTGCAGCCCCTGCTCTGGTCACTCAGGGAACAGAAAACTACTCATCCAGTGACCAGTATATTTGCCCTCTACCAGACTCCTGTACCCCACTGGTCTGGGTCTGTCACAGTAGCAAATAATTAATTATGCCCTTTTGGTACAAATTATCATTGCAATAAAATTTGTGATTCACGTAGAGTGACCAGATAGCAAGTGTGAAAAATCGGGATTCATGGTCCATCAGCAGATGCCTGTAGTTAACAAAGATGATCCCACCACTAAAAATGAACCCACACTCAATACTTTTATTCATGAAAATATTTCCAAATCAAGAATTTAGGATGAAAGACTGTGGAGGCAATACTCACATTCACACAGTCACAAAGAAGCTGGTGGGTTCTACAAGAGATGTCTGGGAATATGTCAATTGAATATGTGCCAGTAGATGGCACTCAATGTGCAGCTATGCTCATAGGCCTTGTAGGACCAATAAAAATGGTGGTGGTTGTTGTGCCCTGCAAATGGCTTCCCCGGTGCAGCTCTTAACAGAGAGGACAATTCCTGTGAGTATGTTCTAGGGATCCACAATGTGCCACTGTTCAACCAGCTGCTAAGGGAGAGTTATGTGAAGTAGGACTCAGAGCTCCATTTACGTTGTTGCGGTTCTGGCATCTGTCTTTGTTACATTAAAACCCTGGACTAAATTTCTTTAAAAGACACACACCAACTCTATCCTCATAAAAACACCCCCCTCCCAACACACACACACACACACACACACACACACACACACACACACACATACACAAAGATCTGGATAGTGCCAAATTACCCCTGGATGTGTTAAATACTGTTGCAAAAATGTAGCCGCCCTTTGTGGCTTGCAAGGTTTTCGCCGGGAAGTTTATTTCTTTTCTTTTTACTTTAAATTAATCATTCACCCACCAGAAACATCAGCCTTCAAAGCAGAAGGCAGTTACCCAGGCAAGCTGCCACTGTATCCACCCAACCTCCACGCTGATTGTGCTGATTATATACACTTTTTAGTTACATTAGCACCTGACTATGATTTATGAGGGCGGGCAGGGAGACGGTGACTGACTGACCTACTTTCATGAAAGCAGCCTGTTTGCTGAGAAAGGGCTTCCGGCATCAATCATTTTAGACATGCTTTTACACTAGGACTAAATAAACACTCACTTAGCCCTGTACCTGTTAATATGTTAACAAGTAATGTCCTCAAACAGCCTCATTATTTGATTACATCCGAGGTCAGGGATTTGTGCTGAGGCTTTCCATGCCTCCCAGAGTCTCAGGAGCCCAAAGTGATCGGCCCAGTTGAATTCAGGGAAAGAGAGTTTATCACACTGTATTATCAATCCAGCATACAGAAGAACTATAGATTTATGACCTCACAGTTAAAATAGTCTAGAGTTACACACACATACACACACACTCCTCTGATACATACAATGTACATATTATGTATGTTACAGTAGTAGAGGCCCCAGCCAAGATCAGGGCCCACAGAGCTAGGTGCTGTACAAACACAGTGACAGACGGGCACTGTCTCGAAGAGCTTATAGTCTAAATTAGCAAGATGGACAAAGAGAAGTCGTCACTTGTTCAAGATCAGTGGCAGAGCCAGGGACAGAACCCAGCAGGGGTGGCTCTATGTATTTTGCCGCCCCAAGCACGGCAGTGAGGCAGCCTTCGGCGGCATGCCTGCAGGAGGTCCGCTGGTAATGCAGATTTGGCGGCATGCCTGCGGGAGATCTGCTGGTCCCGCGCCTTCGGCGTAACTGCCGCCGAAGCCGCGGGATCGGCGGACCTCCCACAGGTATGCCGCCAAAGGCAGCCTGACTGCAGCCCCCCCGTGTCTTACCACCCCAGGCAGGCACTTGGTGTGCTGGTGCCTGGAGCCGCCCCTGGAACCGAGATCTTGTGACTGACTGTCCTGTGTTCTAACCACTAGGCTGCACTGTCCTTCCTCCCATGCTCAACACTGCATTAAAAGAAATGTCTAGGTTGCAAAGTTAAACCCTCAAAAGTTAAGAAATGTCAGAATTCAGGTAGCCAGTGCGCACTTCACTAGGCCTGCTTGTGTGTATGCCACCCACCCACTGAGAATAACTGAAGCTGTGTGGGTGTGACACCTCCCAGTCAGCCACATACTCCTGCCAACCCAACATGACACCAATGTGGGCTGGGCCTGGGACTGGGACGAGAGTGATGAAGAAGCCAACTACACCCCCTGCTGTGTTGATAAGGGGCAGCATCCAACCCAACAAAGGGCAAGATGTTAATAAATCCCTTGTTTACGGTTACAACCTTAAACAGTTAATTGTGGCCCAGGGTTTTGTGTGACGTTCTTGCTGGTGACACCCTTTGTAACACACACCATTAAAATCATTTTAACTTCTTGTTACAGATGAGAGGAAAAAAACAGTTAAAGCATTTAAAATGTAACGTATGAAGTGAAACTCTCTCTTTTTTTTTAATGAAGTTTCCCTTATTCTCTTTCACCAGAAAGGTACAGAGTCTTTTACAGAGGAATCCCTCATTTGTCTTTTAGATGCTATTAAATATTATATTAACTGGGCTTTTTGGCGAGGTGTGGGAAGAGAAAGGTAGTTTGGATGGTCTGGAGCTGGCCATGTTGAAGTCTGATTTTGTTTCCCTTCGGACAAAGCAAGACAAACACAAAAGAGGAGAAAGAAGAACGGCACAGAGGGAAAACGCAGCTTCTGTCTCTGGTGCTGACTTTCACTCGCAGCCTCACTGCTGGAGAAACCCAGGCCCAGAGGCCTGGCAAACTTGTGCCAGGATTGGGCCGCATGAGGCATTGCTTCTGGGATGTTTCTCTTCTCAAAGTGCTGATGTTGCATAGGGTGGAGTTGCCTTGGACGCAGGGCCGGCTCTGGCTTTTTTGCTGCCCCAAGCAAAAAACAAAAACAAAACAGGGCGACCAGAACGGCAAAGCAAAAAAAAAAACAAAAAAAAACCTGCGGCGCGGCCCGAGCGGCAAAGCAGGAAAAAAAGCCAGGGGGCAGGGGGGCAGACGTGCCCAGGCTAGCGGGGGGAAAGGGGAGGGAGTGGGGGGAGAGAGAGAAGGGGGGTGGCCAGGGCTTCAGCAGGGCGCTCACCACGCGGTCCTGACCGCTGCGCCGCCTGCCAGGAGGGCTCCGCGCCACTCTGGTTGGCGGGGAGGGAAGGTCGTGGGCTGTCCTACCGGGCTTGCTACAGACCTGGCACCGGCTGGGGCAGACGGAGCGCGCAGCCCGCTCCCAGCAGGGCGCTCCCGTCCTCCGCACCACCGCCCCCTACAGGGCGGCCGGATTGGCGAACAACAACAACAACAAAAAGCAGCCATGCCGCCCTAGGATTGGGTGGAATGCCGCCCCGTAGAATCTGCCGCCCCAAGCATGAGCTTGCTTGGCTGGTGCCTGGAGCCGGCCCTGCTTGGACAGCTAAGCCAGAGTCTTATTAGCGAGAAGGTGAGAGGAGAGTGAGAGAAAAAAGGGAGAAATGGAGTAATGTAGGGAAGGAAAATGGCACCCCTGGGAGAGGCTGGCAACAGGGACATGAGGCTCGTGTCCTCGGTGGTGGTCAAGATTTAGCCAAAGCCAGTATAGATGGTGATGTCATCTACTCCTCTTTCCTTTGCTCAGTCTGACTAAAATGCCTTACAGGATGAAGATGGGGACCCAGAAGATGGATGTGGTGGCAGTCCATGTGCCCCTCCCCCACATTCCTTTCAGTGGCCAAGACATGGTAGCAACCTCACCTCATTACCATGAACCAATCCAAACACATTTTGGTGATTCCAACTGTAAATCTTTCCTCCCATGTCTGGAATCTTTCGGCCCGTTGCCATGCCAACCCAAGACTTTACGCTTTAGCACAGTTCTTTTGACTTAAACAATCGAATTTATACCAGTTGAGTTGTCTCCAACTTCTGCTGACTTTTATAAACAACTTTACATAACAAGCTAAATTGGGCTTTTGGTACCTTGGTCAACTTCAGGGCAGGCCTGTGCTGAACGCACCCTCACACCAGGTTCGGATCTCCCGTTGGGAGGGAATTCTCAGCCAAGGAGGCGTGTTCAGATTTTGTCCCCCTTGTGCCTCCACAGACCACAAGAGAGAATTTGTCCCTCATTTTTTGTGTGTGTTACTTTATATTACAGATGGGCCTGAGCCAACGCCTAGCTCCAAATGCTCTCCTAGACTTTGGGAAAGTCTAGCTATCATGGGTCTGACTTACCTCTCCATTATATATTACACAAGTGCCTTTTGCCATCCTTTCATGGATACGTAGGCCTGGATTTTCTCTCATGTGGGCAGGTGTAAATCAGGCGTAACTCCAGTAAAGTCAGTTGACTTACACTGGGGTACGATTGGTGTGAGACAAGAATCAGACTCATAAAGCCAGGAAATTGCCCTTTTCCAGAAGCTATCGACAGTTAGTCCATGCCAAAGGCTTTGGTCATTCATTTCCTAACCTTTGAACAGTATCACATTGCACAGTGCTGTCCCAGTATTCCTCACAAAAGGCCCAGCAAATCAAATTTAACAGATGAAGGCCCTAGTTCAGGAAGGCATACTTCTTCAGGAGAGGACTTAAGCACACACAAGCCTTATTGAAGACAATGGGACATATGCACACGCTTATAGTTAAGCACATGCTTAAGTGCTTTGCTGAACCAGGGCCAAAATGCAGAATAGTTTATGTCAGGAGAATTTTATATCTGTGTCTATTTTCCTTTCCCTTCCCTCCTAAAAATAAAGATTAAAGGCGAACACTGAACAGAGACTATTTTTCTTTTTATTAGATGTATTTTTTTACCCCTTATTCATCACAGGTGCCCCAGGAATGAGTCTGTCCTAGCCATGATGTAATCTGTAATTAACTAGACTCCTTTTGTCAATTTTGCATCATCAAAGCACATATTTATGGAGTGTGAAATCTAATATTTACAGTGTTAAATACTTGAACAATATTTAAATTGGTTTCATCACTTACTATATTTACTTGGAACAATATTGTCTGGTTAATAGCAATGAAAACTATGCCGTTCTTTTGGTTTTTACATTTGTAAGTGTGTATTAGGTAACTGGAAAATATGGTCATTATATTTGTCTAACATTTCTACAAGTTGGTAACATGGCATTTCATTACTGGTATTAACTCATGAATTACCCAGACGTGAAGGCTTTGAGAAGTTTCCAGGTTCAACAACCAAACAAGAATAGAGTGCAGTGGGATGTCTGGAAGGAAGGTATTTTAAATATATTCATACATAAGTGTGAAGAGATCTTTTTCCTACTTTGCTGGCTTTATACGAAGTTTATTAAAAAATATTGTTAATAGCAAAAAAAATGGTTAATTTATGATCTTACTGCAGCCTACAGGATTGGGATAAGCCCAAATGGTAGCTCTTCTTTGCGTCTTTGTCCACGTGAACATGGCCACAGCTATGATCTGTCCTGTGCCTGCCCCACTCCTAGCCTTGCTCCAGCCCTGATCTTGCCTTATTCCCAATCTTGCTTCTGTTCTGCCCAGTCACTTCATCCCTGCTTCCCTACTGGCATCCTGACTCTGGCTCTGACCACTGGCTTCAGTTCCTGACTCCAGCTCCAACCCCTTGGCTTTGGTTACTGGCTTCCTTACTCCAGCTCCATCCACTGGGCCTGACCACCCATGTGGTGGTTCATGGCTGCATGCAGGCATGGCCCCAACAAATCCTGGTTGAGATTCCAATCATGCGCAAACGAATCATGAGTGGGACTCACACAGGCAAAACAAGAACCACTGGCATGGAGCTGTTCTTTAATGGTGAGCATTTCTGAAAAAGAAAGTCAGATCTCTGTCATCCAGAATTAATTCTTCAAAAAAGGGAGAGAGTGAAAATCATAATAGTTTGGTGCCAGTTAAGAACGAACTTCCTAACTGCTACATCCAACATCTCCGCCGGATGACCAATGCATTGTGCTGGCTCCATTTGTGGTCTTTAATTTATTACCTGCCAAAATATGTATTTGGTTATCTGGCTGCATCCAGGGCTGTCAAGTAGCACAGTAATGAGTGTGGTGGAATAGATGTGGAAGGACGTCGCTTGAGCTGGAATTCTTCTGGTGATGGTTTGGGTGGGTCCGTATCTCACTATCATTGCTTTTCATGTAGGGCTTTGTAACAGGGCAGCTTGCCCATGTAAGGGCCAGGCAGCCTGGGACTAGCCCTGTTCTGAGGCAGAGGCCCTTTAAGAACAGGGGGTTGGTCTTGGTAAAGGGGATTTAGGGTGACCAGATGTCCCAATTTTATACGGACAGTCCCGATTTTGGGGTCTTTTTCTTATATTGGCTCCTATTACCCTCCGCCCCTTGTCCCAATTTTTCACACATGGTGTCTGGTCGCCGTAAGGGGATTAGCAAATTTAGCTAGGAAGGGGTCAGGTGGTTGTCTGAACACTTGGTTCCCCTGGAGGGCGAAAGAGCGCAGGAGGCCGACAGGGAGCAGGTTGGTTCCTGTGGCAGGTCCTGTACCGGGGGAGTTGGGACTCCTGGGCACATGAGCAATAAGGGGAAAGGGGAATTGCTACCAGGAGCAGGGAGGCTCCAGCAAGGAAGTCCTGGGTGAGGAGAAAGAGTTATTGGATTTCTGCCGAACTATTTTATTTCAGGGATTGTTAAAGATGGTCAGTGGAGTAACTTATTGCAGGTTATAAAAGGGCGCAACCTGCTCCCTACACATCTGGTCAGCTCTGATGGTGGGCAGGGGACAAAGCTACCGCTCTGCCCACTCTTCTCCTCACCCGCTTGTTCCTGGGGAAGAACATCCGGCATGCAGCCCCTGAGTACCTGGGCTGCAAACTGTGCAGTACTAACTCAGGAGCCTCACTCCTCTGAATAGCCATATTAGGGCTTGGGACGTCTAGCCCATATTTATCTGGTTTTATCCAGGTGCTTATAGAGCATCTGGCCTCTGCCATGCTTCTGTGGTATAAGGGGCTGAAGTTTTGGGTCACAAAGTTTGGAAAGTGCTTTCAGATCTTTGCATGGGAAGTGCAGTGAAAGTGGAAAATCTTTTTATTATTTGTTTATGTGACCTGGGTTCTATTCCCAGCTCTGCCACTGGCCTACTGGGTGACCTTGGGCAAATCACTTTCCTCTGTGCCTCGGTTTCCCCATCTGTAGAATGAGGATTATGATACTGATCTCCTTGGTAAAGCCCTTTGAGATCTACTGATGAAAAGTGCTGTAGAAGAATTGGGTATTATTAATATTTTTTGTTTTATTGAAACATTCCTGCAGTTGTTGGGCAATAGACTGGATGAGTCTGTAGTTTCAAAACTGATCAAATAAACTCAAACACCATGGTTTGAAATTCATAACAACCCCTCCTGAAAGTGACATTCTGGGCAGAATGCAGGAGGGGTGTATGAAAAATTGAAAATCCACGCAGACTGAAGTTTTTGCCTTTCACCTCCTATTTTCCAAATGGCCCCATTTCTTTAAAAAAATACTGACATGTTACGGCTTTTCAATCAAAACTAAAATAATCTTTTGAGTGGAAAATGTCTCTTTTCATTTTAAAAAAAGGCCTAGTTTTGAGGGAAAAATTGTGAAACTTTCTGTTTCAAACGTTGCTGTTTGTTCAAAATTAAAGTTTTTGTTCACACAGCATCAGAGGGGTAGCTGTGTTAGTCTGGATCTGATGAAGTGGGTATTCACCCACGAAAGCTTATGCTCCAATACTTCTGTTAGGGCTGGTCTACACTTAGTCCGGACTTCGGACTAAGGTACGCAAATTCAGCTACGTTAATAACGTAGCTGAATTCGAAGTACCTTACTCCGGACTTACCGCGGTCCAGACGCGGCCGGAAGTCTCCCCCCGTCGACGCCGCGTACTCCTCTCGGCGAGCTGGAGTACCGGCGTCGATTGTGAGCACTTCCGGGATCGATCCGGGATCGATTTATCGCGTCTTAACCAGACGCGATAAATCGATCCCAGAACATCGATGGCGTGCCTCCGGACCAGCCGGTAAGTGAAGACTAGGCCTTAGTCTATGGCTAGGTCTACAAGACGGGGGGCGGGGTGGGGGTCGACCTAAGATACGCAACTTCAGCTATGCGAATAGCGTAGCTGAAGTTGAGTATTTTAGGTCGACTTATCTGGCTGTGAGGACGGTGGCGAGTCGACCACTGCTGCTCCCCCGCCGACTCCACTTCCGCCTCTCACTGCAGTGGAGTTCCAGAGTCGACAGCAGAGCGATCGGGGATCGATTTTATCGCGTCTACACTAGACGCGATGAATCGATCCCCGATAGATCTATCGCTACCCTCCGATCCGGCAGGTAGTGAAGACGTGCCCTATAAGGTGCCACAGGACTCTTTGTTGCTGTTCACACAGCAGTTTCAGGCAGTTTGTATGAGTAAATGCCCATTTCGGGACAGTATTGTGAAAAATGCAATATCAGAAGCAGATAATATGTATGGTTATGAAGTGAGTAAAGGAGTAGATAACACAGGATAAGCATGCATTAAAAGCCTGCTTACTGAAATCAACAGCAAAACTGTCATTGACTTCAAGCAGAGCAATATTGGCCCCTAACCTCTTTGGTCCTGGCACAAAGGACATTAAAGTCAATGGGAATCTTCCTATTGACTTCAAATGCCTGCCCCTTTCTCTATTCAACTGTAATTCACAAAGCGCTTAGCCTCTCACGCTACATAATCCCAACCTTTATTTTAACCTGGGACATTGACAGTGTACATTGCATCACCTGCTTTCCTGCTGGCAATGACATGGTGCATTTTTGTCTTGTCTACTTTACTTCTCGTCTAATTCACATTAAACTTTCGCCGTTTCTTTCAAAGAATCCATTTTATTCATCCCCCCCACACACACACACACACACCTTTCTTCCCTCCATTCTGGACCCCATGAGCAGCCTTCCTTCTC
This sequence comes from Malaclemys terrapin pileata, assembly GCF_027887155.1. Taxonomy (NCBI): domain Eukaryota; kingdom Metazoa; phylum Chordata; order Testudines; family Emydidae; genus Malaclemys; species Malaclemys terrapin. The sequence goes on along the minus strand of NC_071512.1, from coordinate 103,105,644 downwards.
ATCTGTCCATCAACCTCCGCAGCAAGAAAAATGGATCTATTTTTTTCAGCGCCAATTTCAGTGCCCTTTGCCAGTCCAAATAAGGGCTGTGTATGTAACACGCCATACGTCAGCTTGGTTTCTGGAGTGTGTCACTAGAGCTGTATTTTCTCAACAGCTTATTAACGGCGTGTGTTTTGGGTGCAACTAAGCAAATGGAAAAAGAATGTCGCAGCAGTTGCAACACTTAACTTATTATGCTCCACTAAGTTAAACAAAGACTTTTTAGCCCTGTTATGACTATGATCCACCCTCCTACTCCCTAAGAAAATTGATTTTAAAACAACCTCTCTTAGCCAGCTTCCCGTTAGCCAAAATGTTCCCATGTGCCACTCTTGTGAATTTGACAGAAAAAAAAAAAAGATTTGTTGGGCAGGACTAGGGCCAATGGGGAAAATATTGGCTTAAGTCCACTCGTGCCAAGAATGAGAAAAATAATGGGAACCACTACAAATCGGAAACTTTCTTTATACCATTTATCAACCCCTTACTATTTTCTTATAATTCACTGTCTTCAGAGTATGTACATCAGTGAACAAAAAGTTATGGAGGGAGCTATGAATTTCATTGCACTTTACCAGAAACACAGGCCAACCATCTATCATGTGCCAGGGGGACTTTAAACTCGATGTGGATCTGTAAATAACCATTGGAGAAACCTGCTAGACATCTGAAAAGAATTCTGATTTCTCATTCAATGAGGGCCACATTTTCAAGTGCTCAGCACCCGTGTTTTGGCCACTTAGTTTAGGGCCTGAATGGGAACTGAGCAATTTTGACAACCTGATCCTAGGTAGACAACATTCCCACATATTTAGCCTCGTTTATTATGAAATATGTGTGACAGCGTTTTTACCATATGTGCATTCAAAATAATGTATTAACTAATGCAGCCATGTAGAATCCCCCTTCCCCACCCACACATCAACTACTGCTCTTGATTAGGGTGGAAATGGCTTTCGATACAATGGGCCTCTTGGGTGAATTAATTTAAACAGCATTTTTTAAAGCTGTTTTGCAGCTTCTTGAGTTTCAGCTCAAAAACTAACAGTTATCGAATGAGAGGAACAAGAAGGTTGAACATCTGATCGAAAACTGAGCTCTGCAAAGGAAAAAATCCTATTTCATGCAACAATAATAGTTGATATTTGTAGAGGTCCTTCCATGGTGTACAATTTGACCTGGAACACAGCCAGCTGCACACCACTCAATTGTATGTACCCGAAGAAGACATAAGACTGTTGCAGTTCTACTTCGGTCTTCACTCAGCCTCAATCATCCCATTGGCTGCTTCTCCACCAAGCATTTTTGCATTTTCTCCCATGTCGCCCTTTACAAGTGGGGAAAAGTTCTCAGTTGATATCCATAATTCCACCATCTTGTCCTTCCTCAAATCCCTTCTCAAAACTCACTTCTTCACTAGTCTAGGGCTTGGGAGACCTAAGTTCAATTCCCTGGTCTACCAGAGACTTGGGCAAGTTATTTAGCCTCTGTGTGTCTCCGATCCCCATCTGTAAAATGGAGATAATTGCACCGCCTTCCTCAGAGGGGCGTTGTGAGGATAATGGGGTCCAACTTGGTGGTGACCTCTGGGTGCTACTGCACTAGAAATGTTAACTAATAATAAATTCCGACTTATGCTGTGATGATGGTGTGTCTGTGAATTGGACACACCACCAGGTGTACACGAGGAATTGTACTGAGAAACACCAGTATGTTTCAACAACATTTCACACAGGCCACTGAATGTCTGTCAGGTAGTGGGCCGGATCCTGAGCTAAATTAGCTCAGTCCCATGAGTGAATGGAGTGCTGCCAATGTGTGCCAGATGGGGGTATGCTCTGGTAAAGAATTTTTGATACTGTGTATCTGGGCAAAGTGTTAGAATTATAATTTGGACTCTGACTCGAATGTCAACCAGATGGAGCTGGATAAATGCCCTCTGAGACACGTTCAGAATTAGGGACAAGCCAACGCGCACTGTGCAATGATGTGTAAGTAGAGCTGGCCAGTTATTTTTCATGAGAAATTTTGAAAACAGTTTCATTTTTAACAAATATTTTGGTCAAAATTTCCCAAGAAAACGTTTCAGTTTTTCAACAGAAACTGACACCGCACAATTTTCAGTTTTCAAAAACTGGTTTTGGTAAAACTTATCCATTATGGGGGGGAAAGATTCCTGGATTTCCATTGATTAAAAAACCCCTTACAAACCAGAAAAAAATCTACAAAAATGTTTGCTTCCAACAAGGAAACATTTTCATCAGAATTTTAGACAAAAAATTTCAACCAACTCTCTCTATATGAATATCTGAAACTGCCGCTGACTTATGACTCTAAGCACTTCTAGCTATGTAGCAGTTTTCAACAGGTCTCACCATTGTAGTATCTAATGCCACGTACAAGAATAAATATGTCACAAGTACCTGCTTGTAATGAGGCGGTCTGGTTCCCTGCCACCCTGGAGAGGGACGAACCTCTCTGGACACCAAAGTGGGTGGATCCAGCGAATCCTGCGCCCACCCCTCAGAGGTCAAGGTGCAGGACAGGAAGTATAAAAGCCCGACCCCAGAGCTCACTTGGAACACAGCCACCAGAGAGGCCAGATGCCTGTGGCGTAGCTCCCAGTTGGGAGACCACGGCAATCGGCGGCCGACCCGAGGACTGGCCCGACCAGCCAATGCCTGATGCTAACCTGAGCTAGCTGCCAAGCCAACCGTGCGCCAGTTACCCCGAGGAACCCATGGTGTGTGACCCCTTGGAGGACCCCGTCTGGACCCAGGTACCTCTAGAGGGGGAGGTAGGAAGTAGCCCAGGGGCAGCCAACCCTAGTCTGGCTGCAACACTGCCAGAGCCAATGTCAGTGTGTTGTGGCCAGGATCTCCACTGACACAGCAGCGGGTCTTCTGCTGCTGCTAGGGCCCCAGGCTGGGACGCATTGGAGTGGGTGGGCCTGCTTCCCCCCTGCCACCCACCTCGCAGGTGGCCGTCTCCCCCTCTCCCAGGCCGCTCGGAGCCAGGAGCCTGGGGTTTGCTGTTCAACTGTTTGCTCAGCCCCTGCCTGAGGGCCTGAGCCACTGACTGTTTGCCCCACAACCAGGCTAGTTCCCCGACACACCTGACCAAAGTAGCGAGGTGGTCTGGTTCCCCGCTGCCCCGGAGAGAGATGAGCCCGGGCCGAACCACCCTACACGTGGTGGAGAATGTGGGCAGCGATCCCCCGATCCTTGTGAGAAGGGATCTGTGGAGGAGCGGGCCCAAGCAACCATGGATATGGATAAGCTTATTAAGTTCTTAGCCAAAAGCCAACAACAGCAGCAGGCCGCCCAGCTCCAGCAGCAGCAGCAGCTGGTCCAGCAGCTCGGGACCCAACAGCAACAGCTGCTTTTGGAGCTGGGACGCCAGAACTGGAACCACCAGCAGCAATGCCTGCAGCAGTTGGTGACCTTGCTTCCCCTTCCTGTGGAGCCCCAGCCTGCAGGGGCCACTGGACAACCCAGCCTAGCCCCTCCATGGGACCCCAGCCATGTTCCAATGGCTGATGGACCGTGTCCTCCAACCCCATCGCAACTATGCGGCTGCCTACCTGGACGACGTGGTCATCTACAGCTGTCACTGGGAGGATCATTTGGTACAGGTAGCTGCAGTCCTTAGATTCCTGCGGGCAGCCGGATTGACAACCCACCCAAAAAAGTGCCGCATTGGATGTCAAGAGACTATTTATCTGGACTACACCATAGAGAACGGACAAGTGAAGCCCCTCGTGGGGAAGGTCCAGGCCCTGGCGGCCTGCCCGCCTCCCAACACAATGCGTCAGGTGCGACAGTTCTTGGGGCTCGCCAGCTATTATCGGCGTTTCATTCCCCATTTTGTGTCTGTCGCCGCCCCTTTGACCGGCCTTTTAACCAAGGACAGCCCTTGACGTGTGGTTTGGACCCAGGAATGCGAACACGCCTTTCAGGAACTCAAAACGAGTCTGCCGGGAACCGGTCCTCTACAGCCCAAATTTCAACCAGGACTTCATCCTCTAAACTGATGCCTTGGAGGTAGGACTGGGCGCCGTCCTGTCCCCAGAGATAGATGGGGAAGACCATCCAGTCTCACGGGTGCCAGTCTCCCCATCTCCCCGGCCGCTCGGAGTCAGGAGCCTGGGGTTTGCTGTTCAACTGTTTGCTCAGCCCCTGCCTGAGGGCCTGAACTACTGACTGTTTGCCCCGCAGCCAGGCTAGTTCCCCAACACACCTGACCAAAGTAGCGAGGCGGTCTGGTTCCCTGCCACCCCGAAGAGGGACAAGCCCCGGTCGAACCACCCTACACTGCTAAATATGAAGGTCAGCAACTCTGAGACTTTACAGTCAACCATTTAATTAAACCCTCAATTGATTTCATGAGGTTAAATCCAATAATACTTAATTCTCATTGGCCTCAGCGCTGACCTCGCCACGACGCCTCTCCATCTGCAACACCAGGCAGAACAAATATTTGAGTGAAATGAATAGCTGGTGTGATTCCAAAAGACTTACACCAGGGATGAATTTGGCCACTTATGGACCCACATAATGACCAGTACAGCCATAAACCCCTGTTCGAAGGAGGCCCTGGAAACAGCGCCAAGCTATAAGCACCCGATTAGCCTCATTGAAGCCAAAGATCTGCAAATAACTTAATCAATGGAGTTATAGATTAAAAACAATAAAGGAACAAATATGAAGCCATTTTAGTTGCTAAGGTTGGAGGTGAAAAAGAGACTGTGGGGTGAAATCCTAGCTCCATTGCAGCCAGTGACCAAACTCCTATTGACTTCAGTGGGGTTACAACTTGGCCTCTTACCTCTGGGCCAGAATCAAGCAGAGTTTCTGCTACGGCAGCAGACAAGGGCTGTATTTTTTCATTCCACTCAGATTTTCCTTGAATTGCTGCAGAACTTTTCACAGTTTTAAATATTTTCGCTCGCACCAGCTAAAGGCATCACCCCAGTTTTGCTGCACAATGAACCAAGCGGCCAGACTTTTCAGATCCTTTCAATTATGAATGCGGGTGGGCGGGTTGGGGATGATTTAAGGCTGCCCGGAGATGACACTGACATGAACCTCGACCGCAATTCTTCCTAGACGGATTCAGTCCTTTTAGCAGATTTCCTTCCTTGCTGATTTCAACACCAAACTAAGGGAGACCTTTTTATGGCAAAAATAAACTGGGAGCAACAACACAAGAAAAAAAATGAATAATTAGAGGAATTCGCAGCCCTGAAGGTAATAGTGAAATGCCACTGAAACCAGCAACTGGTTGCAAGAGATAAGCATGACTGGAGTTTTGGAGTCTGAGCCGAGGGTTTGTCATTGTGCTTACCACAGAGATTCAAGGATGCTGCATGTCTTTGCTCAATGCTGAAAATACCTAGTTCGGACTTTAATCCCAAAGTGTGCTCTGGAGCAATATTGGAATAATGTATAGAGGCAAGTACTTTTCAGCTTGGAAAAGAGGAGACTAAGTGGGGATATGATAGAGGTATATAAAATCATGAGTGATGTGGAGAAAGTAGATAAGGAAAAGTTATTTATTTATTCCCATAATGCAAGAACTAGGGGCCACCAAATGAAATTAATGGGTAGCAGGTTTAAAACAAACACAAGGAAGTTTTTCTTCACACAGCGCATAGTCAACTTGTGGAACTCCTTGCCTGAGGAGGTTGTGAAGGCTAGGACTATAACAGCGTTTAAAAGGGAACTGGATAAATTCATGGAGGTTAAGTCCATTAATGGCTATTAGCCAGGATGGGTAAGGAATGGTGTCCCTAGCCTCTGTTTGTCAGAGGGTGGAGATGGATGGCAGGAGAGAGATCACTTGATCATTACCTGTTAGGTTCACTCCCTCTGGGGCACCTGGCATTGGCCGCTGTCGGTAGACAGGATACTGGGCTAGATGGACCTTTGGTCTGACCCAATACGGCTGTTCTTATGTTCTTAAGTAATTTACTGGGGAATGATGAAAGCGTATGTGTAATGCCCATAAAACATTTCTGTCCCCAGAACAGGTCCGGCATGAGCAGTGCCAGCTTCCCCCACACCAGCCTGATAATCCATGGTGAGGAATGAGGGTCCTCCAGGATGGCAACGTAGACAGCATCTACATCACTTCCCAAGGCTTGAATTCCTGAGCTGCACTCTCTGATCTACGACCCCAGCGCCCCCAAGCCCGCCTCACCAATCAGTCACCCTCTCTGTGCTGAAAAAATGTCTCCCCCACATTAATCACAGTAGCTCAAATCCTAGTGCTGGCAATTGTGCCTTTCCACTCCGAACTGGGAGACTCCATTGTGTGCCTCTGCTTCACGGGGTCCAGCCTTGCGTCATTTGCCCAATACCATTTTAACCCGCTACACTGATTCCTGGGGCTGCAGAACACTGTGTGGAGGAGAGAGAAAGCATTATGACTGACAGAAAAATCCCAAGCCCCACAGGTGATGGAAATGCAACATCTAATACAAAGTGGGGGGGGGAAGCCAGCAATGGTGCATTATGGGATAGACTGTAACAGATGAGCCGGATCTGAGCCTCTGAGAGTTTGCATTAATATCCCTGCATTCACCTCCCAGGGTTTCTATCCCAAGAACTATCCACGCTGCTTCTCCCAGGACATCTGCGCTTCACTTAGCACCTGAAGCATGTCTGGCTTTTTCAGCAGGTAATAAACCCCGGAATGGCGTTCGGCAGGTTGCTTCAGAGAAGCACATTTCTCTAAATACCCATCCCAGACAGTCCTTCCCCCAGCAACTGGCGGTGCCTGGTTTATATTAAAGTACTGCAGACCTGGCATTGCAGAAGGGCCAGGGAAAGGCCGGGAGCTGACATTTTTGCAAGTTGCCTAAAGGACAAATTCAAGTTAAGTTTGAGTTAAAGTGTCGAGAGATCGGGCCAAATTCTGAGGTTGGAGTGGGACGCTGATTGCATCTCCTGAGCTGGGGCTTCCCACAGCACAAGGAAATCTTCAGTGGGTATGCAGCCAGTGTAGCTAGATCCTACTCCCTACAGCTTCCAATGTATAGGGGTTGAGATGGGGAGGAGGAAGTGTTCCCCGAGTTCACTGAACCCTGACAATTCCCCTTTCTCTTGGGGGCCATATAGTATTGCTTAAAGCCATTCCCAAGATCAGGGATCCACAACCCGCTTTTACCTCCTTTTCTGTGCCCAGCAAAAACTGCCAGCAGGTAGCATTTGCACTGCCATGCTAGCTGGAGCCACAGATCTGCTTGTAGAAGAAGAAAGTGTTTATTATATAAAATAGCCACTAGCAACAGATAAACTAACAGGCTACCACAGAGATTGAGTTCCAGCTTTGTCTCCTTTGTTCACCAGGGAATACACCTTTCGATGGCACACAGTGACATCTAGCGGCAGAATCATATATTGCAAATAAGTATATCATTACAAAAACAACAAGGAGTCTGGTGGCACCTTAAAGACTAACAGATTTATTTGGGCGTAAGCTTTCATGGGTAAAAACCTCACTCCTTCGGATGCATAGAGTGAAAGTTACAGATACAGGCATTATATTATGTTGGGAGTGTACTACATCCACCCTGATTGAATTGGCCCTGTCAACACTGGTTCTCCACTTGCGAAGTAACTCCCTGCTCTCCATGTGTCAGTATATAATGCCTGTATCTGTAACTTTCACTCTATGCATCCGAAAAAGTGAGGTTTTTTACCCACGAAAGCTTATGCCCAAATAAATCTGTTAGTCTTTAAGGTGCCACCAGACTCCTTGTTGTTTTTGTAGATACAGACTAACACGGCTACCCTCTGAGACTTTATATCATTACAGTGATTAGTGGAGATCTCTACATCTTCTTACCAATCCTATAACTTTAGCCACCCCCGCCCCAGTAATCTCTTTTAAAAGTCACCGAGAAGAGGATTTGAGAAGGCAAGAAAAGCATGGCAGATTCCTCAAAAGGCAAAGTGGAGAAGTATTATGTACTGTGAAACCACATAATATTGCCACAGTTTAGCCCTGCAGCAGAGCACTTTCATAAACACATTTTGATATTGAGCAAGGGAAATGACCGACTGAGAAAAAAGTCCTGTCAAATCAAGCTATAGAGAGCTCTTGTGTAAACTGCAAACCTGCCCTGCTTGAGATCAGAGGTGGGGCTTAAGTAAATATCTTCCCCTCACCCCCCCCAACCCCAAAAAAAAGCCATGTGAATTTCTGATGACAGCTGCACAAACATGACTTATTATCGCAGATTTCTCAATTAAAATCAGGCGGCCCTAATTTGAGGGGAAAATAAACACAGCCCTGATGCTATGCACCTTGTTTTCAAAAGGAATCAGTGTGAAGAGACACAGCAGCGGCCTTTTCACTTGTTCTCAAGTGCAAGGCTTCTCAAGATGCTGATCTCCTGGCATCAGTGAATAGCTGCTGCCCCCTGATGCCGAAGTTAAGCAGAAATGTGGTTTGATACAAGCAGAGCCAGTGTGAAAGGCCAGAAGGAAAGGAAAGAAAAGCTGGGTCTTTCCGTCCATGCCACAGTGGCTGAGATGAACTAATTAATCAGTGAGATGAACTGTTTGATCTAAAACTGGTCTGTGTCACTGAAAATTGGGAGCAGATTTACCTTAAAATTAATGGTGAAATTCTTCCCAGTACTTTCCATACATTGGGGCTGTTGCCAGGACCCCAAAGGATGCCTCTAATTTGAACATACAAGTGCCCACTTTCGTGTCCCTCCTGGTACAGCAGAGACTGGACAATGTTCAACTGATTGTAAATGGGAATCTGTATTGAGACCGGTGGACACATACACATCCTGTGATTCTCGCTGGCTTTCCAGGTTGCAGTCTAACTAAACGCAGTCTGTGCTACATAAAGTCACCATGAGGGGTCTCCCTATACCGGTGCCTGGATTAAACAGGGATGAAAGGGACAACTGCTACAGTAACTACAGTACAGCAACAGACATATTTGTGTATAATACAGCTTTGGTAATGGCTCAAGAGAATTTGGTCTTTAGTTCACCATTCTGCAGCTGATCAGCTTTCTCCTCGCCCTGCCATTATCAGATGAGTGTGAAATACAGGATTACAATCTGGCTTTAATGTGAGGTGTTTAATTAAAAAGAAAAGCTAGAAACCATGGACCAAAAAAACAGCTTTGCACACAACTTTAGTTCCAACTTTGTCCACCTTGTTTACCAGGGTTCACGCTGGGTATGTCCATGCTACAGCTGGACACGTGCCTCCCAGCCTGGGTAGACAGACATATGCTAAAAATTGCAGTCTGGAGGTTGTGGCATGGGATAGCCACCCACATACAAGCCCCTCTGATCCCCTGGATCTGTTCTCAGGTGGCTATCCTGTGCCACTGCCCGTGCCATAATGCTCAGACTGCTATATTGAGCTTGTGTCTGTCTACCCAGAGTGGGAGGCACATGCCCAGCTGCAGTGTGGGCATATCCAATGTGGCTGGAACTCCCTATAGCACACTGCGACATCTAATGGCCGGAAAATGTCCTGCAAGTAAATGTATCATTACAGCCATGGCTGCAGTGCAGGACTCCAGAGGCCACATATGGGCACAAGGGTATCCCTGCTGTGATATGTTGGAAGAGAGTAGGAAGAATGATGGAAATACTAGGCTGTATTCTGTTCACAGATGTCTGCATGCGGGGGGATGCCCCAAGATCCAAACGTTCTGGGACAAGGCAAATGATACATTTAAATGGGTGTTAGATGTAAAATGTGCATTTGCTGCACATGGAGAGCCTGTCAGAAGGCCCAGCAAAAAAAAAAAAAAAATCTGGAGGGGGTTTTATTGGTTTTTTTTTTTTTTTTTAATGTTGCAGCAGCAAAACCAGCAAAACTCCATGGCCTCAGTTGTGGATTACAGTTCCTCAAGAGATCAAAATGCTAGCAGCTATAAGGGGCAAATCTGAGACCTCATTTAGATAAGACTGAGAGATGAAAGCCCATGGAACTGGTACTGGTGAATATGCTGCCTCAGCCTTTCTCTGGGGCCCCATCAATTTCTGTAGACCTGAAGCGTTTGATTTAAAAAATAAATAAAAAGTTTCTAGCCCTTCTGTCTGCCAGGAAAACCTTCTGCTTGTGAATCATTGCCATGCTGTCGGCCTGAGCTTGCAAAGAGCGAATACAGCCAGCATAGTCTTGTGGTTAAGGCACTGGTCTGGGACTCGATAGATCTGGGTTCAGCTATGTCTCTGCTTTTAGATTGTAAGATCTGTGGGGCAGAGACTATCTTTTGCTGTATGTGTACAGTGTCTTGCACAGTAAAAGGCTCTAGTCTTGGTTGAGGCCTTTATTACTGTGCATTTAAGAATACGGATGACAGTGATGGGCTCAATAGAATAACTCAGAATAAACGGTTGACAACAACAGTGGAGGAAAAGGTGGGAACTGCCCCAGTTTATCTCAATGTGGTACTAACTCTGAAACCTAATGATAACAACTCAAAAGTCAGCATTTGTTGGCTCTTTCACTGAGTGCTTTAGCAAGTGTTCTAGGCTTAGGGATACAGTTTGGGACTACGGTCAGAGACTGAGGAGGGTACCACTCCTTACTTTTTCCTCCAACCTGACCCCCTCAAGCTAGAGCATGAAAACCAGGAAGTTATTTTCATTATCCAAACTGAGCTAAGCACAAGCAGAAACAAATAGTGTGAAGTATATTTAGCCCCAGGGCCTCAGCTATGGCTGAAGAATGCACAGCACAGCTCAGAAGAGGGATGCAAAGACTGAGTTCCCCCAACCTTGGGCAGATTAGGCATGGGTCCAGATCTGAGGCTGCTGGTTGGGGTGAGGGAGCAGAAAGAACCCAGCAACTCAAGGTCAGTCTGCTCCCTGCTTCTCCCCTCCCCCTGCAGCGCCATGCCTGGTAGCAGGAGGGTGGGGACAAATCCCTGCACATATTCCCCCCACATACACACCCCTGTCTAGGAAGGGGGAGAACAGGACCCCGTGGCAGCTGCTCCTCCCCCAGGCCTGGGAGTGGGAGTATGAAGACATTTGGAGCTGCAGAAGAAGGAGGAGGAGGAAAGACCCAACCCCACAGTATCATCTTTTGTAACCATCTCAAGATTTGGGGGGCAATCACTTTTGAACTTTGGGGGTTGGCCATACTGAAATCTCCACAAGGATTTCCTCACCGAGCTCCCCTTGCACGGGTGCCAACCAGTCACGGCTGCACCGAGGCCCCCGAGGGGGTGAGGGAGGGCATATAGAAAAGACAATCCAGCCAATTAGGCATTGGCTGCAGACAATTAGGGCGGTGGCTGGAACAGCCAATCATGGACCAGCCGGCCCATATAGAAGGAAGCTGCAGACCAGAGTGAGTGAGTCTGCTGCAGGGAGCCCTAGGGAGAAGACTGGTGTCCTAGAGGGCTCCTGGTGGGTAGCCAGGACTTACAGGAAGAGGGCAAAGGAGCTGGAGCCAGAGGCGGGAGCAGAAGGAACGGAAGCTGTGGGATAGTGGCCCAGGGATTAGAGACCATGTAAGGGAAGGAAGAGGCAGCAGGAAGCTGCTGGTTGCAGGGTCCCTGGGCCACGGCCTGCAGTAGTGGGCAGGCCTGGGCCCCTCCCCCACCCCCGCCCCCCTGCTGCTGAAGGAACAGCCCGGCTGGGGACTGCCAAGCTGCTGTGAGGAGTGGCTGGACGCTTGTTGGAGGAGACCCCTGGAAGGGGGGGAAACCAGATGGTGACACGACCAGAAGGCTGTGTCACGAAGCAGATGCTGAGAGAAAGGAGCCGTAACGGGTCTGCAGGCGGAGGCGAGGACGGGAGAGCCACCACCACCTGAGGGTGCACCCGCTGGGACTGAGCTAATTCCTGAAATGCCCAGCAGGAGGTGCCAGTGTGGTGAGTGACCCCGTGACACTCATCTAGCCCCAACGCAATCTTCTCCTGCCTCTAAGAGCCAATGCGCCCCTGCGGCCCAGCCAGACAAGTTCTCCCACGCAGACCCTAGGCCATATGCCCAAGCAGGGACATCCATATATGCCCAAGCAGGGACATCCATATATAGAGGGGTTCCCTTCCCACTCCGCTTTGATCCAGGTCAGAATTTATCCGGGAATACAAAACAGGCGGATGGGAGAATGAACCTGGTTTTTCTACTTTGCATTTATTGAAGAGGAACTTAATGGGCCAATACTGCCATCTGCTGTCAAGTGTGGTGAGCAGGATTATTTCACTGACATGTTTTGTGGCAGGGTGCATTCATATTTTGTCATATTCACATTCTGGCCACACACGAATCAGTCAGACATGGGTCAGCAAGCACTCAGGATCTGGGTTCCTGCTGGGGAGGAGGTCCAAGCCCAAGTCCCACTGTGACTTGGGTCCAAACCCTGTCATTTTGCAGTGTGGATGCAGCTCGAGCTCCAGTCCCACTTCAGGAGGTGTGCGTCATGCAGTGTGGACACGTTAGCACGGTTGTGAGACCCGACTCCAGCAACCATAAACCCAGGTTTGCAATGCAGTGTGGACACTCAAGTGCGGGCTTAGAAAGCCCAGGTTCCACAGAGCTGGGTTTACAGTGCAGGATAGACATACGCTCCTAATTCAACCTAGAAATTAACCATGTGATTTGCAGAAGGAATCTAGATCATAACGGCAAGGGAGATTCCTGAAAAAGCCAAACAATTCTTAAGCAAGAAAACAGTTCCCAGTCCAGTAAAGCACATGCTTCACTTTGAGCACCTGAACAACCACAATGACTTCAAGGGGACTAATCTTATGTTTATAGTTGGGCACATACTTAATAGCGTTGCTGGACTGGGGCCAGTGATAGAGAATGCAACTCCACCGATCCCCTTAAAAATATGTTCCTTTCCTTTCCAGACAGCTTAGATCTGAAAAGAAGTTAGAATCAAGTACAATTGATATTAATATTGCTAGCATTTCTCCAGTGTTTTGTATTCAATTGTGCTTAGCTTTAAAGTTACTCTACTATGATCCTCCAAAGAGAGACCCTAAAACGAATTCTAAAATATACCACACAACTGACCCCAAACAGCACTTCGATCTGTGATCTTGCTGCAGTGATGTTCAGCTGGCTCTGGGTGAATTTCTCCAGTCTCGCATGATATTGTGCCTTGGATGGGGAAAGAAAAATCCAGGCCCTGCAAGGAGTGGCATTGAGGTTCATTGGGTGGCATTTTTCTCAAAGCCCTAGTATACTAGTACCATCATGGGTTTCCACAAGTTCTGTAGCTCTGTGGGCCGGCCACCAGGGTGGAGGGGGAAGACAAATTTATGTAACATATGCAAAACAGTGGGCTACATTAGCATAGCATTTGGGGGTGTTGTGTTGTAAGACGTGCCATCTTTCAGACAAGATCTGAAACTGAGCTCCGACCACTTGTGCTCATCAAAGTGTTAGTGTTGCCTGCATTTAGAAATTTATCACACATCTCGTGATATTCAGTGTTTTTCCTGAAAGCCCCAACTCCTGGAATCAGGTGATTATGTGAGATGCTCAGCTTGCATGAAAAAGAAAAGTAAACTTCTAGCCCTCGTGGTTGTGGAGAACAGCTTTAAAATGTGCCCCACAGAAATCAGAAGGCAAATAAAGACTCCTCTTCCTATCGATCAGTATTTTCTTGGAGCCTGACTTGTGATTATTTTTTTTTTTTTTGAATACTTGGGTTGGCAGTATCGGAGCTCCCATGACACTTTCCCCAAGAGTAGAGTCCTGGCCAGATCCCAATTTGGATGGTCCGATTCGGTCTATTTAAAATCCTCCCTGGACTTTCAATTGAATATGGAATTCTTGATCACTGTTGTAAATTTCTTCAATGATGCTGTGCACTAGGACGTAGCTTCTACAGCCTACCCTAGATAGTTTTATACTGGGGTGCTGGACCATCGCTGTGTATCAACTTTGAAAATCAGTTTGACACATTCCTCTGGATTCGGGCGCTGTTTAGGAGTATTTATTGTTATTACGATCGCAGTGCTGATTAGCGTTCGGGGCTATTACTGGAGAGTGCCAGAGTATTTTTTCCCAGGATTTAAACTCGGCCACGGGGCCGTTTTTCTACAGAAATAGCACCCTGGAGGGAGCTGTCATTTCTGGATGCTGATTAGCTTTTGCAAGGTTACAGCGAGCAAGACTGATTACCCTGTAGTGAGCTTGAGTTCATTCACCTAATCAGGCCAGCCCAGCGGGCGGGTGTGGGGGGAGGGAGAGAGAATGTAACCCTACCTCACAGTTTGACAACTTGGGCTGTTCCAGAGTTTTTCTCACACCCACAAGCTGTAACAATTCATTATGTTTGATTTTCATTCCTCCAGCACCAGCCTTGGCCGGTCCTTCATTCACAGCTTGTTCTAGTGACATGCAATTACTCCCAGGACTCTCTTGGCTTCAGCAGCCTCTGAGAAGCTTTGAATTTATGTATGCACCTATTTTATTTACCGAATAATCCTAAGAAATTAAGGATCCTTCAAAAGATCTCCTGTTAAGTATACTAAGCCAAGCTAAGAAAGCAGGGTGTCTGATCTGCCCTGCCCTCTTCACCCATTGTTTGAGTTGGGGATGGGCAGACCAGAGTTACTGAAGGTGGAGGCTAGAAATGAAGCAATAGTCTTGTAGCTAAGAGATGTGGATTCCATTCCCTGTTCTGCTACAGCCTTCCTGTGTGACTATGAGCACATCACTTGAGCCCTCTGTTATGATGGAAGTTGGGTGAAATAAATTGCAAGCTGGTGAGTGTAACAGCCAACCTTCATTTAGGATAAATGTCCGAAGCAATGAAGTTCCTTGATGGAATAGATAACTGAAACAATAGGAAACACACACACACACACACCCCAGAAAAATAACCCATAGGCCACATGCAAGGCTGAAATCAGAGTTCCTCCGGCATGTGGTCTGAGAGGTTTTCCTTGGGGTCTGAATGTAAACATAGGAGGCTGGGTATTGTTTGGTGGAAGTGTGTGTGTGTGCGGGGGGCAGGGCAGGGGCACACAGAATAGATGGTAACGAAGCCCCGGAAAAGCACTTGCAGTGTGACCTTGAGAAAAATCTAATAGAGAGCTTTTGAACAGATTGCTGGCTAGAAAGAGGCTTTGAACAGAGATACTGTTTCCTGCTATGTACGAAAACAGCACTTTGTACATTGTTTGTAAATAGGATTGCAGAAAAGAAATACCTGACTCCATCGTCAATTTCTCTGTCTAACAGGAACAACCTCCAACCAGGGCCGGCTCCAGGCACCAGCCCACCAAGCATCTGCTTGGGGCGGTGCCTTTAGGGGGGCGGCACGGCGGGGCGCTCCGGCCCGAGAGCGGAGCCGCAGCGGGCTCGCCGCCCTCCCCCCGGCGCTCCGGCCGGTCGGGGAGAGTGGGGCCCTGGCCGGGCTCGCCGCCCTCCCCCCGGCGCCCCTAGGGCGGCAAAAAAGCCAGAGCCAGCCCTGCCTCCAACCCCCCATATACTGACTAACTTCTTGAGCCAAAAGGTGTAACACCTTTCTTGATACCCCTTTTATAAAATCAGGATCATAACCCTTCCTTTGTCTTGTCTATTTAGATTGTAAGCTACTTGGTGCTCCTGATACAAGGAGGCCCTGACCTTGGTTGGGGCCCCCAGGTGCCATTGTGATTTCCTCACAAGTGTGGCTGGGGCTGGAATCAGTCCAGCCATGCACCAAGACGCTTGAGTCCTCTTGCAAATGTCACCTCTGCCCTGGGGGTGGGGGGGGAAAAACGCTCTGATTGGCTGCCTTCTACCATCTATCTAAAAGTCCAGGGGGGATTTTTAGATAGATGGAACTGTGAGCAAAGAAACTCTCTCTTGTTCAAGCCTCTTTCCAGCCGGCACTCTGCCCAAAAGCTCTCACTTGTTCATCTCCTGGGGAAGGACAGCCAATCAGGACTGCTGCAGGAAGCAGGTGGAACCCTGTCCTCAGGAGCCATCCTCAGAGGTGAGGAGAGAGCAGAAAGTGCTCCGCAGCTCAAGATGGCTCCCCTTTCCTCCAGGGAGCAACAGGGTGGCTTTTCTGGTCCTCCCTCCACCCTCCTGCCGCACCTGGCCTGGGAAGGGAGGGGGCAGGGTGAAGAAATCCAGGAGGAGCAATTATGGGGCTAGGGAGCAGAACTGATGTGGAGGCTGGGAGGAGTGCAATTAATTGCTGGCCTTGGGGAGAGGTGGATGTGGGGCTGGGAGACACACACACAGAGTTAATTAATTAGAATATTGGGGTCTGGGGAGAAGCTGGAAGCTCAGCACCATCAGGCAGCTAGTGGGAGCCAAAACTGCTGTATCCAATACAGGCAGGAGGATGGGCAATTCTCTTTCACACGCAGACACACTGTGTGGGGGCGGGGGGCATTGAAAAATCAAAAGACAGCCCCAAAACACAACCCCATCTTTTCCAAATCATGAGGGTTTTGGGGTTTTTTGGGTCAATCTAATGATTTTTGAACTTTGGGGATTGGCCCCCCAGAATACAGCTATAAGTCCGATCCCAAATGTATCGGCAAGCACCAGGAAGTTCAGGTGATTTTTTTTTTAAACTGATTTTTTCCTTTTGCATGAACCCCGCTCTTCTTTCCCCGCCTCCCCCCCACGCCGGCTCTGTAGAGCTGGGACTGAACGTTTCTGTGGGCTCACAAGGGGAACGTGATTGACCAGATCTGATATTCTCTCCAGTAGAGGGCAGTGGTGCCCAGGCACGCTGCCAGCTAACACATTGCAACATCTTTATTTAGGCACTCCAGACACTCGAACAATATGTTTCTGAGCTGCAAAGGGAAAAGCTGGCCCCAGTAATGGTTGCACGCTACGGGATGCTGCTAATGTGTCATCAGTGGAGACTGAAGTGTCCTTCAGAACAGCTGCCGCTCGGTGCGCCTTGTCACAGATGACTGGGGTGCTGCTTGACTCAGGCCTGCCTGTGGGGCTGAGCAATGTTCATTTAGCATTCGCAGCCTGCCCGCAAGTCTCTCTCCCTAATTAGGGGCGATGTAGGAAACAACACGAAGCGCGCAGACCTTTCAGTCTGATCAGCGCCAGGCAGGGGTAGAGGAATGTGACGGGAGCAGAGATTTCGGGATCGGGCTGTCAAGAATCATTCCGCTGAGCACACAGCGGAAGAGGAAGACCTGTCGGAGGGGATAATTAGCCCAGCCTAGCCGTGCTGCTGGAGCGAAAAAAGTGCTGACGCGCATTCCCCACCCACCCACCCCTTTTCCTAATGGGGGTTGTTCCTAATCCGTCCCTCAACTGAAACCCATTTCATCCTCCCACTTTTTGGTACATGCCCTATGGCGAATCGTGGCTTTTGGATGTAGACGCCCCCGGGCGCCCTGTTACTGACCCACACGGGAGCATGGTAGTGCCTGAGCATGTGGGGGTCCCATACCCGGGCAGTTGCATTGCGATGTGGATTCCACCAACTGAGATGTACTAGGTAGGAGGAGAATGGATTAGGTATTCGGTTGTCAGGCAATCAGTCATTCCTTGGCTGGGCCTTTATTCACTTGCAGTGATCTAAAGCAGAGCGGCTTTGCTGCCTCTCGTTGGCATCTCTCTGGATAGTGATCCAGCCAGGATCCCTGGGAACACCAGTGTCTCTTGTTTGTTCCCCACACGTTCCTGTCACAGGTAACTCCATCCTGCCTCCCCCACTCCCTGGCGTTGTTTATCATTATTTAACATTGATATTGCGACAGTGCCTAAAGGCCACAGCAGGGATGGATTGTGCCAGGAGCTCGCTACAGGCTGACTGGCTCTTTAAGGGGAGAAGGGTCCAGCCCCACCCGTAACACACTTCGCTCATCTGCCCCGGTGAAGAAAATGATCCAAATCATGTGAGAGACGTGCAGCTAAACCAGGCCTTTCCTGGTGGAGAGAACACAGAAGGGGAGACTCCAGCTACGAAGCCCTTAGAGTTGGTGCTTGAGAGAGACAAAAAAAGGACCCAAGGGATGGGGAAAGCTGAGCACTGAGGGTGGGCTGAACAGAAGACAGACTAAGAGGGAAGGGCAGTGGAAGACTCTGTGTTGGGCTTTTTTTAATGACTGATTTAGCTGGAGGGCCATGTCACTGCAGCAGTCAGGCCAGGCTGGAAGGTCAGGAGATCTGACCTGAATTAGGAGCGAGAGAGAGGCAGCCGCTAGCCCAAAGCCGGACAGGGTAGGCAGTGCTGTGCAAACCTATCGTTCCCCCTTTTTGATCTGAGAGGCTGGTCGGGGCCCTGGGGATGTTCCAGTTGGGAGTAGAAACTGACGGACTCTGGTAGTTTCTTTGAGGCAGCCTTCTTTATTTACAAGGAATGGATGAAGTCCTGCCTCTGCGAACACAGGAAGATGCACAACCAGGGCCAAGCGTCTTGGCTTATAGCCCCAAGCTGCTTCAGTCAGCACCAGACCTAGCTGCCCTCTCCCTAGCTTCTTCCAGGATCATGCACTAGTAGGGTTGCCAATTTTGGTTGGACATATTCCTGGAGGTTTCATCACAAGACCTAATCTTAATTAAAGATTCATCTTTAATTCCTGGAGACTCCAGGACAATCCTGGAGACTTGGCAACCCTATGCACTGGTCTTCCCCAGGCTGTCCCTCTCTGTCTGTCTTCCTGCAGCTTATCCTGTCTCCCTCAATCTCACGCAAACACACACAAAACATTTCCACCAATCAAAGCCCCTGCCTTCTTGAACCAGGGGTTATGATATTCCGCTTCTCGTTAGCGTTCCCATGGGCCTGGGTTTTTCGGTGCAACAGCCGTTGTTTCCCCCTCCTGATCAGGGCCAGCTCCAGGCACCAGCGAAGGAAGCAGGTGCTTGGGGTGGCCAATGGAAAGGGGCGGCACGTCCAGGTCTCCAGCGGGAATTCGGCAGCGGGTCCCTCAGTCCCTCTCTTCCTCTTTGAGCTGCCGCTGAAGAGGAAGAGAGGGAGCGAAGGACCCGCCGCCGAATTGCCGCAGAAGAATGAAGCGGCACGATTGAGCTGCCGCTGAAGTGCCGCCGATTGGCTTTATCTTTTTTTTTTTTTTCGCTTCGCCGCTTGGGGCAGCAAAAAAGCTGGAGCCAGCCCTGCTCCTGATTACAAAGCCTGTCTACATGTGTTCTGAGTGGCAGGTGGCAGCCACCCCAAACCTGACCCAGAACACTATCATAAATGACAATCCTTGTCCCAAAGACCATGCAGTCTAAAAGACGAGGTGGAATGACACAATCAAATGGGCCGGGGCAGCGTAGGCGCGATGAGACAACAAATACGTTAAGATGTGCACATTTTTTAGTCAGCCTCTTGTAGTGACGCTAGCCATCCATCTTGTCGTAACTCAGGCCCTGATCCTGAATGAGCTCCACACTGATTGACCCCTGCACTCCCATAGAGCCCCATAGACTGTGGTGGGCTTCTGCCCACAGAGATGGCAGGATTGGGACAACTGGCTATAAGCTTTTCAGGGCAAGGATGGTCTCTGATTGTGTTTGTGCCCAGGACAACGAAGCACCTGAGCGGATTCTCTGGAAAACGAATAGTAAATTTCAAGTTCAGTCTGACTAAAGATGCTTCCCGGCTGAGTTTCTCAACTTTCACTTTGTTCTTGGTACGTGCGATCTCATAATCTCTCTAGTTCCACAGTCATCCATAGTCTTCCAGGAAAAAACAAGATCTGAAATTCTAATGTTTAACACAAGCAGACTTTTTAATTAAAAAAAAAAAACTAAGATCTTCTTTCTATATCATAAAAAAGAGCTACAAATGCATTGTTTTTCCTTTATAGATTTCCCATCTAGGGAAAACTGGCAAGGAGGTTGTGTAGTGGCTAGTTCTTCTGATTGCCTTGTGACTTTTTGACATTGTGTAGCCCACAATGACATTTCAGTGCTGGCTCAGTTCCTGTATGATGTGTATACAGGAGAGAGGTACCTCGCAGTCTTTGGACAGTTCCAAAGTTTCTGTCACCTGCACTCATTTCGCGGTGTTGCTGGTAGTTGCTCAGCCCCGGTGTCTAAAGAAAAAAGCTACTTTGGCGGTGCCTCCAGTGAGACAAGGGGATAACCACACTGAGGCCGTGGGCACCGGACAGGAACTCAGAAATCATTCAAACCCACCCATGCAAACAAATTAAAACAAGAACTATAAACTCCTTGTAAAGATTTGACCACAGAGACCTAGACAATCAGTAA
Organism: Malaclemys terrapin pileata; assembly: GCF_027887155.1. Classification (NCBI taxonomy): domain Eukaryota; kingdom Metazoa; phylum Chordata; order Testudines; family Emydidae; genus Malaclemys; species Malaclemys terrapin. The sequence continues at coordinate 103,085,446 of NC_071512.1, read as the reverse complement.
AAATACTCAATAGTTAAAATGCTTAGAGATATTAATAATGCTTTTGAACGACTAAAGGATATGCTGGCAAGTGTACAAGGTCATGTGACACCTCCCGGATGTTCCTAAACAAAAGTGTCTCCCCCCATCAGTTCTGTCTGCCCCCAGTGTCTCAGGTATCCAGGTGGTGCGCGTGGAGAGATGTTGCTGGCCTGTAAGGAAATGCTGTTAGAAACACACCTTGTTATACTGGGAATTGGCAAGCAGGTCCCCCCCTGGGGATTGCTGGAGCAGGACTAACCGCTTGCCCGCTTCTGGGACGGTGCTGACAGTCGTTAAAGCTTGGAACCCACGAGCTCAGTGGCCAGGAGGTCGGGTCTCTGGTGTGGGTTGGCTGCAGGGCAAGCAGGCTGCAGGCAGTGGCAGGGGAGCCAAGCTGTCTCCTGTTGCTGGCAGGCTGGCGGCAGGAGGGACAGCTTGTTCTCTCCTGAGGCGTTTTTTGCAGGCTGAGGTTCCAGCAAGCCCGTTGCTGGGCCTGGAAGTGATGTGCTGGAAGGCTGGAGGGAGACCGCATCTCCTCTCCACTCCCCAGCTGGTCTCTCCCAGACGGGGGGAAAGCCGGACTATTCACAGCTTCCCTCCTGCTTCCCCAAGCACCTGGGACTCTGCACAGAGACTGCCTGGCTGTCTTTTGCCCTCTACTCGGGGGCAACAGGGTGACGGGGCTGGGGTGGTCACATCCCCCTCCTGTTCCCTTCCGCTGCCAGGGAAATCACCAGCACAAGGCTCTGTTGCAGACCCCACGGGGGCCCCAATGGCATGTCTGTTCTCTTCAGGCACCGTCCTCTTGCTCCAGGGGTGGGGGCTACCACTGTAGGATGCAGGTTATAAATACCCATAACCTCCCCTCTCTGGAAGCTAGCACCTAGGGGATGTTATGTCCCGTGACAACTCTCACTCCACTGAGATCCTGGCAGGGTTTAAACACGAGAGTGAGTGGCATCCATCACACCAAGGGTCCTTCTCCTTGAGTCACCAAAAGTTGTGCCCTTGTTAAAACCAATCTCTCAAAGGCTTGTTCTCGGACAGAGCAATCACTCCGTAAATATGACACGATGGGTTCCCACTCACTTTCCCTCTCAGTTTCAACCAAGCTAAATCGACTCTTTCCTAAAATGATTTTTCTAGCTGGCCACTGCTGCAAACTCAACCTGAAACCCTGACCGTGCCCTTCCTCCTTTGTCTATCAGCGGTAATGAAGACTTCGCTGTGTGGGGAATGAGGCAGAGTAGAATCAGGTTTAGTCACCTGTAGCTGGGTTGGTTCAGCAGGGCTTTGGTTGTGTCACTAAGTGAGCAGATGGGAGTGGAAGTCACATGTTTGAGCCAGATTTCACTCTCAGTTACACCAACCTTAGAGTGACTCAGTTGGACATCCACAGTCCCAATTACATGACAATCAATGCACAGTGACTTCATGGAAGCAATGATCTCGGTAGTTACACGGAGTCAGTCCAGGGAAACACCACTGCACTCGGCATGCTGAATTCTAGGCTCACGCCGAGTTTATGCCAGTGAGCTCCTATTGGCTTGATGGAGTTATACCTGATTTACGCTGGTGCAAGGAAGACCAGAATCAATCCCGATCAAGTTACTTCATATTTACGCTAATGCACAATAACTGAGAGCAGAATGAGGCAGAAAGAGGACGCTTTAATTGCATTCACTTCTCTGACATCAATGGAGCTATGGCAAATTACCCCAGCTCAGGTTCTGACCAGTAGTATCTAGAGGCATTTAGTCCCTCTCTGAGTGTTTTTGGCCGTGGAAAGCATTTGGCTAGTGACCATGATGATCTCCTGCAGGAAACATGGTGACCTTGCACTGCATGATGTGCCAGATGGACATGTCTGCGGACATACGGGCAGGATAGGCCTGGAAAGATTGTCTTGCATGCTGACTGTGCTGGCATCGCCTCTGACAATTAGCATGCCCCGAAGGGAGAGAGAGATTCTGGAAGCCTGACAGGCACTTTACAGCCAGAAACACGATGCCCAAAGTTTGGGGGACACACTGTGTTTCCAGGACTAATCCCCGGGCAGTCACTTTCTGATTTCAGCACCTGGCCAGCCTGTACACGAGACACTGGAGAAAACTTTGGCTCCTCTATGTAATGGAGGGGAAACTAAGCGCTAATGGTGGTGCAGACTTAATACCATGAAGCTTGATTGCTGTAATGCTCTCTCAGTTGGAGCTCACAGCAGGGTCTCTCCTTGGCTTGAGCTACCATGACCAGGAATCACCCCCCTCCTCCCATTTGATGCTGACTGCTGAGGAAGAGATGAATGGGCTTGGAGCTGGCCCTGTTGCTTATCATGGCCTTTCCTTGTGTAGAAAGGACCTCCTAGGGCAGTGGTTCTCAAAGCCGGTCCGCCACTTGTTCAGGGAAAGTCCCTGGCAGGCCGGGCCGGTTTGTTTACCTGCTGCATCCACAGGTTCGGCCGATCGCGGCTCCCACTGGCCGTGGTTCGCCGCTCCAGGTCAATGGGGGCTGCGGGAAGTGGCGTGGGCCGAGGGACGTGCTGACCGCCCTTCCCGCAGCCCCCATTGGCTTGGAGTGAACCGCAGCCACTGGGAGCCACGATCGGCCGAACCTGCGGACACGGCAGGTAAATAAACCAGCCCAGCCCGCCAGGGGCTTTCCCCGAACAAGCGGCGGACCGGCTTTGAGAACCACTGTCCCAGGGCACGTCCACCCAGCCCACAGCAGTGAGCTTCGCAGCCCAGTTTGACAGACTGGGGCTCGCACTAGTGCTCTAAAAAGAGCTGTGTAAAAAGACCACACTTTGAAGATGCGACTCGGAGTGGTGCCCAGTTGTCTGTAGCCTAGTGGGAGTGGTGGGCTTCAGAGCCGAGCTGCAACCTCAAAGCACTGTCTACACAGCTATTTTTAGAGCACTAGCAGGAGTCCCACAATCCCAAGGCTGTTGAGCCAGGCTGGAAGACTTGCTGCCACGGGCCGTGTAGCTGTACCCCTAGAGTCTTGGCTTGCTGGCCCGAGCACCACCTGCTATTTAAGGATCCTCATGTAACCCCTCTCGGATGGAAGGCGGTTTTTCATTCTGCTCTCTGATGATCCCCTCAAGAGGGGCTGTGAGGCAACCATCGATCCACTGGATCACGGTGTACACGCAAGAGGTGTAGCCAGATGTGTGATGAATCCACGTGTGACTGACAAGCCCAATTCGAGAGCAACGCTGCTTGTTACAAGTTTCCCAGATCCATGTATTGTCTGAGTTCTCCAAGATTACAGCACGCGGCTTTCTTCTTTCTCACTTTGCTTCCATCCTCCCGGCTGAACAGGATTCTCACTCCTCATAGCTTTCCACATTGGCTTCATATCATTTTTATATACATCGTGACACCACCATAAAGGGCGACCCCGCTTTCTAGAGCCATCACGAACCTCACTGTACAAAATATTCTTAGGAATACAGTCTCCTTCCATTCTTCTGACGTGACCAAGCCCTCCTCTTCTTATTAAGAGGGTATGATCTTAATAAAGGGTCTGATCCTGCTAAATTACTATCCACTAAGACTGAGCTAAATCAGGGCCAGACGCTGAGCTCAGCCACACTGATGTCATTTCAGTTGGATCGCTATGGATGGAAACTAAATTTACACCAGATCGGAATTTGATTTTACTCAAACTAAACTCCCAATAAGCAAAGACTAAGAAAAAACAAAGGGTCAGATGAACTACCCAACACTCCAAAAAACCCCAAAGGAAGGAATTAATAATAATGCCTTAGGTAGGAGGTTAGGTGTGTGATTGTCCTGTTGGATTGTCCCGGCTATGCTGTCATTTGTAGATATGTTCGTTCTCAATACATTTATAAAGCCACTAATTATCACCGGAGCTGTTTGCTGACGGTTCTGAAGTAGCTCCATAATGAAGAGGAAGCCCATGTATTTGTTAGCCTATGGAAAATAATTGCCTGTCACTTAACCAAACATCCTTTGCCCTGAAACACTTGCTCTTTAGCACTTTTTTAGCTGCACTTCTTGTAATGCCACTTGCAATTTCCATACCCTCAAAGGTTTCTTTCTCTGCTGCTGTGACGTGAGCTGAAAACTATACTCCTCAAGAGGAGACAAATGTCCTGCCAGTTTTGCTGTTGTGAAAGGAGAGCAAATAATATTAAACATAGTTGTATTGGTGTAGCAAGACCTCACAGGGGCAGATCTACTGAAGTCAGTAGAGTTGGGCTGATTTACATCACACCCGCGCTGGCCCTGTAACATTTGTGGCAAAGTCTCACACGTCGCACTAGGTGAGGGAAGTTACATTACCCCGTCGCATGCTAGCTCTGTTAAACTTTTACTGTTTCCGGTGCCTGTGACATTAACACTGATCACCTCAGCCTCTGTTGATGCGGGGCGGGGCCCACACCTTTGCTCAGGTAATTGACTCAGATGGTAATTTAATGTCAAGGCGAGCCAGGGAACATGAGATAAATACTACCGCTGGACAAAGCCAACCTGTCAGAAGTCCCAGGTTAAGGTTCGCTGATCAACGCGTACACAATAAGCCGTCTTTCTGGATGGGTGGCTTGGAATGGATTGGCAATGTGGATGTAAACACTCAGAGCCAAAGCAAATGTGGAGCAAAACAAGTTCATGTCACAGGGCCGGTGCTGGAGGAGGAGGGAAACTGGATTGCCTCATGGGCGTGCCACTGTTTTGCCGTGCCTCCCTCAGGGCACTCCGCCTCTGCATCAGGAACCAAAAGGAAACTGAGGTTATGGGAATACACAGTCCCAGAAGGAAACCCACAGGAGACTGGCTCAAGGTATTGTACACTTTTGAGGCATATTAACAATTACCAGAATTCCTCTCTAGATCAGGAAGGAACTTTATGCATCACAATGCTATTGTCTTTGCACCTTGTGCTCCCCTGTTAACTAGGGTGACCAGACAGCAAATGTGAAAAATCGGGAGGGGGGGGTAATAGGAGCCCATATAAGAAAAAGACCCCAAAATCGGGACTGTCCCTATAAAATTGGGACATCTGGTCACCCTACCTGTTAACAGTGAGGGTAATAGACAGGCCAATGTAAATCAGTGTAACAATGCTGCTGTCAATTGAGAGATGCCAGTTTTCACCAGCGGAGGGTCTCAGCCCTGCATATGTAACTGACAGTCATTATACTTCAGTGGGTTGGAATCTTTTGTGGTTGAAACGCCTCTTTTGGATAATGGATTTGGTTGATGGTTTGTTTGGGGTTTTGGGGGAGGGAGCTTTTGCTAGGAAGCCTTTTACAAATGAGGCTTATTTGGGGGAAAGTAATTGATTAGCAGCCTGCATTTCCAAGAAAACTACTCTCGGAGCTCTAAGGGATCTTGAAGTGTTAGCATATTGGCACAGAGTGGGGTAGCTGTGAGTCAGCCCATGGTGTGATGGGGATTGGTGGGGGAGGGGGTGAGAGACAGAGCACAGATAAGAAGAACTAGAGTGCTGCCAAAAATGGCTCCTTGTAGGGAGGAGAAGAGCAGGCAAGCGCTGCCTTGGCACAGCTCAGCTCCCCGGCAGGAAACACTTCCTTGAAAAAGCAACGGACCCATTTGCAATCAGATGAAATGAATTTCAAATAGCAACCTGGCAAGGGTGTGTTCTCATTCTTCGGGCAGGGCTCCTTCCAGAGCTGAGGGTCCCTGCAGGGGGTTAGCAAGCCCGGCCTTGCAGCCCATTCCCTGAGCCAGCCGACTGCCATTTGTAATGTTCGGCTTGGGAAAAGCCTGCTGTGCTCGAGGGCTCTGTGGGTGTGCGAGTGGGCTACCCTTAGAGAGGGGTCACACCCGTAATGGAGCAACAGAGGAACCTTTCTTTTCAGGAAAGGGCTGATCCTGAGAGGTGCTGAGCATCTGGGCCCCATTCTGGGCCAACTCCAGAAGTGCCTTGATTTGGGGGAGACTCTTGTTTTTATTTTGTGGTTGCTGTAGTGCCTTGCAGCCCTGCTCACGTGCTAGGTGCTGTAGATACAGAATTTAATTCAATGGAAGCTGCGGCTGCTTGGCGTGTCTCCAGATTAGGCGCTTATGCACAGCATAAAATCAATGGACTCAAATCTCATGCACAAGCGTGCACTACAGTTGCCTGCCGGGGCCAGGAAGGAAATCCACCCACTTGGTCGATTGTCTAGTGTTGCCCAGTTAGCAAAGTGCATTCTGGAGCTGGAATGCTGTGTATTCAATGGTATTGGGGCCAGGATACTGGACTGCATGCAGGGCCGGCTCTAGCTTTTTTGCCGCCCCAGGCAAAATTAAAAAAAAAAGGCGGCCGGACTGCCGAAGCAAAAAAAAACAACGGCAGCTGCAGGGAGAGCGTGGAGGGCGGTCAAGGCGGCTTGCAGGGGAGTGAAGGGCGGCACCCGCCCGCTCCCTCTGCCCATGGGCAGCCCTCTGGCCTTGGGATGCCTCTCCCGGCCAGGCAGGTGGAGCCCCTGGGGGCTGCAGGAGGTGCTGGCTCAGCCGCTCCTTTAAAGGCGGGTTGGCCAGGCAGGGCTCAGAGTGGCGCGGGAGGCGGAGGCTGGTGCAGGCGGCGGGGAATGGCGCGTCCCGGGGAGCCCGGCGGCACGGTGAGCAGCGGGGATTGCTAGTTCCTGCCCCTACAGGGCTGGGCTGGCTGCCCCAAAATTGGCCAGAATGCCACCCCTTACAATGTGTGGCCCCAGGCATGTGCTTTCTCGTCTGGTGCCTGGAACCGGCCCTGACTGCATGGCTCTCAGGGGCCTGCTTGGTCATAGCAGAGTCTATGTGCCTGAAGACTACAGGCACCATCCAGCCCTGGTATCCTCAGGCACAACTGTGCCAAAGCCAATTGAATGGTACCCACTTAGGCCCAGGCTGGATTTTGCCCTACGTGCTGAGAGGCTGGTTCTTTGGCGTTTAGAACCACCCAGAGTTCTAGGATCGTTGTTACTCGCCTGGGGACTCGGAGACAGGGTTTCTAATGAGTGCGTGCACGTGCGTGTGTGTGTGAATGTGCCTGGCAAGCATGTGCCCACTGCACAACGTGCAGACTCAAGCAGGGGCCGTGTATACAACTAGGTGTGCACAAAAGTGTGCAGGCACGATTGAAAATCCAGGCCTCTGTAGCCGTCTCTCTAGAATCCGCGGCAGAGCCTGAACCCGGGGACCTCAGCACAAGACTCTTCTGTCTGCCGTAAGGGAGCAGCTCCATGGTCAGGAATTCTTCAACAAACGTGTTAGTCGGAAAAGGGGCAATTTGTCGGAACGGAATCTTTCCCTCAGCAAGGATCAGCTTTGATCACTTCCCCAGGCTGATTTGTTTTTTCAAGTTTCAAAATTGATTTGAAACGTCCCCTTTTGAAACCAAAAATTCCATTTTTAGGATCCAAAATGATTTTCTGTTTCACAGTGAAATTTTATTTATAGTAAAAAACAAACAATGGAAAAGGTTGAAATGGGAATTAAACACTTGGATTGAGATTTTGCGGGTTTTTGTTTCGGGATGGGAAACAATGAAATCTTGAAAATCCTCCTGGGACAGGAATAGCATCTCCCCCAGCACTCTCCGTTACTAGGCCGGAGCAGTAGACTCTTCTCATTCTATGCAGGCAAAAACCCTGCTGGGATAGGGTAAGTTACAGGTCATCTTTGCTGCTGGAAGGGAAGCTTCCAAATCTGGAATAGTAACCAACCGGACCTCTTATTATTATTTAAAACTGCTGGGGACTGAGCTCCTGAAAACAAGGGCTGGGTATCTTTTGGCTACAACCCTGCATTAGTGTGTGAGCTCTGGCAATGCGCCTACATCCTGACCCAGCACACTGCCATTTTATCCAAATCCCCCTGACCAGTCACAACCCAGACGTGGGTTACGTGGTATCTGTGTCATGTGGTATCTGTGTTACGTGACTTTGGGAGGAGGAGAAGTAGCCACTGGAGACTGGATTGACCCAGCAGCTTGGAGATCTTTGAACACTGGCATTTCGGTCATGGACCTAATTGGAGGTGCTGACGTTCAAGCCGGGGTGCACTTCTCCAGTGCTACTCCCTTCTGACATAGATGCGGCCTCTCTACATTATGGGTTAGTCTGGGCATAGCTACAGTGATGCAACCCACCCTGTGCAGACAAGACCTAATTCTTAGCCAGTGAGGTGCTAGGGAAGAAGTTTCGTTGCACTTTGAATCACCGCAGTGAAAATCTTCTGTGCAAGTGTAACCCACTCTCGAGTGCATGTTACCAGGTGGCCCCTCTGTGCCTCATTTGCAGAGGCTGTGGGTCTGTTACTGCCCTCCTTGGAGTGGCTTGGCTCTTTAGCTCAAGCTGTAGCCGCTCACACTGACGCTCAGGAGGTCCCTGGCTCGCTCCATGATGTGTCAGCCAAGAAGGTGGCCCGGCTGTCCCACAAGCCCATCAGTTCCATGATGGCCAGGGAGACTTCCCCATTGTGAAAAATCAAGCCGACATCTATGATGATGTGAGAGTGACCCACCCAGCAATTTACTCCCACATCTTTATGGTCTCACACTCCAGGAGCTCCCAGCCCTCTTTGCTTCCTCCCTCCACTTCGAACCAACAGCACCGGGCAGCTCTTAAAGGGCTTCAGATACATTCCTTATTTCTCCCTCCAGACCTACAGCTGGTGAAACTGAGGCAACCCATTTAAGTGACTCCCCCTTTGTCAGTGACACAGCTGTTAAGAATCAGGAATGTTGAGGGCTGGTTTCCTGCTCTAGCCACTAGCCCTGCTCCATCACCTTCGTTCTCCTTGTATTGTTTGAGCAGCAGGCAGGCTGCAGCAGATGTATCACGGCAGTTCCAGCTGCTCTTTGACTGTGTTCGATTCCTTTCCTTCCTTTCCCCAGCGGAGAGGGCTACCCTGAAGACAATGGAAGCAGGAGCCTGGTGGCTTGAGATTGACAGGATACAGGGCTGCACACCCATAAACGCAGAAGTCCTCCCACATCAGCCAGGAAATGTCCCGAGCGGCACCAGGTGGCCTGTGGCACTGACAGGATGTAGTGAAGGAACTGGAGATACCAGCTTGCCACACCTTAGAGCAATTACAGCTCCCTGACAAACCCAGAGTGATCTATGCCTGCTCCCCTTACTAAGGCCCAGAGACAGCTGCTTTCCCAGGTTCATTCCCCAGCTCTTTGCCTGTGACTGTACTTGATGCTCATGCAAGTCAGGCGAGTTAACTCCATCAGTGCCAAACATGTATGTGACAGGCTCCCTAGATAAGGCAATACAAATGCTACTCCCTCTGCCTTGCTATCCACATTTAATTCCCGTTGATGGGAATGGAATTTCCTGTTGATGGGAATGGAATTTATTGAGCGGTCCGGGGTCGCCATGTGCTGTTTGATTTGATGTCAGGTAGCGGAATACAATCATAATTAAGAGCTTATATTCATACAGATAGCAATTTTCCTCCTGAAAGATCAGGAAGCACCTTGCAAACTGCACAGAAATCACTCGAATAATCAATAATCATAATACTACTTTTCCCACTGCTGAAATGCAGCTAGTTCTGGCGTGGAACTCTGCGGCTTTTCGCAACACATCAAAACAACACACAGCCGTTTAAGGCAGGAAAAAAGGCTGAATCCCAAACCTAATTTGTACTGCAAGGGGGAAGCAGGGAAAAGTAAACATGCAAATTGGCCAGGACGTATGGCCCTGCTGTGGAGAACTGTGCCAGGGGATTTTTAATGACTGCAGGTAGTTAGACCCTCAGGTTTGTGTCTCATTAAGTTGGGTGAATTTGCCAACAAGACTATTTGCTTATAAAGGATCTAAAAGAAATTTGTTTGTCTAAATAACAGGTGCTGGACTCTCATTCAATTCTACTTTCTGTTCTCTTCTTCGTGCACCAGGTGGCACTGTGCCATGTATGAATATGTGCCGGCAGCACTCAGGGGTACGTTTTTGTTTCACCTTCCAGTTATTTTAAAAAAGAAGTTGATGGGGTTTGTGGGGGGGGGGGGTTTAAAGCTAAATGTAGGACCCTACGTGGCTGTTTTAAATATGCACCCTGCAGCTGTCAGGACCCTGAGCCTGATCCAACTCCCGTAGAATGAAAAGGCCAACCACAAGCATTCAAATATCATTTCAGTCCCGTCCACCACCACCCCCAACCAATAAGCTTGCCTTTAAAATCATGAATTTAAAATAATAATAATACCTCGTGGGTTCTCTTTATTTTCCTTCTAATTTTTGAGCCTATAAGTCATCCTTGGGTCACGTTTTCAAGCTTTTCTCTGCAGCCACAATGGCGGGAAATGTCCTTTTTTTATAATAACCGCTGCTGTTCTCACTTAATCACAGGACTCCAGCAGCTGGGGATAGAATCATGAGTGTTGGCGATGTCACTTCAACAGCAGTCAGAACTAGGGTCACCAACCCTCCCAGTTTTGCCGGGGGTCTCCTGGAATCAGGCCCTATCTCCCGGAGGCTACAGAAGCCAATCAGTGCGATTTTAGGCCGCTAAAAGTCTGGCAGCGCAGCGGGGCTAAGACAGGCTCCCTGCCTGCCCTGGCTCTGTGCCGCTCCCAAAAGCAGCCCGCATGTCCCTGCAGCCCCTGGGGGGCAAGGAGTCTCCACGTGCTGCCCCAGCACTGACTCCGCAGTTCCCATTGGCCAGGAACTGCAGCCAATGGGAGCTGTGGGGGTGGTGCCTGCCGGTGAGCTTGCCTAAGCCCCGCTGTGTTGCCGCCCGGGAGCCTCCCTAGGTAAGTGCCTCCCTGCCAGAGCCCGCACCCCGACCCCCCTGCCCCAGCCCTGAGCCCCCTCCCACACCCAAACTCCCTCCCAGAGCCCGCACCCCCGCAAACAACCGCAGCATGTTTGGGTTTGTGTGATTAGACAATTGGCAGTCCTCGTCAGAACAGGCCCTGTACAATTTATTCTATGTATTGTGATGGCATCTCAGAGTGCAGAAAGTTGGCCCGCTTCCCCAATCTAAGTATGTTGTGGGAAGATCTAGTCCCAGCATGTTGTAGGTTCAATTATGTTTCCCCAGCCCCTATTCTCGCAGTGATTCCTGTTTGGTACCCACCAAAATAAATGTGACGTCCTAAGTCCATTTATTTGTTAATTTGAGGTCTTTCAAGTCCCTTTAATCCTGATTCCCTGAACTGGCTTATCTGAGCCACCTTCCAAACCCTGCCGTCCTTAGCTCGGCAGATTACGAGGCAGGGCTGAGATGACTGGCTCAGTACAGGATGCCTATGCATGCTGCAGACCGGGATCTGTCAATTGCCAGTGTGCCAACAGTGTTATCTGCCACCCTGTGTTTCTCGATTTCCCCTCTGACACTTTCCCAACCCTGTTAATTATTAAAGGAGAATAATGAAGGAAAACATACATCAAAGTCCAGTGTGAGAGAGAGACAATCAGCAGTTCATTTGCAGCCATGAGCCAGCCCACCCCGGCCACCACAGAGCCACCTGGCCAGCCTGGACAGAGTAACTTTGCCTTCGAGGTTGTGGACATCGTTGTTGTCGTCATCTATTTTGTCTTCGTCCTTGCCGTTGGGATATGGGTGAGTCCAGGAGCTCAGAGATTTGCTTCCATTTTGGGACAGAAGACAAACAGTGTGTATAATCAGCTATGGGCCTCTCCTGTGTGCAAAGATATCTGCTTATAATCCACCTGCTTTTTTATTTGTGCATAGTACTTTCGTAGGGCCAGATAGTAGGAGGCTTTGACTAGTATGCTAGGGGGTAGAGAGTAGGAACACTTTCCCCCACACTGCCATGCAGCTCCGCTTCCATTCCTTGCAATCCCTGAATAGCACTGAGGGAAGGGTACTGCCGCCAGAATTGCTAAGTATCCCATAATGGACTGGGGAAAAGGGGTGAGGCTCCCCGTGGAATGGCTGCGGAAAGGCGAGCTGGGAGACTTTTCTGGCCTAAGAGGGGGAATGAAGCGAAAACGACTGAATCGGGCATTGGAAAATTTGGAAAGACGATTATTAGTTGATCCCTATTTTCTTTGACCCAGCGGCCTGTCTGGGGAAGTCGTTTTGTTCTCCTAACATGTGCACTCAGTGGGAGGTTGTTAAATGGATTCAGAAGCCCCATCACCCAGCCAGAGGGCAGCTTCTACCCAAGCCAGCAGCCAACATACACATAGGAATGGGGAGAAGGAAAATGGAAGAGCTAGGCCATCACTCCGCACCCCCAGTCTCCGGTGCCCCATGCATCTGCTGCAAGCAAGGACCAAAGCTGCTCCGTATTCTGGCTTCCAAGATGCAGATGAGAGTGCTGCCCAAAGCAGAGCGGAGCAACAGCTCACAGCTGCTCGGTAACTTCTGGGTACAATGTCCTGACAAACCGAGGGGCTTTCCCACTTGCAAAGTAACAACCAGGCCCCCAGCTCAGAAGCCAGAGAGGCTTGTTAGCTCAGGCTAGTGTTAATAATGGGCTAACAGGAAGCACTCCCCTTCTCGCTGGCCAGAAGCGTTGGCTGGGAACATGCAGGGGACAAGCTGTGTGTTTCTCCAGTGCAATGGGAAGCTTAGGAAGTATTGGTCATCCTAAGGCTCTGTTCTACTCATAGTTCCCCCTAGAATGGGGCAACTCTTCACTGCCCCAGTGCAATCCCATGTGCACACTGTGGAGTCTGGGGTCTCCGACAAGGTGAGCTCTCTGGAGTCCCAGGAATGGGTGGGCTACAGCCCGAGGTTTCACCCCGCTGGACTTGCTGGAGTACAGTGCATTCTTTCCCTGTTTTAACTATTGTCGCTGCACCTTGAGCGTCTGCAAAATGGTTTATTGAATCCTCCAGAAAGCACCGGATGACCTGGATACGGGGAGTTAGTCAATTCTAACAGCAGCTGGGAGGGCAAAATAATAATAGTTAATGGAGATATCCCATCTCCTAGAACTGGAAGGGACCTTGAAAGGTCATCGAGTCCAGCCCCCTGCCTTCACTAGCAGGACCAAGTACTGATTTTGCCCCAGATCCCTAAGTGGCCCCCTCAAGGATTGAACTCACAACGCTGGGTTTCATAGGCCAATACTCAAACCACTGAGCTATCCCTCCCGCCAGAACTGGGAGGACTCCCAGCACGTTGCTGGCAGGACTACTGGAGAGCAGGACCAGTGTGATGGGCGGGAACCCGTGGGGGGAAAAAGCACTTAATGTTTTTTCTGTTTTTCAGTCATCCATACGGGCAAGTCGGGGGACAGTTGGAGGGTATTTCCTGGCTGGACGGTCCATGACATGGTTGCCAGTAAGTCTGATGCTTCCACTTGTTACTTAAAAATTGGGATTCAAGCAAATCCAGGTACCTGATAGAAAGGTCTGGGGACAGGCACAGTACCCACCCCCCACAACTCTGCCCAGGAGCCTAAGCCCTGAGCTACAGAGACCCCTACCTGGAGGAAACGGACAGTTCAGTCTCCCTGGTCTTTTCAGTTCTTAGATTTTTTGCTCAGGTCAGAGGCAACGAGTTACCTGGTGCTGTGGCTTCTATGATGCAGCCCCACCTGCCCATTCGGAGCTGGATTTAGGTCCTCCCCCTGTTCCCAACTCACTTCACATACAGCTGCAGAACAGCCATGGGAGCATTAAATGACTCAGGTCTGCACGATGCCATAAACATCACGTAGAGACGACAAAGAAAACAATCGTATGGCAAAGCCCTTCGCCTCTACCCTTCCCGGGTGGGGGAAAGGCTACGCTATTGACTGTGTGAGGACTAAAATAAATCTCCGAAATGATTCACGAGAAGGAATAAAGCTCTTAAAGGGCACGCTTGCATGGGACTGAAAGGCACACCTAAAAATAATTTCAACGTTTTAAAAGAATAAAGGTGTCACTGGAATAAATAGCCTTTTCATCCAATTGCAAAATATACAGCTGTATCTCTCTCCAGTGAGTCGCTGGTAACGGAATACAGTTTTCAACCAAAAACTTCTTTCTCTGTATACACAGTGCCCATAAATCCTCTAGGCCTCTTCTGTCGGAGAGGCGTACGTATATATAACAGCTGTTATTGCTTTAATGTGCTTTATGCTCCAATTTCTCCCAGGTGACATTTAGGGAAAAGCATAGGGGGTGTTTCCATAACTAGAGCGTGGAAGGTTTAAAAGATGTTGGAAGGAAGCTGGCTTTTGCCAGGATCCTTACTCTTCTTATTTTTCATTGCGTCTGGTGGCTGGGCTACTCCAGGAGGTAATATGGCCCAATGGTTAGAACAGATGATTGGGTGCTAGGAGGGCTGGGTTCCAGTCTTGGCTCTCCTACTGATTCACTCTCTGGCAAGTTGTTTAGGTCAAAAGCACCCTCTGAGTTTGCCTGTTTCTGTTTTCCGGACCCAACTTGAGATTCTTTGGGCTTGATTCTCAGAGGCGCTGAGCTGCACTCGAGTCCAGTTATGACTGTTTTAGCACTGATGCCTAAGGAAACATATGATTCAATATGGGAGGAGTTCTGCTCTGCTGCTGAAGGTGCCATCTTCTGACCACTTGTGATAACCTAAGTATCCCAGCACTCTTTGCAAGAGTTGGGAGGTTAACCCCAGCGTCCCAGCTAAATTCCAGTTTGGGTGGCAACATTCTGGCAACTTCAGGGTTTCAGCTTCGAGCTATAACACCCTAATGGGTTTGGTCTTGAAAGATGGTCTCCAAGGCAGGCCTCTCATGTGATACCACAGCAGCTGAGATCAGCTGAGGTGCCAAGAGCCCCTCCAGTTTAACCAAAAGGGTTGGCCAAACAGCATTTCCAACTAATGACCCCCCTCCTGATCTGACAGAGCCCATATATGTGTACAGGATTTCCATCCCATCGCCAACAGCCTGAAGGTGGAAGAAAAATGGCAAACAACCCAAAGTGAGGCTCCTGAATCCAGATTCAGGCATTTAAATCAATGTGGCCTGCCTTTTTCAGAGACTTCGAAGCCCTGAAGTCCCCATTGACTGAGGTCCCTTCCAACCCTGATATTCTATGATTCTGTGACTGAGGTGAGAGCTTCAGGTACCCTGAAGGTCAAGTCTCATTTATTTAGATGTCTAAACATGGCCTTAGGAGCCTGGTGGTAGGGAGCCAGATTTGCAGATTTTGGCCTATAGCTTTTGTTCCCTTTCACCCAGTACAAATCAGGAGTAACTCCTCTGAAGTCTGGAGTCCTCTCTGTGTAAAAACCACCCTCAGTGAAGGCAGTCAGGCCTACAGAACCTGCCTTTCCTCTGTCACTGATTCCCCTCCCCTGTAGTGTATCTCCATTGAGTTTGATGATGTTACTCATGATTTTACATTAGTGTGTAACACAGGGCATGATCCCTCTCCCACTGAAGTTTTTCTCCATTGACATTAAGGGAAGCTGGAGTGGGGTCTGAGGATAAACCAGCGGTGGGCAAACTACAGCCCGCCGGCCACATCCAGCCCTCCAGCCGATTTAATCTGGCCCTCGAGTTCCCGCTGGGGAGCAGGGTCTGGGGTTTGCCCTGCTCCAGCCAGAAGCCGGGTCGGGGGCTGCTCCGCACACGCAAGCCGCAGCTCCAGGAAGCAGCGGCATGTCCCCCCTCTGGCTCCTACGTTTAGGGGCATCTAAGGGGCTCCACACGCTGCCTCCGCCCCAAGCGCCGCCCCCGCAGCTCCCATTGGCTGGGAACTGGGCCAATGGGAGCTGCAGGGACGGCACCTGTGGATGGGACAGCATGCAGAACTGCCTGGCCGTGCCTCCGCATAGGAGCCGGAGGGGGGACATGCTGCTGCTTCTGGGAGTTGCTTGAGATAAGCGCCACCCGGAGCCTGCACCCCTGAACCCCTGCCAAGCCCCCAACCCCCTGCCCCAGCCCTGATCCCCCTCCTGCGCCCTGAATTCCTCATCCCCAGCCCCGCCCCAGAGCCTGCACCCCCAGCCAGAGCCCTCACCTCCTACCCCAGCCCTGATTCCCCTCACCCCCTCCAAACCCCTTGGTCCCAGTCTGGAGCACCCTCCTACACCCCAAATCCCTCATCCCCAGCCCCACCCCAGAGCCCGCACCTCTAGCCAGAGCCCTCATCCCCTTCTGCACCCGAACCCCAATTTCATGAGCATTCATGACCCACCATTCAATTTCCATACCCAGATGTGGCCCTCGGGCCAAAAAGTTTGCCCACCCCGGGATAAGCTATAGACCCGTAGGGTAAATACAATTGTGACAAGGGTCTCGTGATGGGCTGTGGAACCGCAGACAACTATTTCCATGGCTTCAGGATTATTTTTCTTGGAGTGTCTGTGTCTTCCTGTGAGTTGGACACAGACACTACGAGAATAAATAATAAGGCCACTGTCTCACTGCTCTACAGCTTCTGTGTTTCTGACATCTGTGTCCGATACAGTCGGATGTGTGTTTTAGAGAAGATATTTACATTTCTTGGGAGTCAATATATTTACTCAAGATATGATTTCACATTACCCCAGTCAGCCTTTTAATCAGCAGTTTACTATATGGAGAAGTAGGGCTGGTAGCAGCGTTAATTCTGGCCACAGCTTCCGGCTTCATGCAATATTAATATTTTAACTGGCTCAGAAGGTGAGAAGCAGGTCAAACTCCATTACTCTTTGCTCAGAGCTCAGCAGTGGCATATTAGGAATCTGCTGTTCAGACAAGGTGTGGTTGGAAAGCAAACTTTCCGTAAGAGGGAAGCCAAAGCATTGGTAACGCACGGCCAGATTTATCCCTGGTGTATCTCCATTGATGTCAGTGGCCACCTGGGATGAATTTGGCCTGTGTAGAGGCATGGCAAAGCTTTGTCCGAAAGGAGAGTGATACTTAAAACCAGAGGTGCTTTATCCTATGGGAACAGCACTGTACCTTGTTTTCATCTAGTTAAGGGATCACTGGACCACGCTGGGGGCGGTGTTAAAATTAACCCGAGGTGTTAGCATTTTCCAGACTGCAGCAGTTTTCCATCTATATGTGTTTGAACCCACATTTATGCATGGGTTGCAGCCTTCCCAGGATCACACGTTCTTTAAGATGCATGCGACATTCTTTCCATGTAAGTGTTTCTTGAACAGCTCAAGGTCCAGGCTTGGAGTGTAAATATTTGCCTATAGAAAGGCACTGGATTCTCTCAGGTTATAAATGCAAAAGTCCTTGTTTTCTTTTTGCACATCTTCACTTCCTGGCTATCCCAGAGGGAATGCTGGCATGATAACTACTTGGGGGCAATTGTCCCCATTGAAATCAGGGGGAGTTTTGCCATTCACTTCAGTGTAGACAGGACGTCACCTCCATTCCTTCTTGGTCAGAAGTCAATTGGAGTTTTCCTGAGGAAAAACTAAGGCCCAGATGATCCTCAGCTGCCCCATAGATGGCGGGCACACTCTGGTTGAGGCTCTCCATCATTTCTTCAGCCACCTCCCTGGTGCCATCTCCTCCCTACCCCCATCCTAGACCCTGCAATGGCCTCTGCGTGGGCTTGGGGGCCATGCAGGGACAGGGTGGAGATGGGGGGGACCCGTGGGAAGGTTACACATAATTTCATCCCTCCAGCCCCTTGGAGTTTAAGGCTGAAGCTGTGTCATCTTCTTGGCATGGTTCCCTTTGGGGCACAACGGGGACTCTCTGTTCTGTCAGCTCCGATAGAGGCATGTGGCCAGGAAGCTGGGCTGGGGCACCAGGGCCAGTGCAGAAGCATCTCACCTGAGGGAGCTGCCAGGTTTGGGGACAGGCCTTCGCAGTCTGTTGGAGGGGATAAGGGTAGAGGGAAGAGAAATGCTGTGGGAGGTGGGGTTTCTGTGAGGGGATCCTCACAGAGATTTCCTCCCTCACAATCCCCTGCGAGGATCTGACTGTGGCAGGGGGATCTGGGCCTGTAAGGGCATCAGGATTTGGCCCACTGGGAGAAAGGGGGTTGGTTTCACAGTATTTCCAGGGGAAAGTGCAAAGTCCCTGCAGCCCCTGATTTTGTGAGAGTCTCAGAGCAGAGAGATTTGGATAAGCTCTGCCCGCAAGCACCTCCCTTTTCACCCCGTGTATCAGAGCCCCCTGAGTTTCACCGATCTTCGTAAAACGTGAGCCTTTCTGCTAACCAAGGGTTACGAAAGGAACAGAGCTTAAAGGAGCCCCAGGGACACGGTGTCTGCTGTCACCAGCCAGGGCCCCGGCTACGAAGGATTGTTTGATGTGCACAACCTCTGCTGAATGGACATTTTTATAACTGCCCCTCAGGTTATCTTGCTGACCGCCCAGGGAGCTCGAGCGGTGCTGCCCTGCAGATGTGGTATCAGCCCACCACCTGCTAACCTGACGGGCACTCACAAACGTGGGCCTTAGTTCTGCATCCATCACTCCCACTGGGTTGCATTTTGATGGGGCACCTTGCGAATAAGGGGAGCAGAGTCATGCCCCGACCACAGAGCATGAGGAGTGATCACATGAGGATACATGGCACATGATGCATTTATGTCACACTTTGAAGCTGAAAGCGCTTTACAAACCAGTAGCTAAACTCTGATCACACGTGGAGGGGGCCTTCCTTCCCTGTTGGGCATCTCAGACATGGCCATGGCGCCAGCCTGTTCCCCAGACATTGCAACTAGCCCCTCTGCTAGTCTGGGAGGCGGTACCTGCACAGGGGGGCGGGGACTGAATAGGCCAAGGGAGAAGTAGGTGGAGCTTAAGGATGCAAATTGCTCTCACACACGTACCTCCCCCACGCCAAGCTTGCAGACCTTATCCAGAAAACATACCACCACCTGGAGCTGCACCTTCCTTGGGGTCTCTGCTGTGGTTGGGGATCCCCCTTTACAGGTGGCCCGGGGACACCCCTGTTAACACAACTCCATCGCACCCACTTTGTCGGGGTGGCACATAGGGCAGCAGCTGCAGTGGAAGAAGGGGATCTCCAGTGGGATGGATCCCGAGGGAGCAGCGGCGTCTGGGGCGGGTCCCGCAGCCTGCATCGATACTCTAGGGGCAAAGCAATAAATGCATAGGGAGATTCCTCGCACTTCATGGAATACCCGTAGATTGGAATAAGCCATAAAGAGGCTCCACAATAATTTACATGTTTACAATACATAAACTTAAAAGGAAACAAGTGCTTGTTTCAAACAGGCCCCATCCTGAATCTGTGCTCGGAGCGTATCCATCTGTTTACCTACGTAACTGCTATGGTATCTCTCACTGGCCTATCTGAGCTCCTCAGAATTCATGAAGACAACTCCGCAGCGGTGTCTGTCGAAGGGAAAACTCCCACTGAAGTCAATGACTGAATGAAAACTGACCAGATGAGGGCCAGCACCAGGGGGCAGACTCACATAGGTTAGATTACTTTAATAAGTCAAAGCACCGTATCCTTTAAAAACAATCCATCAGACAACAGCCTCGGACGTGACAGCAGGCCAGGCCATAGGGAAGTGCTTTATGTTGCTTAGAAACTACTTGCAATGACTCTCTGCATTCTCTGCCTGTGCTGTGTGTTTCAGATTGGAGCCTCGCTGATGTCAAGCAACGTGGGCAGCGGCTTGTTCATCGGCCTTGCAGGCACAGGAGCAGCTGGGGGCCTCGCCGTCGGGGGCTTTGAGTGGAATGTAAGAATCCAGGCTGCCCTGGAGTTACAGTTTACAAGGGGGCGGGGTGTGGGTTCCATGAATCAGTTATTAACAGTATTGTCAACCCCCCAGTGCTCACAACTCCTGAATCAGGCCCCCCTCAAAATCACGAGATTGTCTTGAAAATCATGAGATTTAAAACATGTCAATGTGGTGGTTCTTTTTCTTTACCTGCTGCTTACTGAACCTTCAGGGAGCTCCCAGGTCACACGTTTAGGCTGTGCTCTGCAGCTATGAAGGTTAGAAACTATGTTTTTAGAAAATAAAAGTTGAGATTCCCACATAGTAACAGGATTCCAGGACCTGGGGCTTTAGGGAAAACAACACATCTCGGAAAAGTAGGGTTGCCAACATTGTATTTCAAAAGAAGTGTTCTTAGCACCCCCTCCCCACCCTTCCTCCTGATATTATTATTTATTGTTATTTTATTATAATTAATAATAAGCAGTACTTGTCTACATTTGCCAGGGGTATTTATTCCTGCTTTTTGGAGCACTCAGAACTCCTGATCTTGTTGTACAGAGAGGAAAAAATAAGGGGCATCCCTTGTAATAAGGTAGTAGTTGTCAACCAGGGGTCCGGGGGCCCCTGGGGGGCCATGAGCAGGTTTTAAGGGGCTGCCAAGCAGGGCCGGTATTAGACTCACTGGGGCCCAGGGCAGAAAGCGAAAGCCCCACCATGCAGGGCTGAAGTCTGAGGCCCCTCAAAGCCTGAGCATCTTAGTTTCGTGGGGTCCCCTGTGGTGTGGGGCCCCGGGCAATTGCCCTGCTTGCTAACCCAGAACACTGGCCCTGGCTTGTATATGCAGAAAAACAGTTGTGGCACAGGTGGGCTGTGGAATTTTTATAGCATGTTGGGGGGGGGGGGGGCTCAGAAAGAAAAAGGTTGTGAACCCCTGTAATAGGGGACTGTGGGCAACCCTACACACAAGACTCACCATAAAGCCACAAGAGCTAGCAACACTAATAACATTTCAAGTTCCAAAATGTGTGTTTCTGTGTTCAATAACTTGGTGTGAATTGGGGCCTATTGAAATCCGTTGGAGGTTAGCCGCTGACCCTTCTAAGAGCATGAACACTAGGTGTAGCACGTACAACTCAAGAGGAATTACTAGGTACGCTGGCTAGAAGTGAGTCTGGTGCTAGTTTTCCTGCAATACACATCCATTAGATAACTCAAAATCTCTGCTGTTCCATTCAAAGACCTCCCTTGAGTGGAGCCTGGTAATGGTGCCAATTTATCCCCAAGGGGCACGTAAGGAATCCACCCAAGATCAATTTTCTTGCATATATTTTCACTGCAGCTCGTATTTTTGGAAGTTAAGATTTGGGTCCCGTTGCCAGTTCCAATTTGCACTAACAAGCCCTTTCAGCAGAACATGAAGCCTACGTGCAGCCCGTGCGCCATCGGACATATTGATATATTTTGATGATCATGGAGAGCAAACATGACTCCACTAGCTTTAACGTCTCCATTTTGGCCTGGGCTGGATTTTGGAGCAGCAGAGTGTGATGGGAGAGAGAACTTTAAACTCCCAAAAGACACTTCATGCAAAACAAACGATCCATTTCATTTATCATGTGCAGGTTCAAATCCAGTTCAATCACACAGGAAGTTGTCCAAAAGTCCATCAGTGTCTTCCTCTTGCTTCTATTTCTGCTGCTCAGAGAGATTCTGTTCATTCAGCATCCTTGTCTGCTAACCTAGTCATACTGTCCTGCAAAAATCATGAGATGCTCGAAGGCTTCTCCGGAGCCAAGAGCCTGAAGGTCAGTTAGACCTTGATCCTCAAAGGTACTTGGCTCCTAACTTCCTGGGCCTTAGAACCTTGGCACAAGTGGCAATGCCACTGGTACCAAAGGTCACCAAATACTACATCTCCTTTTATAGACCTAGTGCAATGAAGTGGAATCTTGCCAAGGAGGCAAGGAAGTGGAACAGGATCTGACATCCTATAAAAAAGAGAGAGACGCGAGATCTCCAAAGGCTTGTCACTGTACTGACAGCAGTGTTCATCCTGTTCTCATTCACCCATCTACCACCTTGTCTTCCAACCATAACCCCCAAGTCCCAGGATTTTCCTGTCTGTATGGCAGAGCAATACTTTGCTTTAGAGATGCCACGTTCCCACGCTGTCTGATACTGCCCATGGCATGTTCAGAGAATTTGCATAGTGCAGAGTCTATCGCATGTGTTTAATTATGGCCTTTTCTTTTCCTTCCTCCCCATTGCCAGGCTACCTGGGCGCTACTGGCCCTCGGCTGGATTTTTGTGCCTGTTTACATTGCTGCAGGAGTTGTCACAATGCCCGAGTACCTGAAGAAGAGATTTGGAGGACAGAGGATTCAAATCTACATGTCCGTACTGTCCCTCATTCTCTATATATTCACCAAGATATCGGTATGTATCCCACTGGAAAGCAACATTGTGTCTACAGCAAGCTGGCTTCATAGGCAGAGTAATCACTCTGTGAGCCTTATCGTAATGTTACAAATAATTAAGCAACATATTATGCACCATAAATGCCCTCTTGCCTCCCCGTACTCTTCCCCATATATCAGACGA
The DNA here is from genome assembly GCF_027887155.1 of Malaclemys terrapin pileata. Taxonomy (NCBI): domain Eukaryota; kingdom Metazoa; phylum Chordata; order Testudines; family Emydidae; genus Malaclemys; species Malaclemys terrapin. The sequence goes on along the minus strand of NC_071512.1, from coordinate 103,063,313 downwards.
GATCCTCAGCTGGTGTAAACTGGCTAAACTCCATTGACTTCCATGTACACCATCTCAGGATCTGATCCATTGCATCTCGGGTTGATTAAATTCTTTGCAAAAATAATCTTAGCCTAATAGCATTTCCATGATTCTTTTCTTTATTGAAATTTCTAATTTTAAGAATTGTATTTTAAGGAAACAACTAGTGTTATCTCTAGTCCCTCCACCTTCACGAATTGCTTCTATTGTTTCAATCTGTAAGCTGAACGGGAAATGTATACCACCTTAAGGCACAGCACAGCACAGCGTTCTTAAAGCATTTTTAGTCGTAAGCCTGTAGCATTATATGGCACATGAAGCAATGTCAGCTTCTGATCATTTGAATGCTGCAAAGAAAGGAGCATATTCTCTGCTCAGCGCATTAATGGGAGTTACCTGTGCACCCGGAAGGAGGATTATAGTGCAAAGTCTTAGGCACAGGAGATATTAATAACCCAGGGGACTAGCTAGTTCAAGGGACTGGTCATAGAATCATAGAATATCAGGGTTGGAAGGGACCTCAAGATGTCATCTAGTCCAATCCCCTGCTCAAAGCAGGACCAATCCCCAACTAAATCATCCCAGCCAGGGCTTTGTCAAGCCTGACCTTAAAAACCTCTAAGGAAGGAGATTCCACCACCTCCCTAGGTAACCCATTCCAGTGTTTCACCACCCTCCTAGTGAAATAGTGTTTCTTAATATCCAACTTAAACCTCCCGCACTGCGACTTGGTAATGGGAACTACAGTCTTTTGTCTCTAAGCCAAAGTTTACTTCCAGCCCACATCTGTAGTGACTAAGACCTGGATCCTCACAGATCCTTCCGCCAGTGGAAGTTTGGAGCCTAAATACCTTTGAGGATCTGGGCACAAATGCCCTTCTGGCATGATGACTTCCAGTCAGCTTCTGTGAGAGGTGTTGCTGGCACAGGAGGGTACCAGATATTGGGAGAGAGGGAGCCTGCAGCTACTCCAGACTCATCACAGCTATACGGTGGCTGTTGGGGAAGCAGTATTTTTCAGTGCCTTTCGGTTCAGTGGTCTGTGCTTAGTATTCACTGCTTATTCCCAGCGACCTCTCTGCTAAGGCTAATTCGTACGCGTCTGACAGGTGTGTCTGGTTTAGCTTATTGGCCTCGGAGGTGTTTTCTCTAAGGTAACACCTTTGTTTTCAGAGTGCGTATTTAATGGCTGGCTCGACAGCAGGAGGTTTGGTTATGAGGGGGATTTTTCACGCCGCAGTTCCTGCTGGAAAGTAGGTTAATAACTTTGCTGCTCAGTTTCATAGTCCTCCTGCTTGCCAGGAAGAGCGGCGAGCTGAGTGAGTGATGGGGTCAAAGTGTGTGGATGCAGTTCTCTTTATATTTCCTGCTGGGAAGACAAAGCTCATATCCATTATGTACAGGAGGCTCTTCACTTCCCCCCTGCCCTCCTGCCACTTTGTGTATCTGGGGGCTGTAAAGATCACGAGGGCTAATGGAAGCTGGATTTTAGGGAGATGATCTGGGGACAGAGAGGAACACGCTCTTTACCACTCCATTCTGTCGCGCTTTCCCATGGACGGTGTCTGCATCTTTCCACATCCCAGGTTTACAGATTTCTTTTGGGTTGATTAATACAGAACAAAACCTCCCCACTTGTTATGTGCCACCTTCTGTATTTACAATGGATGCATCTTAATTTTAATGCTGCTTTTTTTTTTTCAATCTGGCCTCGTTTACTATCCCCCTCCACAAAGTGAGACCCAGGGAGCTTCTGAAGCTCTAGGTCAGATCTCCAACCTGCATAAATAGGCCTAATGTTATTGAAGTTGTTAGAGCAACCCTGATCTGCACCAGTGAGGCGCTGGCTAGGGTCCATTTTCAGATAGATAGGTTGAAGCACAAGACATTGGCCACTCACTCATGGTCTTTCCAGCTGATAGTCCATCACTCTGACCATTAGACCACGTAGTCTCCCAAGCCCAGGGTGATACCAAGATGTTCTGTTTTAACAGATGCCAATGACCCCACCTACTAGAAAAGTGAGCTCGGACTAAGCATTCACAACACCCACAGTGCTTGGGACCCTCCCTTGTTTCCCAGTGACTCATGCTCTTGTCTGTGCATTCATCTGGTTCCCCTTTCCAATGTCAGGAGCCGTTTCCTGCTGAGAGAGTTCTGACCCTGTCTGAATGAGGTGCCAATCACTTACATCCCTGACAGGCTGCTCTAAGTTGTGCTGTAATGGCTTCTGTGAGCTACTGCAGGGATATAGAGTTGCTGAGGGACAGGCCTACCTGATCTCACCCCGGAAGGCCCCCCCCACGCTAGGGGTATTAACCTGATGGGGAGGGTTTATGCATGTCTGGGGCCTGGCACATGGAGCCACAGTGCAACAGCGAATCAGGCCCCATGCTCTCCACAGCTCAGTGCACCTTTTTGATCCTATTGTGTCTGTCTTTTTCCCCTCTGTCTCCCCCTCCCTCGCTTTCATAGCATCCTCCCTTCTGGTTGCCCATCTAATGGGTTTTGTGTGGGCTGGAGATTATGTCAGAGAAGTGCTAAGAAATGCAACCCACTAGAGACTCAAATTCTCTTTGCTCTTATTCCAGACAGATATTTTCTCTGGAGCGCTGTTCATCCAAGTCTCCCTGGGCTGGAACCTTTACCTGTCCACCGTGATCTTGCTAGCAGTAACAGCTGTCTACACTATAGCTGGTAATGATACTGCCTTAAAAGCAGCACACTAATCTGGAGTCTGGCAAAGACTCGCTTCCCCCAATGCATTTTACTTCTCTGCATTCTGGGCCCAATCCAAAGCTCATTGAAGTTAATGGAAAGAATTCCACTGACTTTGAGCTTCGGATCAGGCTCCCTAGTAATGGAGTGTCTGAGCAAAATACAAGATGGGACAGATAGTTAAGCGTAGGGGTTTCACACATGCTGTAGGACATTTTGAGTGGCCCGTTCCATAAGGCAATCTACTTCTCTGGTAGAGTGTCCTTGTTTAGAGAAGGTGGTTTAAGCATGTTTTGGTGTATATCCTGGATTTTCTCCTCCGAGCAAATTCGGTGATAGCTGAGTGCCAGGCTGTAGACAACAGATTGATTGGTTTGTCTGGGGTGGTTGTTGGATCTGTGGAAGTAACCGTGGGGATCTGTGGTTTTTGGTATATTGTCTTTTGTAGAGTTCCATTTTTGACTAAACATGGACTTAACAGAGAGACTAGTTTTATGGCTTTTTACAACAATTTGTAGCACACCCTACTGCCTGCTAACCCTTAACTGCCCACTGCATTTTAAGCGGTCTCCTAGAGCACGTGTGAAACCTTTATGCTTAACAATCCGTCTCACCTTCTATTTAGCTTGGACACTCTGGTTACCTTCTCCAGACCTGAGAAAGAGCTCTGTGAAGCTCAAAAGCTTGTCCCTTCCGCCAACAGAAGTTGGATGGATATTACCTCACCCATTTGGCTCTCTCTTACTCTGTGGTTTGCCGTTCTTCCTACAGGTGGTTTAACTGCTGTGATGTACACAGATGTGCTGCAGACTGTGATCATGGTACTCGGGGCTTCGGTTCTCGCCTTTATAGGTAAGAGGAACAAGGGACTGTGTTACCTACAATCTGAGTCAAACAAGGAGCTAGGCCCTATGGAGCATTTTTTCCCCTCTTTCAACAGAGGCCCATAATTTAATATTAATAACAGGATTCACAGCCACATTTGGCACCTGTCCCCATAAACCAAGCTAGCTCCCCTCTTCCTTGTTTATTCCAAAGTGCTTATTTTAGTTGTGCAAGGTGTTGAACGCCTTTTGCTCCCTTTGGGAGTTGACAGAGCAGCTTGCTGGATCAGATCCTCGGAGTCAAACTCTGCTCTTGTGCCCATAACTCCTTTGAGTTTCAGCCGCCTCTACTGCTTTCCTCCAGGGGAGTTACTCTGGATTTACAAGAGAATCATTGGGAACAAAAACGGACCCTTAGCACTTTGCTTTAAGCCTGCCTGCCAAACAGTAACCCAAATGCTGCCTCCTCTGGTTTCATGTTTTCCTGATGAGGCTCTTCCAGAAGGTTTTGATCAGCGACTCTGGGTTCTAGTGGCACTTTCTTGCCAGTCCGGATAATGATGCCACTGCTAAGGGAATTCTGTGGTGCTGGTGCTGTCTCCACCAGAATGCACTGCTGGGTGCAGAATTCCCCAGATCCCATTAACATCCCAGTGTTTCTGGATGCAATCCTGCTACCCCCACCACACACACCAACTGGGCCACCAAAAACTAGGTTTGAGGACAGCAAGGAAGAGAGGAGCGGGGGAAAAAGCAAGAAGGAGCGAGAACAGGATGGATGAATGACCTCGTAGCAGGGCATCAAACTTAAACCACTGGCTGCTTCCTTCTCAGGGTTTGAAAAAGTCGGCTGGTTTGAAGGACTTAAAGAGAAATACAGCACCATGATACCCAGTGTCATAGTCCCAAACACCACCTGTCACCTCCCACGCGCTGACGCCTTCCACATGCTCAGGAACCCTGTCACTGGGGACATTCCTTGGCCTGGGCTTATCTTCGGCCTCTCTGTGCTGGCTACTTGGTGTTGGTGCACTGATCAGGTAAAGTAAGTCTCTTTTCTCTTTCTCTCTCTCCCCTTCCGCCTTTTATCCCACTATCTTCCTTTCCAGGCTGCTGCACTGTTCGCAGAGTCACTGGAATGGTGAATGTGTGTGTCCGTCTGTCTGTCTTTGGGGGGCCACCGCCTCTGCTGACTGGGATAGACCAGACCTGCTCATTCTTTCCACAGCTCCTGTTGCAGTTCAATGCTTCTGAGTATTGGGGGTGGGGGGCTTGTTTTGATGGTGGGGAGCAGCAGGGTGTGCTATGTGCACAGCTGGCTGGTGAGCAAGTGGGGTCTCTTTATGGAGGTAGGCAGTAAAAGCCTCATTCTGAAAGCCAGGAGGTCTGTGTTCTGTTCCCGGCTCGGCCAATGATATGGCACATGACTCTGTGCAAGTCACTTAAATCTCATCTATGACCCACTTTTTTGAAATTCCTGCACACAAGGTGCGGCAGAAGCCTGAAGTATTTCGCAGCGGCAGATACCACCAACGTGCAGTCCTTCATCTGTTCCCGAACTAGGAGCCTCGTGTGAAATGTACTGAGCAAATCATAGAATATAGACTATCAGGGTTGGAAGGGACCTCAGGAGGTCATCTAGTCCAATCCCCTGCTCAAAGCAGGACCAATTCCCAACTAAATCATCCCAGCCAGGGCTTTGTCAAGCCTGACCTTAATACTAAATACAAAAACCTAGGGTGGGCTCAGAGCACAGAGAAATGGGCCCTTCTTTAGACAGCCCGGCTCTCAGTGTTCAAAGGTGGGAAATTCAGATCTGCTCACCGCAATCCAGTGTGGGATTTTTAACAAAATGACGTGTTCTTTTTCACGCACTATTCTGAGCTCTTGTCTCATGGTGCTGAGTGCATTGTTGAGCAGCGGCTGCGTTTCACCCTAGAGGTGGCTGCATTGCAGTGGCGGGTGAAGTGATGCTGGTAAAGGGCAAGGGAAAATTTCCTCGCTGCAATCAGACCCTCGCTGGTGTCAGCAAGAGTGAACCATGCAACAGAGATCTGCAGTGCAGATCAGAGAGGAGAATGTTATCATAGGCTTGCAAAGTGCTTTGGGATCCGTCGAGATGAAAGTATCCTGCATTAGATGATGAGTCTGTTTTCTCTCTGCAGGGTTTTCTTTTAACTCTTTCCATTTTTATACTGACTGCAGGTTATAGTGCAAAGGTCTCTCTCTGCCAAGAACCTGTCGCATGCCAAGGGTGGATCGGTGCTGGCGGGTTATTTGAAAATGCTCTCTATGTTTTTCATTGTCATGCCTGGTATGATCAGCAGAGCTCTTTACCCAGGTAAGCTGTTGTTCCTTACAGTCGGACTGTTCGTGGATTGCGAATACAATTTCCTTGTGTCGGTGCAGACCTGCCAGAGCTCAGCAGTCTTGCCCCAGGGTTTATCTCCATACAGTGCTATTGGCAACTCAGGGGGAGTTTCCCAGCCCCTGACTCCACTTCCAGGTTTGGGGTGCTGCTTTAGGACATCTGTGGCAGAAGCCATTGGGACAGTTGCATGGGACAGGTGTCAGAATATCATCTTGTGGACACTGCATGTATCTAATAGGAGATAAAAGGGAGTAGGCGAGAGAGAAACATGGAGACATGGAGTATGTTTAGACTGCACCCTAAGCCCAAGCTCTGACTCAGGTTTGAGCCCAACTTTCCCTTCCGTCCACACACAAATCTGTCTGACTCAGGTCAGCAAGTACTCAGGACCCGGGTCCTATAAACCAGCTAGGGGGGGTGGATCAGGGCCCAAATCCTTCTGTGACTTGGGTCCTAGCCCTGTCATTTTGCAGTGTGGAGGCAGGTCAAGCCGTAAACCCAGGCCAGAAGGTCTGCATAGTGCCGTATGGATGTGTCAGCACATCCAGCAACAGTAAGCCCAGGTTTACAATGCAGTGTGGGTGCTCTAGCACGGGCTTGGAAACTCAGAGTCCACAAGCCCAGGTCCCACAGACCTAAGTTTACAGTGCAGTGTAGACAGACCCATACAGACTTTAGGGGCGGGTCTTTTGAGTCAGACATGGAATCCTGTTTGTTCCGTTATGATGCTGATGTAATAGTAAAAGTATTTCACCTGAGACACCCTTCTTCCCCCTGCTTTGTCATGGGTTCTGCACGGTAGGCAACGCCAGGCTGAGATTCTGCTTGTGGAAAGAAGCAAGATCTCCCCTCATCTCCGCCACCCAGAACAAGCTGTGTTAGACCCAGCTGAATCCTCAGATTCTCACTGTTGCTTCGGATCGGATTGCTATGAATGCACTAGGTGCAGGGGGAGCCAAGCCGGGCTGCAGTGCTTGTTTCGTCTGTCCCCCTCTAGTGATGGCTGGGCCACACAGAGAGATGGGTGAGCCTGCTGCAGCCTTAGCTAATGGCGCCGGCTCTTTTAGCATAGGCAGTTTAGAACCAGGGGTCCCAGGTTCAATCCCAGCTGCCACCAACCCATCTAGGGGTGAAGCGTTCCATCTGCTCTGAACCAAGTTTGCATTGTGTCATCACGAGGCTCTAACTTTATTTGGGGGCCCGAAATGTTCTTTGGCTCCCATTGCGATAGCTTGGAAAACTGTGTTCTTGCTGTTTTACTGCCTTATATTAAATATATAAGATATCAAGAATCAATTCCTTTAAGACAGTTTCCAATAGCTGGAGTAGATATGCCACAAAGGAGGTTTAAACTGGCTGGTTCGGTTTCTAATCTTTCCCCTCTGCTACAGATGAAGTGGGATGTGTGGACCCGAAAGTCTGTGAAACCGTCTGCGGAGCTAAAGTGGGTTGTTCTAACATTGCCTATCCTAAGCTTGTAATGGGACTCATGCCTGTAGGTGAGAAAGCTGTATTCTTAGGGGTGTGGGCTTGTACTAGCACTGAACAGCTGTGTCCTTGGAATGGAGTGGCCTTTGGAGCTATCCATATGAGGAACTAATGCCCTGCAACTATCAGTTGGATTGGTAAACAAATTAAAAGATAGCAAAGTTTTCTTTCCATTATATAACAGGCACGCGTGTGTGTGTTTGACAAAGAGATGGATAAATAGAAGTAGCCGCATTGAATGGAAAAGAATAAAGTATTTGCTATGGCAAAATATCAAACGAAAACTAAAATCCCAACATATTTTTCAAAAAATGTTATGGAAATTTTCCAATTTTTCAGCCAACGTTTTTAGTTTTCCCATTTTTAATGGAAACAGTAAAATTCTAAAGAAAAAAAATGTTCCTGGAAAATTTTTATTTTGAAAAAAGGACATTTTTTGGAAGAAAAAAGAATTTGACCTTAAATGTTGACTAGGTCTAAAAAAAGTCGAGATGGGCCCGGACCAGAGCCGCAGTTCCAAAGAGCTCTCTGGACTCTGTTTACATTCATATGCAACACATGATGCAGGAGCTAAAAGACCAACAATCTGAACCAAATTTTCCTTGTTGGTTTCCCAGGACTCCGGGGTTTGATGATAGCTGTGATGTTGGCAGCCCTGATGAGTTCCCTCACCTCGATCTTCAACAGCAGCAGCACGCTCTTCGCCATAGATATCTGGCAGCGGCTCCGCAAGAAAGCCACAGAGCAGGAGCTCATGATTGTTGGCAGGTCCTCTCACTTCCTTATGGCTTCACTGAGCGTGTTATTTTGATGGCAGGTCTTAAACTCTCCAAAATGTTCTATCTGGACTCTGGGATTCATAGATTCCAAGGCCGGCCAGGAGGGACCACTGTGAACATCTCATCTGATCTCAGAGAACTGCCCTGAATCAATTCTTGGTTGAACTAGAGCGTATCTTTTAGCGGGAGGGGGAAAAACAGGTGAAAATTAACATGCATGTTAATGAAAAAAGTAAAACTTGAGATGAGTTATGTTTCCCAACTTTACCTGGAGTAGATTCAGTTACATAGACAGGCTCAATTTGCCACTGACCTGGAGAGATTATTTCTTCTGTGTTCTCTAAATTTGTCATAGACGCCTGTCCTAAGCACAATCCATAGTGAAATCATGGCACCCTCTATTGGCGGACTCCAATACTGCATCACACCAAGGCTGTAAAACAGTTCCCTTCCCACTAACACTGTTAATAATAATCTGCACTTCTGTAGAGCCTTTTATTGAGGTCACACATATTAAGTTAGCTTCAAAACATCCCTGTGAGTTAGGTGAAGGATAGAGAGGGGTGAAAGCATCAGCTGTTTAATAGTACACAGCAATACGGCACACCAGCTCAAGGCAGAAATGGAGGAGAATATTGAATGCCGCTGAAACTTTGGTGGGAATTTTATTAAGTAGGAAGTAGTGACTTAGTTGGAATTTGGTGACGGCACTAAAGACCTCTACTCTTCTGAAAGGTGGCTGTGGGATTTTAATGATCACAAGTTGTCAGGGTCTCTGTCTCATCCAAGAGACAGTGCCTCCGGCAGTTCCCACTAAAAACGTGTCGGGTTACTGGGGCAGTCATGATTCAGCTAGCCCTGAGATTGCCATGCACAGAGCCACCTGCAGCACTTCAGGACAGCAAGGGAGGGTCTAGATACCTTTAATGGCCCTCAGAATTTGTAATCTACTCATTCCCACCCTTCTAACTGCAAGACAGACATGTCAGACCCGACTGAGTTAAGGTCCTTCCACTGATTTCAGTGAGGCTCTGGATTCTCCTCGTATCTCTCCCATTCAGGTCCTTACAAGGCCCTACACAGCTTAATTTGACCACTCTGGCCAGATCTCAGCAAAGGGTTGTTAGCTATCTGCCTTAGGAGAGTGAAATTTACTTCCTGCCTGGTTACAAGGAGAAGCCTGTCCTAGATTTCACTTCAGATGAGGAATTCACTCAGGGTGCACAATGGTTTTCCCTAGAATTCATTGAAAACACAAGGAAGTGTCTCTTGATTAGGGATTGCATTTCCAGGTGGATTCTGAAACATGCAGAACTAATACTCTTTGTTCCAATCTCCGGTCTTCCAGAGTGTTTGTTCTCATCCTCATTGCCATCAGCATTCTCTGGATTCCCATCATTCAGATGTCCAACAGCGGTCAGCTCTTTGACTACATTCAGTCCATAACCAGTTATCTGGCCCCACCAATTACTGCCCTCTTCATCCTGGCAATCTTCTGCAAGAGGATCAATGAGCCCGTAAGTAAGGAATCAGTGACTGGGCCGGTATGAATAGTTATACCACCTCAGGGTGTGTGTGTGCGTGTGTGTGTGTGTGTGTGTGTGTATTCTTAGTAAACATTCAAGTGGATTATTGCAAACCATTATCTGGAAAAATTAGAAATCAGAGGGGTTAGAACTGGTTCGAGTTGTTTGGGATTAACTATAAAATGATTTTAAACAGGAAATTTCACAGGACAGGATGGTTGGGGGACTGGGACTGGTCTATGGAACCTTTTATCTCCAGGTTACCCGTTCAAACCCAGCCCAGCAAAGCTGTGACCATCACAAAGTGGCTTAGTGGCATCAGTTAGTGGGCCTTACCCCTGTTTCTATTGGATGGGTGTCAGCTTCGCAGAAGCCACCACAACTGGGGCAAATTGGTAGCCTCAGCAGAGGGGCCATGGAAACTCAACTAGCTTCATACTCCTAGAAGTGGTCCCTCTAGGTCTAGGTCAGTGAGGGGCAAACTTGCACTCCCACTGTCTGGGCTGTAACTGCTCTACATACAGAGAGGGCCTTAGGCCCAGATCTTCAAAGGTATCCAGGTTCCTAACTTCCATAGCTTTGAGGATCTGGCCTTAGTCTCTAGGAGACAGATCCTCAACTGGTGTAACTTGTTTTGGCTCCATTGAAGTCTGTCCATCCAGTACGTTTCACTAGCTCGAAATTCATTTATAAAACACCAACCATGTTTGGCTTCCCTCCAGTCCAATCTGCAGAGGTGGAGACTCAGACTTCTACCATTCCCCTGTGTCTCTCTGTGCCCTCTTCTTTCCTCTGTCAGCGAGAAGGGGGAGCATCACTGGGGCTGTTTAATCCCATTGTTCTGAAACTTCCACTGGGGCCTGGTTCTACTCCTGACACAGGCTCATCTTTTTGAGGCAGGAGGAACCCCCTAAGGGATTTCAGACCCTATTTCAGAACGTAGCTCAGGGTTCAAATTATTTCTGGAAAATTGGACCTTTTTGCTAAACCCCTTGAAAACAAAGTGGCAGTGAAAATGAAACCTTGCTCCCTTTTCCAGTAACAGCCCTCAAAGCGTCTTTCTAACCTTTCTTATGGTTCTGTCTCCCCCTGTTATGGTGTGGCCAGAAACAACTGTCTACCCCGGGAAGGACTACCGAGTCTTCCAAGGGCTTTTACCCCTGTTTCTGAAGCATGTGGGGTGGCCACTGCCTGAGACACGCCATGGGACTAGATGGACCAATAGGTCCCAATCCTGCAATGAGATGAATCTCAGTGGAATCTTTTGCCCACCCAGAGCCTCACTGAAATCAGTGGAAGGACCTTAACTCAGTCGGGTCTGACATGTCTGTCTTGCAGTTAGAAGGGTGGGAATGAGTAGATTACAAATTCTGAGGGCCATTAAAGGTATCTAGACCCTCCCTTGCTGTCCTGCTCTGTTGACTCCATCCTGGAGAGAAGGGACCATTCCCAGAAAGGGACTATAATCCCCACCCCCCAAAGATGCTTTCAAGGATCCCTCACTTCCTTATGCGTCTCTTCCTATGTTTTCTTCCCAGGGTGCTTTCTGGGGCCTCATGTTCGGGCTGGTAGTAGGTGGCATTCGAATGATCATGGAGTTTTCCTATGGTGTGCCATCCTGTGGCGAGGAGGACCCAAGACCAGCTGTGCTAAAGGACGTGCACTACCTGTACTTTGCCCTCATTCTCTGCGTGCTCACGGGCATCGTCATTACCCTAATTAGTCTCTGCACCCCACCAATCCCAGAGGAAAAGGTAAGCAGCTCTCCAGTTCAAACCTTTCAAGCCCCTCCCCATCATAGGGTCCAAGAGTTCTCCCTGATCTGTACAGCCCTGGCTCTCCTATTGCTGAGATCTCAGGGTCTATAATGCACATCTACAAAGAAGCACCTTTCCCAAGCCCTTCTGTTTTCCAGGGCTCAGAGCGTTAACGCTGCTTGAGGCTCAATGAATTATTGAAATGGAGTGTGAGTTCCTGTGCTGTATGTACAGCTCTGCACACACACACTGCAGCACATAATATCTGGGAGAGAAGGAAAAGAAGTGTGTTGCTGAGAAGGAATTAAATAGAGCTAATTGAAGCTTCTGTCCTATTTCAGCAAAGCCCCCATCAATCTTGCAAGCAAACAAGATTAATATCTTTGCAACACTGGCATTTAGAGAAATAACATTCCATCCCAATGTGATCTCAATTACATTTAACAACATAGTGTCATGGTACAGAAGAAAGCAACTTTCTTTTACTTACTGTATTAAAACAGAACTGTGCATAAAGGTTAAGGTTTTATTGAGTGTCAGCTTAAAGAGATACTGTCAAGTAGTTTAGGGTCTAAGGAGCTTTGGTTTCCTGAGCGGTTGCATAAAAATGGGGGGCAGGAAAAGGAAAAAAACATCAGGTGCAACCATGTTCCATGACTTTTTTTTAAAAGAACTTCTGAATGGGGTATAGGATATATAGATTCTCTGGGCCACATGTAGCCCTGGTTTATCTCTGTTGACTTCAATGGAGGGGATAGGTTTAAATCCAAGTGATTGAAATCACCAACATTACTCATGATTTAAATCATCACTTTTAATTGAGTCTTGCATTTATACATTTTAGTTATTTTCCTATTGATTCTCATTGGTTGATAACCATTAAAACATGTCAATTTGCAACTAAATATAGCCTTTACATGAAATTTGGTTCTTTTTGCTAACCAGGAAGATGCACCAAACTTGCACAAGCTGTGATTATGTCATGTGACATTGACCGCCGTGACATTTTCTGCTCTGGGGCTGGAGCTCCCACCCAGCCCTGCCCTCGCAGCCCCCAGCCCCCAAACTGGTGGGGGGACCCACAGCTGCCCAGCCATGGCCCATAAATCATAAAATCATAGAATATCAGGGTAGGAAGAGACCTCAGGAGGTCATCTAGTCCAACCCGCTGCTCAAAGCAGGACCAACCCCAACTAAATCATCCCAGCCAGGGCTTTGTCAAGCCTGATCTTAAAAACCTCTAAGGAAGGAGATTCCACCACTTCCTTAGGTAACCCATTCCAGTGCTTCACGACCCTCCTAGTGAAATAGTGTTTCCTAATATCCAACCTAGACCTCCCCCACTGCAACTTGAGACCATTGCTCCTTGTTCAGTCATCTGCCACCACTGAGAACAGCCGAGCTCCATCCTCTCTGGAACCCCCCTTCAGGTAGTTGAAGGCTGCTGTCAAATCCCCCCTCACCCTTCTCTTCTGCAGACTAAATAAGCTGGCCAGGGCCAGCGGATGGGGGACCCTGCAGCTACCAGGTGCCCAGGCGAGGGGACTCAGCAGCCCCCAGCCCTGGGGCAGGGGAATCCTGGAGCTCCCAGGCACCGCATCGGTGGGGGACCTGGAGCCCCAGCACAGCGGGTGCTGAACCCACCTCTCCCTTTTGTCAGGGATCCTTTTAGTGAAAGTCAGGGACAGGTCACGGGAAATAAACAAAAATTCACGGCAGCCCGGGACCTGTCCCTGACTTTCACTAAAAAGATCCCTGACAAAAACTTAGCCTTAATTATATAGCTTAACGGGCATTTATTCAGAGTCTTAATTTTGACATTATCTTAGGAAATGATGCATTTTTTATTTGCTAGATGATGATGAACTTTTTACTTGTGATTTGTGTCAAACTCTATTTGGATGGAAATTCAAATTCAGTTAAAACGCTCCAAACCGGCATTTTAAATTTTGTATTATTTATGTATTTATTTATTTATTATTATATTTATTATTTATTATTAAATAAAGCTACCTTAAATGTGCTGGATACGTAAGACATTTTTTTTATCAAAACATGTTTTTTCATTTAAAACTAACTGCTTTATTCAACAAAGGCTGCATTATCTGAAATTAGTGAATTGAACTGATTATTTCTTGTCACCGTATCCTTTAAGATTTTAGAACTAGCTGATCTAGTCCTCTCACACCTAGTTTTTATTCACTGATTGAAAGAGGCACACAGGTTTTCCTTGGTTTTCAACTCCCATTGGTTTCTTAACTTTGATTGAACCGGTCCCTGAACTGAGCTAGTTGGATAAACTGAAACGCAGAAAATACCCTCGCTGCACTTGTAGAAAAGCCCACTGGTGTGAAAAGCTGGGTTAGCACTTCATACTCTTGTTCCAGGTTCTTAGCCAGTGGTGGTTTGACATTCTTTAAAAGTTGGCACCAAATTTATACTACTCGATATTATTATTTTTTGCATTTAATTTAAAAGTTTTAATAGATTCATGATAAATATAGGCCTTAACATATATGGGTTGTCATTGTTTCAAATTTCATTTTAAATAGGTTGTTTTTTTAAAAAAATAAATAAATGTGCATTTAATTTAAATAAAAAAAACCACTCAGAAAGTTGGATTTTTTAAAATATTTTTTTAAACATTGATTGTTATGCCCCCAGCCTGGCATGGGTTTGAGCCGATAACCTTGTGATGAAAGTGCTTCATATCTCTTTACCAGGCCCAATCCAGCTAGTATCACTGGGAGGCCGTGTGATCCATTAGAGAGAGCTCTGCTTGGGATTCAGGCCCCCAGAGTTGTATTCCAGATGCTGAAATGGGCAACTCATGGCTCAGCTCTGTGCCTCAGTTTCCCCCACTATAAAATGGGGATAATGCTACTCAGCTCCTTTGTAAAATGCATCGAGATCTACTGAGGAAAACTGCCAGATAAGAGCGAGGGATTGTTATTATCCTGTCAAGTGAACTAAAAAAGACATGCCACCAACACGCCCAAGAAAAATACTGACGAGTCAGACCCTTAGCTGGTGTACATTGACCCAGCTGCATTGACTTAAAATACCAAGAACAGCTCTTCAAAGGGGCGATGCTGATTGGAGGATGTAGCCCAGACATCTTTAACGACTCAATGCTTTACGCACAGAAGGGGAAATAGCCGTTTGTAGCTGATGTTAGAGTGGGACAGTTAATGCGCCGAGCTTTAAATGAATTACAATCCAAGAACTGCCAGCGGTAGCATTTCTCCCCGCTGCTTTGGACACTCTCCCATCTCTGTGGGTGATTGATGCTGTGCTGGGAAACAAATATGCAAAGAATTTGTTTGGGATGCTCCAGAGTTCATGTGTCTTCATTGTAGGTAGTCCATATTGTGTCACGCCGTCCTTGAAAACCTTGCAAAAGAGCTTACAATTAAATTTGAGGCTGTGAAGCTGAAATGCAACTGTCAGGTGCCAGATGGCATTTTGGAACAGAAGGATTTATTCTCACTTTGCCTAGTTCTCTCACAGTCCCTCGGGCAAGGAGTGGGGGGGAGGGGCCGCAGAGGGGAAGGAAGCGGTACAGTAACATGACAACTGTTCTGCAAATGAACCAGGTCACCTGGGCTGATCGCCTGCTACACTCCCACGGCCTGTGCTTGTCTTGAGGCCTAGTGCACTAGGAACTTCAACTGTTCTGCTCCAGAGAGTCAGGTTCATACATTAGATGGCGTGTTTTCCAAATTGCTGAGTTCCCACAGTGCCAGGTGCAGCTAATGGGAGCTGGAAATGCTCCTTTCCTCGAAAATCAGACCTTCAAAGTGTGCAGAGGAGACACGGGCTCAAACTAAAGTCTGGGATCCAAATGCCCCCAGACTGGAGGTGTTCCAAATAAAGCAGCTTTCACAGGCGAGAGATCCATATGAGAACACGCTATAACCCAGTTGTTAGGGCACTTGCTTGGGAGAACTGGATTCAAGTCCCTGCTCTACCTTTGGTAGAGGAAGGATTTGAACGCAGGTCTCCCCTATCCTGGGTAAGTGAGCTAACCACTGGGCCATTGGGTATAAGGCAGGCACCACCACCTCATCCTCGTTGTTTGTGAGACAGGAGTGACCTGGCTTAGGTGCCTAACTCCGTGAAGGGTCACAATTGTGAATCCTAAGTGGAGGAAGGCACATCCTGGTAGGCGCCTAACTCCCTTTGAGGGGAGGAGCTTCAGTCATGCCCCTCTCCTTAGCATTTCCCGTTGGCTTCCCACTCAACCAGTGCTGCAGTAGCGTAGCCATGGGGGGAGCGAGGCAGCAGCATCCGATGAAGTGGGCAGTAGCCCATGAAAGCTTATGCTCTAATAAAATTGTTAGTCTCTAAGGTGCCACAAGTACTCCTGTTCTTTTTGCGGATACAGACTAACACGGCTGCTACTCTGAAGCTCCCGCACTGAGCAACTTGGCGCCTTTTTAATTTTTACTCACCCAGCGGCGCTCCAGGTGTCTTCGGCGGCACTTCAGCGGCCGGCCCTCACTCGCTCCGGGTGTCTTCGGCGGCACTTCGGCGGCCGGCCCTCACTCGCTCCGGGTGTCTTCGGCGGCACTTCGGCGGCCGGCCCTCACTCGCTCCGGGTGTCTTCGGCGGCACTTCGGCGGCCGGCCCTCACTCGCTCCGGGTGTCTTCGGCGGCACTTCGGCGGCCGGCCCTCACTCGCTCCGGGTGTCTTCGGCGGCACTTCGGCGGCCGGCCCTCACTCGCTCCGGGTGTCTTCGGCGGCACTTCGGCGGCGGGCCCTCACTCGCTCCGGGTGTCTTCGGCGGCACTTCGGCGGCGGGCCCTCACTCGCTCCGGGTGTCTTCGGCGGCACTTCGGCGGCGGGCCCTCACTCGCTCCGGGTGTCTTCGGTGGCACTTCGGCAGCCGGCCCTCACTCGCTCCGGGTGTCTTCGGTGGCACTTCGGCAGCCGGCCCTCACTCGCTCCGGGTGTCTTCGGCGGCACTGAAGGAAATGCCGCCGAAGACCCGCAGAGTGAAGGTCCCGCTGCCGAGGTGCCGCTGAAGACCCGGAGTGCCGCCGGGTGAGTAAAAGCACCGCTCCGTCAGTAAAAGCGCCGCAGCGGGTGGCGCCTTTTTTTTTTATGCTCCCCCTGTGCCCTCCACCTGGCTACGCCACTGCAGTGCTGGCTTTTCTGAATCCCATTCTTAGGCACCTAACGCCCTCTGTGCCTTGTGTAGGGAGCCTGCGCACCTAACGTGGGGCTGCAGCTTCCACTAGGCGGCAGGGGGCCTAAAAGTGAAGCACTGCGACACGGAATCAGGGTCCGCTGAGTGGATCCGGACCCTGCTCTTTGTGCACTTGCCACGATAATAAAACAAAGTGCTCTTTGTAGCTCTACTGATTCATGTACTGCTTCCAATCAGAAAGACCACCTGACTTCAGCAGTCAAGTCTGTTCTGTCTGCGTTCCAGCTCTTCTGCTACATCCAGTCTATTGAGTCAAATACTGTCCTAAGGTACATGGAAATTATGCTGCTAACTTTCCCCCGTCAGCAGTTGTTTTTTTGCTTACTCCAAAATAGCTGTCCTGTTAGCCACGATCTCCCTTTAGTGAATCCCTGCTGACTGAGCTTAATGAGATCACAGCTCGTGTCCTTGGCTTGTCAGTGTTGAAGGCAAGCTGCTGCAGTCGTAGTTTTTAGGACATTGCTGGGTGGGTAGGACACACGATAAGTCTTGTCCCCAACATGACAGCCCGTCGACAAGCTCCTGAATGGAAAGGTGAGCGGTGGAGGGAGATTTGGAGCACAGGGCTGCAGGGGAAGGCATTTCATCATTGCAACTCAGCTGAAGCTGAAAGGGAAGATTTTCAAGGTGCCTAATTCCAAATGCCTGTCCATGGGAGTTAGGCACTGAACTCCCATTAGTGACTTTGCAACTCTTGGCCCTCAAAAACTTGACTTCTGAAAGTAAAGTTTTTGGGGGGGGAGCATGAAGCTCAATGCACCTTGCGTATCTAGGCTCTGCTCCGTAACTTTCCCTTCCTTCCTTCCCCCTCTACTGAACTGGGTTTCTCCCCTTCCCAAAAATTGAGAATCACATTTCTCAAGTGTTCCGCACCAGCAGCTCTCCACAAAGTTCCACCTTCATTGAGGCAGGGAGGTAAAGGTCAGGAGTGAAATCGTGACGTCAAGGGCAAAACTTCTATTGACTTCAGTGGGGCCAGGATCTCTCTCTCTCTCTCTCTCTCTCTCTCTCTCTCCCAGGCTTTCAAAAGAGGTATTCAGCATTGCCAGAAGCTCAGCCAAAGGTGGGCTCTGAACTTCCATGGATCTCAATGAAAGTTAGGAGCCTACCTTTGAGGATCTGGGCCTTAGCTCCCAGTCTACCAAATTCATTTGAAAATCTGGCCATATTTTGAGGCCTAAATTGGAATGGGCCTGTTTTGAAAATCAGCAATTAGTTCTGAGCTCTTAGGAAAATTCTGGCCTTAATACATTAATTCCAGGACAAACCTTATGCACAAAACAGCCATTTGTGTTTGGGGAAGGAGTGGGAGTGATGGGGTCTGGGTAGTTTCTTGAATTCTTTTGTGCTCAGAAACTTTGCAACATTCCGGTGACATTTCCTAAGTGATTTAAAAAAAAAAATCCTCTGTAAAGATGAGGATCATCAAATCGAAGTAATTTAGCAAAATGTGACAAGAAAGATTAGCCTTGCCTGATGCTCATCTTGGTTGAAAATGATTTAAATAAAGCTATAAATCTTCCGGAACATGTTGTATCCGTTGGAAATTGCCAGCTAGATTTTGGCGTGTTTAAAAAAAAAAAATCTACCTTTAAACTGGTGATACTGTGTGTGCGACCCAGTGGAGAACTTAATTTCCATGGAGGCAGAGAGGAGACATCTGCTGTTGGGAGAAATGAGTGCCTTCTCCGGAGCAGTCTGGCAGACGTGTCGGTCTGAGAGGTGTGGTTGGCCAGTGTCAGCTGCTCCTGGTGGCTTCTGTTCCCCTCTCACAAACACATGGGAATTCAGCAGATCAGAATTACCTTAGCCACCTCGCTCTCAATAATGTTACGTGGGATGGGATGCCAGAGGAAAGCAGCAATTCCCTTCCCCCACCACCCCAGGACAGAATGGGAAGGAAATTGCAAGTGCAAAGACCAACATTTCCCACCTCCAGCTGGGAATAGGCTGGGTAGGGTATGTTAATAGTTAAGGACCCAGGGCCATTAACATTCAAGCCCACACTGTGCATTTCCCTGGAAGGTCCAGACTTTTTGACTCTTGTGCTTATACACCACACACGAGCCAGGCGACGCGTCTCTTGCTTCTAGCGCAGTGTTTTGGCCCATCCTGGCATGGCTTCGAAAGGGAGGGTGAATGAGAGCGCACGTTTCTGGAGTCAGCAGCTGTTCTGCTCCTTGCGGAGGCAGGAGAAGGCCACCCAGGCCTGCCGAAAGCCAGTGAGAAATGGGGCATTGGCAAGGCCTAGGCTGTGAGTGTAAAACCTCCCAGCTTTTAATAAAAAGGAGAGGTGGGCAGACAGATCAGCTGGCTCTGTTGACAGCAAGAGATTGCTTTGCTGAATGTCTCTTGTTCGTGCCAAGCCGATGGACATGCAAAGTGCCAGGCCAAGACGCTGCTCTGTAAAGTTACAATGACGATGCAGATTTCTCCTTTATCTGCAACTGATTCCTACTGGCTCTTAGCACTTTTCCAGAACTTAGCACAAAATGCCATGGTGCCTTGAATCCCGGGTGCAGACTGGGCCTGGGTGGGTGCCACAGACAGGTAGGGAAGAGAGGACTCTGCCGCACCAGGTTGTCAAAGAGCAGTTGCAGCATCCTCTGTGATGCCAACACTGCCATCCTTTTGGTGTGGAATGGCCAGTGGACCTGTATAGTGCCAAGTCCCTGGCCCTGCTGCCAACTTTCCCTGAGGCCTAGTGGCAGACATGGCAATTTCCTACAATATCTCTGGGAGATGTGACTGTATATTATTCCATGGAGGGCAGGTGACCACAGCTCCTGCAGGAACTAAGGGGGGTGTGTGTGTGTGTGGGTGTGTGTGTGTGTGTGTGTGTGTGTGTGTGTGTCAGTCAATTGGACAAGTTCACACAGGTTGTATCCAGGAGCGGCGCCAGGGTTTTGGGTGCCCTACGCGGGGGTCCTTCCGCACTCCCGGTCTTCGGGGCACTTCGGCGGCGGGTCCTGGAGCGAGTGAAGGACCCGCCGCAGAATTGCCGCCGAAGACCCGGAGCGTGGAAGGACCCCCCGCCACCGAATTGCCACCCCCCCCCCACAAATCCTGGTGCCCTAGGCAACCGCCTAGGTCACCTAAATGGAAGCGCTGGCCCTGGTTGTATCACCTCTAGAGAGAGAGACCTCCTCCTGGGGAGGCTCACCTGTACTAGTTCAAACCGGATTCTCCAGAGGCCAACAGACTTGTGGATAAATAGCCAGCATTTAAACAGACACAGGTCCTGCTTTCTGATCCAGCAAATGGACCTTTTGTCCAAGGGCCGGGGAACCCCAAATCCTTAAGGAAGGGTTGGAAGCACTGATACCTGCCGGGGCTTGGAGGGGGAGCCGATTGCTCATCCGTTTTCTAGCATGCATATAGGTTCTAATATTTGTTCTAATATGATTTCTCTGTAATGCTTTTACCTTAAGAATAAAATCTACTTACTTACAAAAGGCTACGTGGTAACTTACAACTGTGGGCACGTATGCTGGCCATAAGCCTTCGAAGAGAAAACTAAGTGCAGATGCTGGCCCGGTTTGCTAGTGTTGCTTGCTGGGAATAGTGCAGTGTAGACAAGGAACTGTGCAGCTTGGAAAAGTCCTGTTCAGGAGGGAGAGACAGAGACACTCAGGTCTCTGCCCAAGAGAGGTGATGGTGGGGAAGCCGGGACCCTAGAGTGTGCGCCTTTGCTGGACCATGGGGAATACAGGTGAAGTTGCCCTGAACTGTGACACCTAGGCTGCAACTTTATAATCTGCTTTGCATAAGGTACAGTGCAGGGAATGAGTCGATTGTGTTTCAGGCAGTCCCACTTCCTCCCCCATGCTTTCCCCTTGCTCTGGTGGAGGAGTTCACATAGCCAGCAAGAAAGAGGGGGAAGCCAGGGTGGGCCTCACTCCCTCCACCCCCATCACAGCAGGGCTTATTGCTGCTGGAGTCACAATCCATGCAGGGGATTGAGGGACATTCTCTCCTGCATGCCCAAATGAGGGCTGGAACAATCTAACCCTGAATGAACATGATGTTGTCAAGTTCTGTCTTGGCCCAGTGCCCTGGGTGTGGGAGGGGTTGAAGGTCCTGTCTCTGCCATGCCCTAGCCTGTTGTTGTTCCTTCCGTTGGTTGGTCCTTTGCTGTAACCTTGAACTTCTGGGCCTTTGTGCCTAGGATTTGGGCTTGGTTCCTTTGATGGTGTTTCATTGGGAAACGTCATTCCATAGCAGCAGGAGTGAGGTTCCGGATACTGCCGTTGTCGCTTTGCATTTCTATGGCAAGCCAGCTGTTTGTGTTTACTGGCCCTGCCTGCAACTTGAACACATACATCTTTTGGGCCCCCAATCCAGCTCTCTACCTGTACTGATCATGCAATTTCCCAAAGAGAGGAGCCTTCACACAGAGAGGTGTGCTAATCTCCAAAAGATTAAAATGGCACCAGCCAATGGAAAATACAAGAACTGTTGGAAAAAAGCAACACAGATTTTTGTAAAAAGAACAGGAGTACTTGTGGCACCTTAGAGACTAACAAATTTATTAGAGCATAAGCTTTCGTGGACTACAGAAGAAGTGGGCTGTAGTCCACGAAAGCTTATGCTCTAATAAATTTGTTAGTCTCTAAGGTGCCACAAGTACGCCTGTTCTTTTTGCGGATACAGACTAACACGGCTGCTACTCTGAAACAGATTTTGTGAGGTCAAACCCTCCCCATTCTAATCACAGCTCCCGTTTCCAGCCATGTCACCAACACTGGTCTTGTTCTATGAACTGTCAGCTCTTTAAATTGCTTTCCCTGTTTGTTTTGCATCCAGCTGGCTAGCCTGACGTGGTGGACTAGACACAGCAAAGCTCCCACAATTGACCTGGTGAGCTACAAGAGCGAGTCGGCGGAGGTAAATCCTTCAGTGGGCGAGAGTGATGGGGATGAGCCGACTTGGGAGAACACGGATTCAGGGAGCAAAGAACATGGAGGTAGGTTAGCTGGGTCTTCCAAATATGTGCACGTGTGGGTGTAGGGGACCTGGTCCACCAGCATCCTTCGAATGACTTCAATGGCATCCGGCCCATGGATCTAACGATACCACGTTTGTGGAGGTGACAGCTACATGCTAAATTAATTTATCTTTGACCACCGCACCTGCACTCTGCCGCTACCCCGTTCCCCCCTCGGGTTTGGTCTAACATTCCAACCCTCTGTATAGTTCCAGAGAGCTTCCATTGAAAACCAAAAAACAAATCAACTTTCCAGAGAAATGGTTCCTCCTTCTCCCCCTACATGTGGAATTTCCTTCTCCCACATGGCCCCGGCCTCAGCGCCAGGTTCAGCAACAGCGTTTTTAGACTTTAAAAGTATCCCAGCTTTAACTGCCTACATCGGCCAGGCCAGCTGGACGCAGAAACTTCCCAGCAGATCTTGAGATATACCAGTGGTGGGGGCCAGATAAGCACCTAGATAGACCAACCAAGCACCTGCTTTTAGGTCCTAGAGGGCCCGCGATATGGACTTTAAAGCCAGGACATTTTTAGATGCAGACAAGCTATTTTAGGTAATTTGTTGAAGTTTTTGGGGTGCCGGGACTTGGGGCACCAGGCTTCATCTGTGGGGTCACGTGGCCCCCTGAAATAGCTCGCGTCCCCCACCCCCAGTTGAGAACCGCTGATCTAGACCATCCCAGACAGGTGTTTGTCTAACTTGCTGTTAAAAGCCTCCAATGATAGAGATTCCACAAGGTAATTTGTTTCAGTGCTTAACCAACTATTTAGCTTAAATAGCTCTTCACCCTCCTTAGTATTTACAGACAGTAATCATAGTCCCTTTCAGTCTTCTTTTTGCCAGGCTATAAAAGCCAAGCTTTTTCAGTCCCTTCTCATAAGATAGGTCCTCCATTCCCTGATCATCCTAGTAGTTCTTCTCTGCACCTGTGGCCGTTTGAATTAGTCTTTCTTGAACGTGGGTGGCCAGTACGGTGCACAGCATTCTAAATGAGGTCTTACCAGTGCCTTGTACAATGGCATTGATACTGCCCTGTCTCTACTGGAAATGCCTCACCTTGTACATCCTAGGATCGCTTTGGTCTTTTTTTGCACCTGCATCGCATTAGTGGCTCATAGTCATCCTGTGACCAACCTCCCAACTGTATCAGCAAATTCCATTAGCACACTTCTAATTATTAGTTTATTAGAAAGAAAATAGCCCCCGGCCCCTTCTCAGCATGGTCAGAGGCTTCCTTTGGAAAACCATCCAAAATTTCAGGTGCACGTTTTGAACCTAACCCTTCTGAGTCCACAAATCTGAAGAGCTCGCAAGGTGGGAATGCTCTCGTGAGATTATCTACATTTCCTTAGTCTAGACTGTCTGTGCTTGACTTCATTCTCATCACAGCCTCAGAATGAAGAGGTGAGAAACAACAACAAAAGTTCTCCTCCATTTTTTTTTTAATGGAGGCCGTAGGGATTCAAGTTCAGTGTAGCTGTTCCGGGTGCTGATGTTGTTTCTTATCAATTCTTATTATACCTGACCCAGCTCATCTTTTTATAGCCTGACGTCTTGGTAATTTGGTAATTAGCAATGATGGGAAAGGAAATGCAGAACAGCTTATACAACAGTTTAATGAGGTTTGGGTAACATGTTTTTTCAAGCTTTTATGATATGCTACCTTTCAAAGCGTGGAAGGAACAGCCAGTGACAATTAAAAGGCATAATTCACACAGCGCTTCACTCCTGATAAACAATCCATGAGTTCTGTGTCGGAGACATACAAGTTTTGTGGAGCTTGGTGGAAGTTGGGCAGTGGAGAAATAAGAAGGGTTTTTGTTCGTTAAACAACAAATGCTTCATATGTCAATCGACTGGGATGATTTAACCTCTTTGGAGGACAGATTTTCTTTGTCTTTTTTAGTTACATTTTAAGAATGCCTGGGCAAAGTAAGGCAGGTTGGATTTGTGGCCTGAGTGCAGGGCTGGGATCCAGGAACATCTCAATCCTAATTGTAGCTGGGCCACTGATTTAGGACAACTATTTTCCAAAGTGACTGGTTTTGGGTGCTCAGGTTGAGATTCATTATGCCTGATTGTCCAAGTGGCTGAGTGTCTGTAGACCAGATTCTGGGAGATATGGATACACGGAGCTTCCGGAAATGGTTCATCCAAAATCGTAGTGTGGAAAATCAGCAGCCACTTTGGCAAATCACCTAACCTCTTTGCCGCTCAGTTTCTGTACAACGTTATACTCACTTGGCTATCTCCAGCCAGGAGCAAGGACTGATTCATGCTTGCCCAGCACTTGGAACATATCAAGTGCTACTAATGTAACGTGCTGTTTTAACCGTTCTTTCATCTGGGTTTCAGCTAGCTTAGTTGTGCTGTGAGGGTGGACTGGGCCGTGCTGGTTAACCAGCTTACCCGTTCACTTCCTCGGCAGCACTAACAAGGAGGTCTGGCTTTTGCTCTGGGCTCTTAGAAGAGAGCAACTTTTTAACCATGGTCATGGTCATTATTGGACTATTAATTCCTCTGGTTGGGGTGAATCCTTTAATGCAGCGCCGGGGGTGCCGGAATGTCCCTAAAAGTGTGTGGGGGGGTCCATGGGCACCTAAACTGTGACCCCACCCCCTTATGCTGCCCCTTCCTCCCTGGGTCCCCACCCTCACGTTGCCCCTTCCATAGAGGCCCTGCCTTCACACCACCCCTTCCCTCAAGGCCCTGCCCTCACACTGCCCCTTCCCCCTAAGGCCCCACCCTTGTGCCACCCATCCCCCCAAGACCCGCCCTCTTTCAGCCTCTTTCTCCCAAGGCCCCGCCCTCACACTGCCCCTTCCCCCGGAGGCCCCACCCTTTCCCCCAAAACCCTGCCCTCTTGCAGCCTCTTTCTCCTGAGGCCCCACCCTCATGCTGCCCCTTCCTCCAGAGCTCACACCACCTATTCCCCTGAGGCCCCACCCTCACGCCGCCCCAACCTCCCAAGTCCCTGCCCTCACACCACCCATTCCCCCCAAACCCTGCCCTTGCACTGCCACTTCTTCCCAAGACCGGCTCCCCCGCTCCTCTCCACCCCCTCCCCCTGTCACTCTCATTTACGGCCAGTAAAGAGTGGGAGGGCATAGCCCCTGCGCAGAGCCGTTCCTGAGCTGCAGCCATTGGTTCCTGGACCTATCATGAGATGAGAGGGTGACGTGTTCCCTTCCATGGAGGATGTGGCTCAGTGGGGCTGGTTTTCAACCCGTATGCCTCAAGCAGTAGTCCTGCATGGGAGATGTGCAGACAAGTGGCACGGTGTATTTAGGGCGTGGGACAGAGGTGAGGCGAGTGGAATACCCCAGCGTTTAGAATATGGGACTAATTCCCCCTCTCTGTATTTCCTGCAGCAGCGAGCTCTCCTTGCTGGAAGAAGTTATACTTCTGGTTCTGCGGGATCTCCAGCAGCCCAGGACCCACGCTGACCAAGGAAGAGAAAGCAGTCCTGGAAAGGAAACTCACCAGCATTGAGGAAAAGCCCCTATCAAAGACTCTTTGCAACATTAATGCTATAATCCTACTAGCTATTAACGTCTTTCTGTGGGGTTACTTTGGCTGAAGACAGGGCTGCAGACAGTCCTCGGCTGGCTTGGCTTTGATTTAGAATATCGCAGTAATGCTTAGAGACGTCAAGCAGGTCAGGGCCACATTGTTCTAGGGGCCATGAACACAGTAAATGGAATTCCCTGCCCCAGAGAGCTCACAATCTAGAAGACCAAACCTAGCGGGCAGGGATATCGTATTTACCAGAGAGGGTTTTTATCAGGTAAAATCGTGGGGTTTTGTCACCTAGGGAAAAATTAGTTGGGCCCAATTTATGATATTTTCTATTTTTAAAATTGTTTTATCATCACACACATCACACTTAGTCGTAGTTACATATTCAAATTGCATTACAGAGTCAAATCAGGCACTAGATTAGGAGATTAATGTAGGGTTGTACAAATAAACAAGTAAAATTGCAGTGAGTGTAATACTAATATATGTAATTCTAATAGGGTCAGAATGTCTGTAAACAACTTAGTTTGGTATTTTCTCCAGGAAGTTATACAGGCCATGACACCTGTCTGTTTTCAATATTATATAACCCAAAGCCAAAAACATTCCGTGACAGTAACGCAGAGTTGTAGCCATGAAGCATTAAGCAATCCGAAGCATGCAGCGCTGTGGACAATCTGAACCTGTTTCTCAGTTTTGAATGGATGTATCCAGTCTGAAAAGATTCATGCTATGCTTGCTGAACTTGCTGGACACTGGTGGACTTGCACCACCAGTTCTGTGAAGTCAGAGAGAATCTCGGCCGTTTTCGGATTTTTTCCACCACGTGAAAGTGGAAACTTTTTCCTTGATAGCGGGTGAAAACGTCAATTTTGGTTACAGTGCGTCTTCTGTGTTAAATGCAAGTAAATATGGCAGAAAGTCGCAATTTCTCCTTGTTCCAATGACACATTTCTTACCTGCGTATTTTGGATGAAGGAGGTCAGCCAATATTTGTAATTGCCTCATGAAATCTCTTTGGTACGTCTGCTTTATGTGGGGCAAGATCTTCATTTATCAGTAAATCCAACCGTCCATCTCATGCACCATGAGTCCTTTTTAGAGTATGTCAAGTGCCACAGAAACTGAATTGAATTGACCGATCAAGTTATTTGCTTATCGGTAAATCCTTTGATTATTAATTACACTGACCACTCTAGCTTTAAATTCTGCCTCTTGATCACTCGTAATCCTGAGATTATGTGGCCAATTTTTGAACATCTGTTTCCAGGCATGTTGTTTGACTGTTCCATTGCGTGTTACCAGGGATTTGGGGGGTTACAGAACTTGACAGGCTTTTAACCAGGCTCCAGGTGATTACGAAAATACTTTTGTAAATCGACCACGTGTTTCATCAAAGCACTCGGTATACGGGCTTGTCCAACTAGATTGAGCCAATGTGATGCACATCCCTATGCAGCAAAAGTGTGGTTATCGTGTGCCAAATCACTGCCCATACTTGGCATTTTTTTCTCATTGTCTGCCGAGTAGCTCTTAACACAACCATACTGTTAATTGCTAATGCCTTGGCGTCTCTTGTCAGTGTAGCACAATCCTTTCCAGTATTCTTATTGCTTCTAGTATCAACTGCTGATACAGAAACCACAGTCAGCTCTCAGTGGGACAATGTGCATGTTACACCAGCCATCTTGTATTCATGGAACTGCGTTTCCGTATCATTTGTTGTGTGCTTCCACCTTTAAGCCATCAGTAACTGCATCTAACCGTTTACCTGCTTTCGACTGGGTGCTTTGTAGCCTGGCCTTAAGCAGCTAACCAGTGCTTGAAAAAATTGGATGTTCAGTACCGGAAAAGGGAATAGTACAGCCATAAAACAGTTCTGCAGTTTTCAGGGCTCCCTTTCGTTTCAGTTCTGGCGGTGTTTTGTGTGTGCCAAACATAGGCATGTATGATTGAAAAACCAGGACACTTCCTCCTCATTGTCTTTGGCTGATGTGGAGCTGCCTTTCTCTTGCTGCTCTTGGCAATGGCAATGCAGTATTATCAGTACCTTCTGTGATTAGATGTTGATAAATGTTTGGCTGTGCGTGTGTGGTCCCTCTGCGTGCCGCCCCAGCCCTGCACAGACAACTGGCACAGCTGACCTTGAGCGAAGCGCCCAATGACCACAAGATCCGTTAAGGGATGAAGGCACCCAGCCAGGTTTATTGTCAATGAAGCACGGTACTAGTATCCTGCAGACTCTACTGGACCACTAATACGTGTATGCCTGTAACAACGGACCAGCTCAGTGAACGGTGGGACTTTCCATTCCTGTGCCAGACAAAACTACACCCTCTGAGATACATCTTTATACCCTGATACAAACAAGTTACATACTGCCCTTCTGACATAGTTAGTTACTGTCCCCGACGTGGCAGTTTTTACCCATTACCTTGTACATGTTGGTTCAATCAAAACATCTCTATTACATACTGTCATCCTGACCTTATCTTTTGGGAGAGGTCAGTGTGTGCCTGTTATCCTTGGGGAATGTTTTTGTACCATCCTTGATATCGGGATATTCTGGTACCACTTGATATCGGGATGTGTTTGCATGAGTACGCTGTGACTAGCACTTAGGAATGTGTATTTCTACATGATCAGCCCTGTTCTTGCCCGATTCTGAGAGCAGGTCCTGCCTCATACCAGGCCTTATGTCTCAGGCTCTCTTCCTACGACACTTTCATCCTCAGAGTCTGATTCGAATACTCACCTATATTGTTGGGGCAATGAATGTGTCAGGCCTGATGTGAGTTACAGTATGGGGGGCCCTCAGCCAGCTGGTATCCAGGGAGGGGGGGTCACACTCTTGTCTGGGGCTGCGTTGTTATTTAATTACCAACATGTCCTATTGGAAATAATGGTGCTTTAAAAATTAAGAGGGTTTTTAGAGTGTCTGTTTCCTGCTGCTGTCAGCACTGTGCTGGTGAATGAAGTGACTTATCCGGCCTCACAGCTCACCATTCCGCAACCAGTGTGATATAACCAGACTCAGGGCCAGACTGTCTCCTGGGCTGCCATGCTTCTCACAGACAGGTGGGCTAGGGCCTGTGCTTTTCCTATTACAATGAGCATATTTAGCTGCCGCTGGTGAGCCCGTGTGCAATGCTTGCTCTGTGGAATGGTCACATAGGGGCTTTCCCGCTCTCTGGGCACCGGCGCAGCCAGAATTCCCACTGAAGAATCAGGACCAGCCGCCCTGGGACTCATCAAGCATTGTGTTGGCCTCCTAGCATCTGAGTGCCAGGTCTCTCTGTGTTACGGCAGTGACGGCCAGGGACGCTGCCACTGGTGCCAATAAGCCCGTGCTATCCCACTCAGTCTTAGTAGGAGCTGGATGGAACATGCCATGAACGTGTCAGCATTGCCGTGCAATGGTGTGTTTTCTTTTCCTACCTTATCTGGTTTCTATGGGGCTGGTACATAGAGTACTGGCCCTAGCACGAGCTCCGACAAAGGCAAGGTCACATGGCCGTGATTCAGATATGACCACGTAAGGCGTCAACGATGAATGGAGAAAGACTTGTGCAATTTAAGAGAGCGTGTGATAGGTTTGTAAAAGGCAGTTCCCAAGCACGTCTTTCACCGGTGTCATGACGATGAGGCGGGAATAAATACAATTGGGAAGCAATAGAGATTCTCAGACTCACCACCAGCCCCGGTGACATTCCGACAGGGAGGAGTTCTGCCTCTCAGAACATTGTATGTCCAAGAAAGTAGAGATGCTTTTGTGCTGTGACAGATGAAGCCGTATGAGTGCTTACACTTCTGGGGCAGACATTGGTGGGAGCTTTTTGTCCTCTACACGTCAGGGCTAGCACACAGGACAGTGTGTTTGCAAATACTGAGAGCTGAGTTATTTTTACCTAGGCGCCGGTAGCTCAGCTGGTGCAAATTGGTAAAGCTCTTCTACCATCAAAGGAGCTATGTGGATTTACACCAGTCATGGATCTGGCCCAAGCAGTTGTGGTTTTTCAGAATGGTGCCCGGATGAAGCCTGTGGGTGCTTCAGAAACACTTTAACAGCGAACGGCTCCAGGTTAGAGAATAATACAATTGGACCTTTGTATGTAACATGTTCAGGTGCCATAGGAAAGGGGGGATGGCAAAAAAGGAGTGATGAAAAATACACACAGATCCACCCACGAACGGGTAAAGCTGTTATCTTCCATGCCAGCATTTCTCACCGAATAACTTGTCTGCATTGCAAGGCCTCATACATCCTTGTTGCTCAGTGCCTGTGATAAATGGCAATAGGCTAACAAGACTGCATTGCATTCAGAATTGTAATTGATATCCAAGTCCATTGGCAGCAGACATTATTAATGATGCCAATGCGTATTTTCTTATTTATCGTCCCACCTAGGCTTGTGTCTATCAGCAAATGATTATCATTCATTTGCCTGACAAATCTATCAAGATCATTCATGATTGTTCAGCAAAGGAGCGTCTTTTAAACAAAGATTAATGACTTGGCGATTTGGCTGGCTGGCTGAGCAAAAGGAAATGAAATTAACAATGAACCCTACAAACATGTCCCCACTTTAATTTACCAGAAAATATTTTAAAATGGTATTTAAAAATGTACTCTATGATAGGCACATTTTTTTTTTTATAAAAAAAGGAAACTCCATAAATTTTAAGGGGCTGGACAGCAAGTTAGCAAACATGGAGCCATCTTTACTGTAGTTCTTTGCCTAGATTTTCTAAGAGAAAGAAAGATCTCCTCACATGGGTTCCCCCCTCAAGTCAAGATTGTCTACACGGACAATCTTACGAACAACCTTGGGATGAACTCCGGCAAGGGGGTGACAAATGAGGATCAAAAAAGCATTTAATGAAGCCAACCAGAGCCATTACTGAGCTCAAAGCCCTTTGCCTCACTCGGGTGCCACAAAAGGAGCCAGGAGCTGTAAGTGGCCATCAGAGAATTCCCTGGCCTAGAGGAACAGCGTGCTGGTGTGAAGCCGCTGGAGGCATCAGGATCATGGCAGGAAAGGGAGGGACAAGGTGGGGGAGAGAAGGGCTGTGGCAAGCAGAATCCCATCACGGCTATCCTCCAATGGCCTACTAGAAGCTCTACAACAAAAGGAAGTACAATGCAGCTGGATTAGTGTTTTCATTTTCCTTTCCTCCACATTCGCTTTTATATTGCTGAGATGAAAGGTTAAAAACCTTTGGACAGCCAATTCGCATGAGGCCGGCTCCTGCAAACAAACATGCTTCAGTTCCCACTGAAGAGGATGACTTATATGCTTGAATGCTAAACACATACATGTGGGACTTTTTTTTTTTTATGGTGCCCAAGTAAGGACGCTATGATTTGGGTCATAAAAGACCCACATGACCAATCAAACCAAATGTTTCCTGGCTTACAGGAAGGAGTAGTGTAATTACAAATCCAGTTCCTCTTTGATGTCATCACAAAATGGCTGCGCATTAGCAGCTCCCATGGGAACACGAGCATATGCGACTAATACTATTTAGCACTTATGTGGTGCTTTACCGCTCCAAATCACTGTACCAACATTACAGCTAAGGCATAGGGTTGCCAACTTGGTAATATTTAAAAACCAGACACTCCAGCAGGGCTGCTGGAACCTCCCCTGCTCCATCTCTTCCCTCTGAGGCCCCACTCCTGCCCTGCCTATCCCCCCCAAAACCCCTCCCATGCCCCATCTCTTCCCCCTGAGGCCATCCCGGCCCACCTATTTCCCCCAAAGTCCATCCCGTGCTCCACCTCTTCCCCGAGACCCCACTCCTGTCCCACTTATCCCCCCCAAAACCCTCCCCTGCCCCACCACCAGGGCCAGCTCCAGGTACCAGCGTAGGAAGCAGGTGCTTGGGGCGGCCAATTCAAAGGGGCAGCACTCCATCCGGTAGCGGGGCGGCACGTCCGGGTCTTCGGCAGCAGGTCCCTCATTCCCTCTCTTCCTCTTTGAGCTGCCGCCAAATTGCCGCCGAAGAGGAAGAGAGGGAGGAACTGCCGCCGAAGTGCCGCCGCTCGTCTTTTTTTTTTTTTTTTTTTTTGCTGCTTAGGGCAGCAGAAAAGCTGGAGCCGGCCCTGCCCACTGCTTCCCCCAAGCCCCTGCCTCTGCCCCAGCCCCACTGCTTTGCCAGAGGCCCTGTCCCAAGCCACTCCTCTTCCTCCTTCTCTCTCCCGTTGCTCACTACTTTTCCCCTACCCCCCCCCCCAAGTCAGGAGGGACTTGCCTGCAGAGCCAGGCCTGGGAGCTGAAGCCACCCAGCATAGGTAGAAGGTGGCCCCAGCTGAGTAGGGGTTGGCACGGGTGATGACCCCAGTGCCTCCTGGCTGCCCCCACCTGCAGTAACCGGACTTTGGGTAGCTGATCAGTAGAGCTGACTGGACACTGTCAGGGCCCCTTTTTGAGTGGATTTTCCAGTGGAAAACCAGGAACCCGGCCACCCTACTAAGACAGCCAGGGGATCTGACTAGTGAAGGGAGAGGTGAGAAGACGCAGGGCAGATACATACACTACTAAGAGCCCTTGTTCCTAAGAGCCTGCAGTCTAGCCAGGGCAGCCAACGGGTGGTAAAGGAAACAGCGAGCAAAGATAATCAGCTGGGAAGAGACCTGGTGTTTTTCCCAGTCAGTGCCCCACCCACCAGGCTCCACTGCCCCCGCCAGCAGCAAGCCCTCCAAACAAAAACTCTAATGCTTTGGCCCCAGTGTAAAAGCTCTGGCACAGAAGATTAGCTGCAAGAGAGCCAGACAAGCACCATGGGAGACTCTGATCTGCTGTGGCTTTCTCTGTTGGGCCCCACTGAAGTTAATAGCGAAACACCTGCTGGCATGTGCGCTGAGCATATCACACCCTGGGGTGATCTCGCTCTTCCTCGCATGCATTCGTTTTTAGGATTTGGGCGGTGGGGGCTATCTGTGGGTTTTGGTTCATGCCAGAGGAGGTGGGTGCTTTTGCTTTGCTAGTCAGTTCCCTTATTGGTATCAAGTGGGAGGTGGGCGGGCTGACCCACCCACTTCTAAAGGCCCCCTCCCCCAGCCTAGCGGGAGGGACCACTGGACCCAGGAACCAACTAAATCCTTGGGACAACTAATGTAAAAACAGGGAGTGAAGTGACAGTCAAAGGTTCAAAATCAGGGTACCAGATGGGGATTTTCTAGTCAGTTGGTAACAGTCTGATAACTGATGGGGATTAGAGAAGGGTTTTACAACCGCTCTACTCTTCCAAGTGGGAAGCCGGCCCACCCTGGGCTAGCTGAGATGGGGAGGCCCAGGGGATGGGGCGGCTGAGACCCCTCACGTGGGGTTTGTTTATGTGCATGACCCAAGACAATTAAGGCGAGATGTGAGGATGGCCATCTGGATCTCTTCGGCCTTTGCGGGGGGAGGTGCATGCTGCCGAAGGCAACTGTGTCCATGGGCCTTTTCCCTGCCACCACAGGCTTGCCCTCGGTAGATCAGTTGCCCAGCTCTGCCTAGACTTCAGGGGCCCAGCAATGGGGCTTTCACCACTGCCTGTCTAACCGCTCTTCATGGCAGGAAGTTTTTCCTGATGCTGCACCTGCCCTTTCCTTCTCATCGTGCCTGCGTCTCAGCCACACAAGGACATGAGTAACTTTACTCACACAAGTAGTCCTCTGTGCCTGTGTCTTCAGGATTGGGCCCTTAAGTTAACCCTATTACTAGCTTTACCCATGCTCCATTCTTGCTGTCCCTGCCCTGAAGGAAGGCTGGGAACTGCTTTCATCCTCGCAGGGGAAAGCAAACTCTTTGGCACTGGCCCGCGTTTTCCCATGCTAGCGCCTCAGGGGTTGGTTAAAACAATTTTGTATTATGTATTTGTAAGTGTCTCTCATCCAGAAAATAATAAAGATCCAGCCTTCCTGGTGGGTATGCACCTTAGCTCACTGAGCCACCTGGTTAGCAGCACTGTTGTAAACCCACGTCAAAAAATAGGGTTGTTTTTTTTGCTGACCTCCAGCTGCTGCAGTTGCAAAGTGATTACATGGTCGCAAGAGGCGTGCGGCCTGTGCTTTGCTGTAGTGCAGAGGGGCAGCAAAACACACACCAACTCAGCTGGCTGGCGTCTAACAAGCCGTTTCATCTCTCCAGCACTAAGCGTACGCTTTCATCTTCAGGGGAGATTTGAACAAACACCAACCCATCCTTGCCCATCTACAGAACAAAAAAGAAAAGCTGATCTGGACCCACTAGAAGACCTTGAGGGCCAGTCCTGGATGTGGCTGCAACCGCAGCAAGCCAAGAGGAGAAAAAAAGACCAACAATCACTTGTGTCAGTTAAACTACCGCAGTAACGTGGTAGGCTGAAAATGACAGAGCAGCACGTCAGGTGCAAAGTTAAGGGTGGCTTAACTGTGCACCGGTTCTACAGCTAAATAATTGAGCTGCTTGAAAAATTAACCTGAACGCTGCCTTGCGTTAACTATAATGTCTGGGCCAGGTTGTTGCACCCGTGAGTTACTGATATGTAGTATCGGCAGTTTAGCAAACCTGTTGGCCAGGAACAATTTTTAGCTATTACTCGGCGCATTTAGCCATAGAGATTACTGCCAGAAAGTACCATTATGATCATCTAGTCTGGTGCGTCTCAAGCTTTTTGTGTTGGCAACCCTCTTTGGACTGAAAAAAAATGGCCCCTCCACTAAAAAAATTGCAACCCCCTACCTTACACTCGGGGTTTCAGCCCAGCACTCCCACAGGGCTGAGAGTCTGTGGGGTTTAGACCTCCCCACGGGGCTGAAACAAGTAAATTAGCTTCACGTGGGCCCCTGGGGCGAGGGGGCCCAGGCAATTCCCCTGCTTCCTACCCCTAACTCCAGCCCAGCTTGCAACCCCCTCCCCCCCCCCCAAACCAGTCCCATCACCCCCCTTGAGCAGTCACAACCACCCCCGGTTGATAAACACTGATCTAGTTCAACGTCCTGCACAGGTACCTCAGAGAATTTTAACCAATAATTCCTGCATTAAGACCGTCTGCTTGAACTACAGCTGTTACAGATTAACATTTTGCACACTATCCAGTCTTGATTTAAAGCCCACCAGGTATGGAGAGGCTGTAACATCCCTAGGTAAGTTAAGTTGTTCCAATGGTTAATTACGCTCCCAGCTGAAACTTTGTGCCTTATATCTAGTCTGAATTTCTCTCACTCCCACGTCCAATGGCTGGATCTCATTATGCTTTTTCTGCTATATCAAAGAGCCGTCTATGCTCAGAAAAGATGTCAAAGCATTTCATAACGCGAGAAACATTTTACAAACAGGGGGAACTGAGGCAGAGGGACGTGACCCAAGCAAGCACAACACTAGCCACAAATAGAAAGCGGGGCTCCTGACCGTCCCCTAGCCATTGGCCCAGGGCAGGGCTCCGGTAAGGAACATATGACACAGTGAAGGGTTATTATATATTCTTGTGGGATGACAACCAGTCCCAGTTAATCTCCGCAAATATGTCAAGTGGATTACGGTGTCTACCGATTGCTGGTGTCTCGTTTAACCACACAGTTCAGAGTTAGACCTACAGCAGCCAAGTTCAGGGTATCTGGTGAAAGGGATTGGCGGCGAGGGTGGATTTATTTTTAAGGCTAGAGTTTTGGTGACGGGTTTTCTTCTAGGCTGTATCTACACTTGGAGCTGGTGGTGAGCTTTCCCAGCTCACTGAGGTGTGCGCTCATCAAGTTAGCACGCTAAAAATAAGGGTCACCTGGTAGTATGGGCTCTCACGAGTGGTGGCCCGGGCTAACTGCCCCAAATGCATACCCCCAGAGTCACGAGGGTTTGTGCTCGGGCCGGGGCCAGCTACCCTGCCACTCACCCCTGCCAGTGCTATCATGGCTACATGACTGGTTTGAATACATTAGCACCATGACTCACAGCCCTAGCTCCAAACATAGCACGTTTGTATAGGTGAAAGGTGCTAGCTCCCTGCTTTGAGATTTTTGCAGCACTGGCTTTGACATATCTATACACAAGTGGTTTAGGGGACTGAACTGTGCGCCCAATCATGAGAACTGCTCACCCCCCCAAACACGTCCTTACAGGCAGCGTTGGGACATTCAATATGTAACCCTCCGAAAACCAGGAAGTGGAGACTTTCTGGCCAAGCCACTCGCACCACACAACCGTCACGTTGGGTTAGCAATAGCCCCTGCAGATGGTTACAGGAGGGTGGGCTCATCACAGGCAAACATGAGGAATTTCTAAGCGTGTGCCCTTGTTTGCATGGTGCACCACAGATTGAAACGCCAACACTTGTCTGTGGGCACATTCACTGTGCACTGAATGAGAGCTTAGCTGGAGCCGGTGGGTATAACTGGGGCTGTGATAGGCGGAGAGGTGCATGTGTGCCCTGAATGAGCACGTATGCCTCATTTCGGCACCGCGTCCCTCCGTTTTGTCAGCAGAAGTGCACAATGGTGCCCTTCTTGCCATGTGAATTGGCAGCAGGTTGCTGCTATACCTGATGGTAGGCTCCCGGGCTTACTCAAGGACACATGAATTCGGGGTCTCAAAAGGCGCTCTCCGAGGTGAAGCGATGGTAACATTTTTCGAGCGTGTGGGCGGGTTCTGTGACTCAGGCAAGGCTGCTCCTGTTTCCTATGCCCCACCTCAACCCAACGTTTGCCTTAGCAAAGAGAAAGGGTTAAACCAGGGGTCGGCAAGCTTTGGCACGCAGCTCACCAGGGTAAGCACCCTGGGGGGCCAGGCCGGTTCGTTTATCTGCCACGGCTGCAGGTTCAGGTGATCGCGGCTCCCACTGACTGCGGTTCGCTGCTCCAGGTCAATGGGGGCTGTAGGAAGCGGTGTGGGCCAAGGGATGTGCTGGCCACCGCTTCCCGCAGCTCCCATTGGCCTGGAGTGGCGAACCGCGGCCAGTAGGAGCTGCGATCGGTCAGACTGCAGATGCGGCAGTTAAACAAACTGGCCCGGCCTGCCAGGGGGCTTACCCTGGAGAGCTGTGGGCCAAAGGTTGCTGACTCTGGGTTAAACTTTGCTCTACAGCAGGGGTCAGCAACCTATGGCATGCGAACTGATTGTCAGTGGCACTTTGCTGCCAGCCCGGGGTTCTGTTCACCAGCCCCCTGCCAGCCAGGGTCCTGGCCGCCGGCCCGGCTCAGCCCACTGCCAGCCTGGATGGACAGAACCCCGGGCCGGCAGCAGGCTGAGCGGGGCCGGCGGCCAGGACCCCAGCTGGCAGGGGCCAGCGGACGGAACCCCAGACCGGCAACGGGCTGAGATGCTCAGCTCACTGCCAGGCTTGGGCCCCAGGCACCAGCTCCTGTAAATGTAAAATGTATGACTGGCACGCAAAACCTTAAATTAAAGTGAATAAATGAAGACTTGGCACACCACTTCTGAAAGGTGGCCGACCCCTGCTCCACAGTGTTCACATGCTCAGTTCAGAAAGTGTTCTCTGTCAAGCATCAGTAAGGGCAGGGAGCCAGGCTGGGTGTTATTGACATATTGGCACATCGAGGACAGAGTTGTGGTTGTGGGGAAGAGGCGACATGTACCTTTAATTCCTGGTGTATTCCTTCATTGCATGTTCCTGTTTTAAGAGATTGAAGGTTGCATTACTTTAACTTTTCAGTTCCACATAATACATTATTTTAACTCATCATTTGCTGTTTTGCAGAGGGTCAAGTACTGGTGCATTTCACATTTTAGAGAGTACAAGGCCCTGCTTAACCAGTGTTTTTTCCTCTCTGGGCCCTGCTGTTTGTCCATCACTCACCAAAGAGTCTAAGGCAATAGAGGTTGCAGCTATGAGCATTCTGTAAGCAGATGTGTTAAAGCTTTTAGAATGCAATAGCTTTTGCAATATTTCGAATAGCCTCCTTAATACCAACCGCCAGCAGCAATCAAGGGCAGTGCCGACTATAAATTGCATGAAGGTCAGATCCTTAGATTTGCCCTGCTCTGCACCAAAGAAGTTATAAGACTCTGACAATGTTGTTAGCAGCTCATTGAAATACTGAAACCCATAGAACTGGGGCTGTACTAGACTATTAAGGCTGCTGGTTCCAATTTTCAAAAGAACTCAGTACGGTGGGTGCCAAATTCTTTGGAAAATCTGCTCCAGTTGTAAGTACAAAGTATTTGAAATTCTGTCCCCCGCTGCAGAAGCTCCAGTTGTCATGCTGCATAATCCCTATTGAGAAAACAAAGGATCCCATCTCACTTTAACTAGTCTATGCAGAAATGGATCACGTAACATGCCATCGGAAGCCAAATTTGAAATCTGAGCAGTGGTAAACAGTGCCGGGGGGCACAACTTGCCCACGTGCAGAGGCTCAGAAGAAGGTTTCTGCACTGTTCAGAACCTACTCAAGCGAGACTCAAGTGCTGCTGCCTGCAAGGGCAGGGAGGAATTTCATCCTAGAGAGTGTGCATGTGCATCTCGCTCAGTCATCTGTAAGTGACTGGTTTTAGGGTAGTAAAAACACCATTTGATTGAGGTGGCAGTGGCCAACTCAAGCCAGTATAGGAATGAACAAAAAGTACAGCTTGCATCTTCCCCTTAACTTGACCGTTATCCACACAGAAAAACCCCTTATGGCTGGCTGGCTGACACACACATGTGAGCATTGGGCAGATCTCGAATAAGTTCACCATGTTACCCATTAACAAGGTATCCATAGTGTGGACACGGCGCTGCAACCACCATTGAGGCGGTGCTCCAATGCCTTCCCAGGCTTCCTACAGGCCCCCACAACCCTATGGCATTTTCTTGTTAACTAACTGTTCCCTGCTGCTTGACAGGAAGTCATCCACCACTGCAAATAGGCCTGTTCCTCTTTTCGTGTCCATGTCCTCACGCAGCTTCCATGCATCAGCTAGACTCATCCATCCCTGGTACAGAACTCCTTTTTTTTTGGGGGGGGGGGGAGAATGCTCCTGCCCCAATGTGACAGCTCACGCATGCTGCCAGACGGCCAGGACTGGACACCATGGTACTTGTGGGTCTCTGGTGCAATGCAAGCAGGGCCCATGGTTTCAGGAGTAAGAACCAAAATGCCAGGCTGTGTGATACTTCACAAACTGCCTGAGCACAGGCTCCATCAAACAGGACCTCAGTGCCAGGAGAAAAACCAAGAGATTAAGATGGCAGCGGATCCCAAGTTGGAGCACGCCAAGCCAGAACTAGCTTATCTGAGGCATTGCCAGGTTTATGCCATTTCCACCCAGGTTCTCCAGAAGGGCCAGACAAGTTCTCTCACACAACACTGCAAAAGTAGTCACAGAGAGACACAGTTTATAGAAGTGCTACGAACCACGGGACGTGTCCCCAGCTGCCTTAGTGCCACACGTAAGCAAACAGAGCACCGCTATGGGCACAAGACATTTCGGCAATCTATCTCCTGCAGCAGTCGTCTATTACCCTGTAGCGTGGCCGCTGCCTCGCCTGATAGGCTAATATGAGGACTAACGCAACAGTAGAGTCTGCTATGTGGTCACTCCCTCAATGTTCGGGGCAGATTCTTCTGACCATGTTCTGGAATAGGCACAAAGGCGGCTTATTTTTAAGAGAAATGTGTAATTTGCATTGCATCCGTTTAAAAAACAGCATTGGGGAAAATGTTCACGTGTGAGTTGCACAAGGCACATTCAATTTAGTAGGAGAGACTCAGACTTGTCTCAATGCAAGAGTTCACATCAGTTTGAAGAAAAAAATTCCGCTGGAAGCACGGGCAAGTAACAGTGTCATTTTTTTCATTAACCTACAGCCACTGTCTCTGCAGACGTGCAGCCATAAGTAAGATTACTGCTATAATTTTGTCTGGTCCCCTGGGAAAAAGGTTTTGAGAACTTTAAAGGTTACTAAACAAGACTTAAACTGGAGGTAGTTTCAGTTTACTTTCAGATTTCAAAATCAAATCGCAGCTAGACACACATCAAAAGTAGAAATGTCAGTAGTTTTGCTTTGTTCTTCGACACGGTAAAACCTACAACCCCCATAAATCAGATTCCCTCATATAGAAGAGCTGAAGGCCAAGTAAACAGCTTTTTAAAAAGCTTATTCTTCAGGAAAGACTATGGCAACAGAGTCCACAGGGCAGATTCTTCTGTCACTTATGCAAGCTCTACACGGGTGTAACGCCATTGGTAAGTCCTGACTTACACCACTGTAAACAAGATCAGAATCAGAGTGGGCTTCCACTGAAGCCCCCCTTTAAACCATCTGAACAGAGGGGAAGCACTTTTCCAAAGCTAATGCTCCCCACGCTTGCTGCTTTGTAACATCACTGAATCTTGGAAGTTGGGGCTTGATATTTGGCTCCTCTTATCTAATTATGTTATGCAGAAGCTAAAATGTCACCAGAGAAGTCCTGGCAAACAAATGCTTGGGTCAATTTCTAAAGGCTGAAATTAAACGGAATAGAGCAAGAGAGTTCATCAGTGGATGTAACCTATGGCTTCATAGCTTGCAAGAGCGGTAAGCCAAGGTTGTATGGTGGGAATGGATTGCTTATAAAGTGGAAGATGAAGGTTTTCTTACAGGATGAGACAATCGAGCCCATGGGGATGAAGGACCGCTCTCCAGTTGCAGACATTTAATGGGGAAATGTAGCTTTCATGAAGACAGAAGACACCAAAGCAAAGCCTCATACCTTTACTCACGTGCTGCAGAACTCAGCTTTTGTACTTTTACGTCGTTATTCAATGACAAGTGTCATTTTCTGTGGGGACAAGTAGTATCTTCATCTCCAGCATTTAAGTTCTGACGCAACATTGGGCTGCACTGGAACAGTCGAATATTTTATATACTTTGCACAAGCCACAATTAAATGAAATCCTCATACAACATGTTTTTATCTCGATTGGCCAGGTTACCATCAATTATTTATAATGCAAGTCACTAGAGCATAATTCAGTGTTTTCTTTCCCCTGCTATTTTATCTCCTGACAAGTTTTACAAAAGAGAAGAATGGAATATAGCTTAGTTGCACTACATCCAAGATGCTGCCTACACAAATGCCAGAGAGAGACGCTAAATGAACCCCAGAACATATGGCGCTCTGCTGACAGAGCTCAGAAACTGGTTCTGCATGAGCAACACGGAACATCTTGAAACGTACGAGACATATGTGTTTTAGGAAGAAGATTGAAGTGTTTCATAATAAAACAGGACAAAGTGAAATACAAGCGCTGTATAAAATTTTAATTAAAAATTGGTTTTACCCTTCAACGTGCATATACAATATGCTTCACAGATGGATTTCATATTTAAGTATTATCCAAACCAAAAACGTAAATGAGACAAATAAAGCCTTCAAAAAATGGCACAGAGGCTAAAATGTATGTAAACACTCCATGATTGTGGTGAAAACAAGGCAGGCAGGGAAAGCAACCTTCTGTCAAGTGTTTACTACTGGAGTGCTGAATGAACCGGTTCACAGAGCTATCGCCTTTGAAAGAACACATGGAGCTCAAAGTCCAAAAATTCCAGTTGGTTTAATGATCTAAACATAAGCATCCAATCTACAGAAGTTCGGAGAAGTGGATATTGGCTGTGTTACTTTCAAACGATTTATTTAAATGACTGTTTTATAAACCCCTCATCCATGGCATCTGGGTGCGTTGATGCATATGGAAAGCGACACATTAAACTGCCCCCAACAGACTGAACAAAGATCTCCTTCTTTTGTGTCACCCCAACCCATCCTAAGAAAAACCTCCCCAGCAATTCCACAGAGTTAAGTAAAAGCCTGACCAAAGAACAGCAGCTCACCCTATGCCCTGAAAGGTGGTAAACTCTGAGGAACAAAGAGAGAAAGTTCTACAATCACTCTCCACCAAAACATGTCGGCCTCTAGGCCTAAAAGTTTTCAAAGCTAGGGACCATAGCAAGAGTAGCTCAGCTGATAGCAGCCGTCATAATGGAGCATCGTGGGGAAAGTGGTTTCAGATGGCTAGGTGCCACGGCTCTGTTAGATCAAAACCAACCATCCTGACTGGATGGGAATCCCCAGCAGAAAGCTTGCATGACCTCTGAAGTTGATATGCCAAAGGTAACGTTTAAATTTCCTACAGGTTTTCATCCAGAAAATTATCCTGGATTTCAGAATAGTTTTCCCTCACAAAGCAAGCACATGAAACTACAAGGGTGGTAGGTGATTAGGGTGCGGGGAAAGGGGAGTGAGAGCAAGAGTTTCCTTGTCTCTTTTTTCAATCTGTGGTGACAACAGTCAACACTTTCAGAGCCACAATCCGCCCCCTCTTCTTTTTTTTAAAAGATTGGGATCAAGATGTTCTAGTGGTGACCACTGATGATGGTTTGTGTGTTCGACCCCCCTACATGACAGAAATAGGAATTATTGGAAGACCTTAGTGATCTTTTCCTAGAATACCAATTTGTTTGTTATGGGACATAGGACTTGATCTAAAAAGACTTCCCTCTTTACTGCATCATCTCTGTCAATGAGGTAGTTAATTCAAGTCATACCCAAAGGCTGGCTTCTAGTGGGTTTATTGCTGTAGAATGGCTTGGTCACTGACTTCTAAAGTTTCAGGGTTTTCCCCATAAACTTTTTAGAGGAAAAAAAAAAAAGCTCAAAAGTCCTTGTCACACTCCACAACTAATTCCAATTTTTAAATCTTCTCAATAATAATCTGATAAATTTTATCATTCTCTTAATCAGACAAGTAAACTCGCACTGTCATAATTAAGACAGCTGTTAGACTTCACATGGTCCAAAGACTCTCTATTAAATTATAGTATTTATATACTGAGGCAACTAGCAAAATTTTGCTTTGCACAGTTCAATGTTGCTAAAATAACATCAAGTTTAGGACTTAGGAAGACGAAGATTATATAGTGATAGAAGGACTCACCACCTTCCACTCTAAGTGCAAGGCACATTTTGACCTTGACTCTACTAAGATAAATTAATAGCACAGCATACGTATGCATACATGTATACACACAGATGAAGTATAAGAACCTGTATAGAGTAGAAGAGACTCCAGTAGGAACAATGAAGGATTAGACATGCAGGATCAAGACCTAAACCAATGAGGTTGGCTAGGATTTTTATTATAATGATTAGACTCTAAGCCACAAGCTGTCAGAGTTGTATATTCTCTTTCTCAATGGACTCTGTCAGATTTAACATCAGACTCCCATCTCAACAAGAATAGTGCTTGTTTATTTTTGACAGTTACATGATAAAAAAAAGTAAGAAATTGGGAAATCTACAGTAAAGCCCTTTTTATTGAATAGTAGATGGGTCTTGGTGAGGTTATTTTTTTTAGGAATAAATCGCTTCTGTAACAAATTCTATCTCAGGATCTTTAAGCATTTTTCCCTGTGTAGGAGAGGTATAGTCTCTCTCTTTTATGGATAGGGTAACAAAGACACAAAGAGGCAGAGTGATTCACCACAGACTTCCCGAGTCTTCTTGTTCCCAGTTCTATAACTTAACCACAAGGAGAGGTTACTCACTTTGTGCAGTGTCTGGAGTTCTTGGAGATGCGTCCCCGGGGTGCTCCATTTCAGGTCCGAATGCGCTCTGTGCCTTTATCAGAGAAGTGCCCGTTCATCCCACACATGCGCCCTGTGACCAAGCCTATATAGGGCTGAGTGGGCAAACCGCCCTCTATTTCTTCTGTACTACAAAGCCCCACAAAGGAATCTCTGAAGCAGAAGGGTGATGGAGCTCCCACAGGGGGACACATCTCTAAGAACTCTAGTTACTGCACATGGTGAGTAACTTCTTCTCCTTCATCGAGTAGTGTCTTATGGGTGCTCCACTTCAGATGACTTCCTAGTCATAACCCCTTAAGGAAGCAGAAGGTTCATAACAGAGTCCAGCACTGAAGAAAGGACTGTGTTGTCTATTGTAGAATCTGATCTTACAGCATGACCCAAAGCCTAATGGTTGGGAAAAGCAAGTACTGAGGTCCACATTGCAGCACTGCAGATTTCCACAACTGAAACGACCTCAAGTTGGGCTACAGTTGTAGACTGTGACAGAGTAGAATGTGCAGTCACTTGTAGGGGAGGTTGAACATCAGCCAAACTGTAACAGGTAAGAATACATTCAGAGATCCATTTAGAGAGTCGCTGCATGGAGATGGTGGATCTCCTAGGCCTGTCTGCAATAACGGCAAA
The DNA here is from genome assembly GCF_027887155.1 of Malaclemys terrapin pileata. Taxonomy (NCBI): domain Eukaryota; kingdom Metazoa; phylum Chordata; order Testudines; family Emydidae; genus Malaclemys; species Malaclemys terrapin. The sequence goes on along the minus strand of NC_071512.1, from coordinate 103,019,950 downwards.
AGTCTAGGGGACTTCCTGAATGGTTCATGGTTCAGTTTTGTCCAAGTAAAAGGTCAATGCCCCTTTAACATCTACTGTATAGAAGGTGGCTTTGGGTATTGTCTTATGCAGCTTAGGAAAGAAAACTGGAAGGTGAATAGTCTGATTAATGTGAAACTCAGAAGAAACCTTAGGTAAAAGTTTTGGATGGGGTTGTAATGATACCTTCTCCCTGGAGAAGACAGTAAATGGAGGGCCTGCCATTAGAGCCCCAATCTTCCCAACCCTTCGAGCAAAAGTGATGGCCACCAACAAGGACATCTTCATAGGCAAATGTAACAGAGAGCATGTAGCTGGCGGCTCAAAGGGCTGTTTCATGAGAGAGTTAAGGACAAGACTGAGATCCTAAAGCAGAACAGAACTCTAATTTACAGAACAAGTTTCATAAGACCTTTCAGGAACCTCCTTGTGGTTAGATACGTGAAACCTGAGAAACCTTCTACTGGTGAGTGGAAAGTTGTTATTAATTCTAAGTGAACCTTGATGGAACTCTCAGATAGATCTGATATCTTCAGTTCCAACAGGTAAATCCAAGACTGTGGAAAGAGATGACTGGACAGGTGAGTGATGAAAGTAGTTATACCAAAGATGATATCTTCTCCATTTCTGGAGGTAAGTGCATCTTGTAGATTTTTTCCTGCTATTTAACAGTACAGGTTGTACTTCTGATGAACAGGACACCCCTAATTCCAAGAATCATTGAGGAACCGTGCCTGGAGTTGCAGAACATTCAGATTGGGGTGAAGTGTTTGACCTGCATTCTGAGACAATAGTTGAGAATTGAGGGCAAGAGGTAAGTTCGATGAGGTAAGGAAGCCAAACCTGCCTTGGCCAAGTTGGTGCAATCAAAATGACCCTGGCTTGGTCCTGCTTGATTGTGTTGAAACTTTTAAAAGCAGTGGAATCAGTGGATAAGCATCAATAAAACCCTTTGTTCATGTAATGAGAAAGGTGGTTGCTAGAGATAAAGGCTTGAGTCCTCTTCTGGAGCAGATTTTTTTGCACTCTGTGTTGGCTGCAGTGGTGCAAAAGTCAACCTCTGGAAACCCCCAAATTAGGAATATTTTGTAGAGACTCACAAGTCCAACTCCCATTCACAATTTAGGATAAAATGTCTGCTGACATCATTTGCCATGGTGTTTTGTATACCTGGGAAGTAAGAAGCTGAAATGACTCTCTGGTTGACTATTTACCAATTCCAAATCTTTATCGCTTCGGTGCAGAGCAAGGGGGGACACACTCCCTGCTGACAAATAATATAATATATACAAGCTATGTTGTCCATCATGATCTTGATTGACTTGTTTTTGATTAGGGGAAGAAAGTAGAGGCAAACATTTCTGACTGCCCTCAATTCTAGCAGATTGATGTGCAAGCACTATTCTTGTTGTGACCGTTTGCCTTGGGATACATGAGGATCCAAGTGTGCTACCCATCCCAAGAGAGAAGAGTCTGATGTTATCATGACCATAGGGGGATGCTGGATGAACAGGATTCTTGCACAAACCTTGCAAGGATCCTTCCACGAGGTGAATGGCTGAGTAGAGTTTCAGACTGTTTGTTGGATATATATGCTGTTCTGAGTCACTCCTGGACATACTGAAGATGTAACCTGGTGTTCTATGTTACGAAAACGGAAGCTACCAGATGACCCACAAGTTGCAGCCATGTTCTAGCTGGTATGTGAGGCCTGAACTCCATTCTTTGGATAGAGCAAAAAACCCGTCTGGAGACTTCCTCGTCATCGAACCCAGGAACATTGCTATAAAAAATATACGCAGTATAGGGGTCAAGGCCGATTTCTCAATATTTATTTGTAAGTCTATACTGTGGAAAATTTAAATTGTTGTTTGAATTGCTGACAACACCTCCTGATAAGACCACACTTTGAGGAGCTAGTCGCCGAGGTACAGACAGACTTATTCCTAGACGATGGAGGTAGGTGGCTACAATCACCGTTATTTTTGAGAAAATCATTGAGGTGGAAGAATGGCTGAAGGGTAGGAATTGGTAGTGATCGACTATGAAATGAAGAAATCTTTTGAGAGAGGGATGAATTGCACGACATAAGTAAGCATCTTTGAGGTCAAGAGTTGCAAACCAGTCTCTGGACTTGGGGGAGGAAATTATAGCTGCTAGGGACATCATTCTGAATGTCTGATGTACTTAATCAATTGTTTGAGATCTACTTTTGGCCTCCAACCCGTTTTCCTTGGGTAACAGAATATACCTTTGACAAGCCCTTGTCCTTTATGTTGAAGTGGAACTGGTTTTATAGCCCTTTGACTTCACAGTGATGTGATCTTGTGTCAGCAATTGATCGTGAGAAGGTCCCTGAAGGGAGAAGGAAAAGGCAGGTGGGAGGGCAGGATGGAGATAAATTGGATCATATAACCAGAAGTAACAGCGGCTGATACCTATTTGTCTGATGCATGGGAGACAGTAACCTGTTGGTATAATGAGAGACAGTGTCCAAATTAAGGGAAAGGGGTGGAATAGTGTAGCCGAGAAACCCTATCAGGTGGTTCAAACTCTCGGCTAAACCCTCAAAAGTGAATTTTGGGAAATGTTAATCGGCTAGGATGAAGTATTCAAGTTAGTCACTGGCTCCTTTTTAGAAAATCTTGACCTCTTAGCCGACAGTTCAGATGGTCTACGGAGGGTGGAACATTAAGCAGGATGGGATCTTTGCATGGATTGAGTCCTGCTGAATTTCTTTTTATTTGCAGGCATGTATATCTCCAGGAACCTAAGCGTAGACCTAGAGTCATTTAGGGAATGAAGTGAGCTGTCTGTGGAGTCCGCACATCACTATTGCAGTGGAAATAGACTTGGCTGCAGTGTCACCCACATCAAGTAAAGCCTGCAAAGATGTCTTTGCCACGAGCTAACCCTCCTTTATTATGGCACTATACGGATCTCGGTAAATGGTCAATGAAAGCATTAAACGTCTCATAATTCTGGTAGTTACATTTCAACATCAGTGTTTGGTGACTCACAATCCCAAACTGTAATGTTGCCAAAGAGTAGCTTTTATGACCAAAAAACTCCAGCCACTTCTGGTCCTTGTTATACGGAGTAGCTTTAGAAATACGCTGACTCCCCCTTTCATTATCTATGTCTACGACTAGAGAATTTGGTGCCAGATATACCTATCTCATAGAACTGGAAGGGACCTTGAAAGGTCATCGAGTCCAGTCCCCTGCCTTCACTAGCAGGACCAATTTTTTGCCCCAGATCCCTAAATGGCCCCCTCAAGGATTGAACTGACAACCTTGGGTTTAGCAGGCCAAACCACTGGGGCACATCTCCTTGTGAAAACAAAAACTCAGAATCCCTGGCTGGGGACATAGTATTTTTTATTGGCATACTTGCACGTAGGGGGTTCCACTGCTGGAGTTTTCCAGATGGTCTGGCCTGGCTCAAGGAGAGCGTCATTAATCGGCAGGGCCACCTGTGCTGAAGTAGAAGTCTGCAATATGGCCAGAAGCTTGTAAAGGGAAGGTGGGTGAGAAAGGACCGAAGGCGCTGCACTCACACAGCCCTATATAGCCTCAGAATGGGGCATGTGGATGTGTAGGGTGCAGGCGAAGTCTGAATGGGCACTGCTACCAAAAATCTCCGATCAGAGGCACAGGTGTATGTGCACCTGAAGTGAGGCACCCACAGGGACACACCTCAAAGAAGACTAGCTTCTTTTAACAGATTTCTTAGTTTTCTGGTGACTCACTGAAAACTTCAGGTGAAGAAATCTTGAAGAGCTAGTCTATAAAAACCCAAACCACATACAGTACAGAGAACCTGGAGCACTTTCCTCATCAAATGAGTTTAAAGAAGTTCAAATTTTGAGCCTAAAAATTCTCAGTGTCTTCATTACCCGAGGAGTTCCACATCGTCCGCTCCATCTGACATGCTCAAGGGACCAGGCTGAGGTTTCTATCCTTCTAGCTGGGAAGCAAGATAATGCTGATCCTTAAAGAGCTTGACACTTCCACCTCTTAATCACTACAGGGCAATGCTGAGGGATTTTTAAAGTGACTGCTATTTAGCAAAGAGCCTGACTTGTGATTGAGCCCCAGTGTTTGTACAGTTTGTGTTTGCGCAAACCAAGTTTCTGCCCCAGTGGGAATTGAGACAAAAGTAGCCTCAATTTGACTTATTAAAAGAAAAGTGATTAAAATATTACGCTGATTACATTTTATGTCACACACAATACCAAAAAGGCAAATAATGTCTGGTTAGAATACTTCTGAGCTATGACAGCCCAGGGGAGGAAAAAAAAGACTGATGCAATAAACTCTAATTCTCTCAATCTATCCCATTATTTCTAGATTTGAGTAGGCAGGTAAAATGGTGGTGGTGGAATTATGCCATCCTACTGTCACTAACACACCACTTTGTGGATGGCAAAAGATAAGGACTGAGCAAGAAAATGCTATTTAAAGCTCTGCCCAGGAACCCAGAAATTTGCATTTGATAGAAGGGATTTAAATTGTATTAGAAGGCAAGGTGCACTAAACAATCACAGTTTATTACTATGTTGGTTCACTGCCTGAGACTATACTTATCGCACACGGCAGTAGCAGAGGAGAATCGGTCTTCTCTGCACTTGAGCTATATGCATATTAATCGAAGGTTAGCCAAGCACACAAACAGGGGAGGGGGCCAAACACTTGTTTTAAAAACGGCTTGCAGATTTCAGAGGGACAGAGCTGTGTGGCTTGACTCTTACGTCACATTTCGCTTACACGTTTTCCCCTAACAACAGAACTGGATTCCAATACAGGCTTTGGAAGAAAACCCTCAGCTATATCACGGTGTACATATTACAAGCACAATCCTGCTATCAGAGAGGTGGTTAGCGGATACTGATGATACTAGCTGATTCTAAGAGGCAAAACATCTACACACAATAGGAGCGGGGCCAAAGGGTGGCCATTCAATTTATAGCACACGTTATGTTATATAGCAAAACTTCATATGGAGAATATTCCTATCCAGCAAAATTCAAATATGAACGCTTCGTTTCCTCTCCCGTTCTTCCTAAAGGAAGCCCAGACTAAGCAAGCCTGTAAGTTCCCCACAAATTTAAAGAACCAGGATTGCCACCTGTCAATCAGGCTAAAATGGAACTTAAATTACAGCCTCGTCTTTCCCACCAAACTCCTGCCCTTTTAGCCCACACTTTCTTTCTATGCTCCAACTCATTATCCTGTCTTCCCCCATTCCTTGATTTTCTGGCTGCACATGTGGGACTGGGGTCTCCAGTCTCACACACAAGGAGATGGCACCTCTATGTTCAGCACCTCCCATGTGTTTAACTAATTGGGCTCAAATTAGTAACTAATTGGCTGAATCAGCCGAGATGGGTAGTGGTGAGTAGCACTCCTACCTGAACAGTAGTAAAGGGCATGCTTACAGTTTTCACGCAGCTATGACGCTGGGGTCAGGCCAGGAGGGAATACTGAACAAGGAGGGGTTGACTGCATGGGCAGGAAGACAGGACTCATGGCGGAGTGCTCCTTCACATCAGGAAATCATTTCAACCTGCACTTGCAATGTAGATTTTGGTTGGGTAACTCTAGGTCACATGCTGGCAGAGAGCCAATCAAATTCTGCCTTGGCTTTTCATGATGCGTAAGTGGTCTTCCCAGTTCTTCCTGCCATCTTTTCATTGGTCATTTTTATCTATTACAAAACTATTGTAGTACAGACCAATAGGGACTAGAGCCACAGAGAAGCAGCCCAGTTTAATGGATGAGCACAGGGCTAGGATCCAGAAACTTGTACATTCTAAACCCTCCTGTGCTGGTGAGTACCAAGCTTTGGATAAGTCTGTGCTGTACATGTCCATCTCTAAAAAGTGACTTACTAATACTTCTCTACATTATAGGAGGTCGTGAGGGTTAAATAACTGGTTAATTTTTGTTTTGCACTCTGAAAAGCTAAAGCACTGCAAAGGCCAAGCATGGGCTAAAGCACTGCAAGGCCAGGAACATGGAGTTGTTAATCCAGCCATTGGTTTAGCTGTTACCAGGAGCAGAAATGCCTGTATTCAGTACATTTCCTTCAAAAGCCCCCTTTCCTGAAGCTACGCTGCACAGCCTTTCAATGTGTTCTGCACCTGACTTACTCGTTCGCTGGCTGCTTCCTTAAATCAGTTAGGTTATCTTAGTATTAAAGCACGGATTGGAGTAGGCCAACATTTAGTCCATCCCCCTATGTTGGCAGGTTACAGTCCTAGATTTCTGCCATCTGTACAACTAGCTTTGTCCAAAAGCAAGATATAAGATGGCACTAGTGTAACTGAATCTGTCCCAGCTGCCTGCTTCTGTAGCGAATGCGCCAGGATACACATTTCCTTTTGAAATGGGAGAAACAAGCGGGAGATGGACATGCTTGCCCTTTTAAATCACTCAGATGGGCAGCTTGCCCTGGTCTGTTAATGTGGGAGCTGTTCACTGTGAGGCTGAAAAGGTTCCTTCTCCTGGGAAAGCATCCAACTACTGCCGAACATTTGGTGGCCTTTAACGAAAAGATGCAATTTCTGCCAATACATCCCCAGCAGGCTAGTAAGGATGGGCTCCAAATGTGGTGGGATTGTGATGCAGGGACTTCATAATGCTTGCATGGGGCATCTGGCTCTAGCCGACGAGCTCCGAAAGTGACCCTGGAAACTTTTAGACATCGTTACATTGGGATGCATGAAGAAGAGATGTTTTCTTACAATATATAGATAGTTATTTTCAAAAGAGCTTACCAGTAATAGAAATTTCCTGGCTGAGAGTGCTGAGAAACACTTTCAACACAGCTACATGGTTACTATTGTATCAGAATTTTTCCCTTCTCCATTTCTAGACCTGGAATGAGCAGACATTATCCTTCTAAAAAAATCCCTCCAAACAGATAGTCTTGTACTATGATCATCTCACTAGCTGTTTAAACACTGGGGCAGGTTTCACTTTCAACCACTTATATTTAAATTGCTAATAACTGAAACCGAGTTGGCTGCAATCAAAGCCTGCACTGATGACTGATAGGAGCATTCACTTTACTCAGCGCCTGCTTCAGAACTGAAAAGGACGAAGAGGGGGTGGGTGAAATAGCACCATCCTAGCTTCTTAAGGGAACAATGCGCCTGCTTAACTTTAATGGTTTCGGATTTTCTTTTTATTTTAAAATTTTGCTTTTGGGGTCCCAGCCTCAAAGCCCCACTAGCCCAGAAGAGTTCTTCCCAGTGAACATTCCATGTTAAAAAATAGAATACAAATATTTGTTACACAAAAATAATTCTCATTAAAAATAGTAACCTTGTGCACTGTACATTTCTGGTTGTATTGCTATCAGGAGGGTATTTTTCTTTTTGAAATGGTGCCACAAGCTTTTTTGTACATGTTTCTGTATATTTTCTCCAGGCTGTCTTCAAAGATAGCTCTGTGGGGTTTTCCTTTATACACAGCTGCACGGTTGGACCAATATTCACCATTATCCAAGTGAACGGTGGTGTTCTGCTGAGCCGATGAACTGTTAACACAAGCAAAGCCAAAATGATCAGTCTGAGGAGAAGAGGAATCATGAATCTGCAAATGCAGTGTGAACCCAGATACAGTGCTGAGAAACAGAGACATTTTACAAATAGAAATATAATTATACTGAAATTATTCTAAGAAACAGAAGCCCATGTTATTAAAATACAGAAGACTTAGTTCATGTAACCAAGTACACTTTGTAAATACCTCTGCAACAGAGGCAGAATTCGTTTTGGAACAGAATGTGGTTGCTTTACGGTATTTTGACTGGCAATGTGACTAGGCATTGAGCCCTATGCAGCAGCTACACAGGATGTGTGTGTCCTTTGAAGGTCAAAATGTAACCATAAGCAGCTATTTCAATATGAAGACAATCTATTCAAGGTAAATTAAATGATTGCAGTTGCAGCTATAATGCGTTCTATCCTCACCATCTCAGGTTAAAAATATATTTTACCAAATACATTATGATATAATGGCAATGGAACGTTACTTGTTTCTTCCCATTATGTGTCAGTGTTTTAATATTTGTAAGAAAAGATTTTCATATACCAGCAGCTTCCAGAATTCATTTTCCTAGAACCATCAAGTAGAATTTATCCTCTGAAAGTCTTCATTACCAAGCACTGACAAATTTTAATGCATTTATATATCTAAGCTTCATGGACTGTTTGCTTTCTGTTAGAACCTTTGAAATAAATGGTTGCATTATAATAAAACCAACCAGTTTGATTTTATGTTATTATATCTGAAATTAGGTCATCAAACATTAAAAAGGTAAAAATCAGTTCTGGGGTAAATTTTTCAAACACACCTAAATGACTTAGGTGTTTTTGAAATGTTTACCCCTGTTCTCTAAAGGTTCAGATCCCAACCCTACCATCTTCTGAATGGGAAAATAAACTGGACATGTGAAGTTTACTGGTGGCCATTTTTGTCTAGAAAATAGAAGTAAGATTTGATTTTACAGCTAAACTTCAAAATTGTGTTGCTTATGCATATATTGATCAAGTCAAGTCAGCAGAGTGACAGAATTTCCAGGTCTTAATATTCTGTCTTGAAGTTAATATGTATTAAACGATGTGACAAAAGGGGGAACCAATGTATGTGAAATTATTCATGAGGGTATTTTTAGGTAGCAACAGCATCTCGTACTGAGGTTTCCACTGAAAGGTGCACTTAAAACAACGGGAATGGGGTGGGGAAGAATGAGAGATTTAGGGCCAGATCTCTAAAACCTGGTCTCCCTTTTTGCAGATGATAAACAGAAGGTATAATCTTCCACTTACAATTATATGCTGGGGCACAAACAATGTAATTTGGAAGCCAGTCTACAGGCTATAGAAACAGGGAGTTGGGTGAAAAATGCATCAGCTGTGCCCACAATTGTGGGCACAAGGCTGAAAATGCATAAAGGCCATCTTGACACTTAATCCCCCCCCACAAAAACAGGCCTTGGTATTTTAAATCAATTGACTATTTGCAGTAAATTAAACATAGCTTTCCTTACCATCCAGGTAGAACTGCACTTTACAGCTTTGACTCATAAGAAATCAACACACAAGGAATGTCAAATCAACAAGAGATCCTCATAGTCCCATAGTGAATTTGGACAGTTCTGTAGAATTGGAGGCTAGGTCAAGATACCAGATTTGTATTTTCTTTTACACAGCCCATATCACTATCTATCCTCCAGAAGAGAAGTCACAGTCCACAGTCCAGCAAATAAATATCCTAGTGGGACAACGCATCCACCTTCATGTATACAACTCAACCAACAGTTCTACTTCCTTATTTAGATAGACTGCTCCCTATAGTCTGTATTTGCACTTCCTTCTACTAAAAACGTAATGTGGGCCAGAAAAACTAAAGTTCCTCACATGCCTCCATTCAAAAACCATCACAGTAGCAAACAAGGCTGACTCATGAAGAATGAGAGTAAAGTCAGCAGATTCCATATCAAGGTCATGACAAAGCCTTAAAGCTTAAGGGCTGTCTATTTTTGGTGCATTTCCATTAGTCACTCCTTGCTCATGAGATATTCAGCATTGGTATGGACAAAGACAGCCATGTTACAGAAAAGCCAGTCTCCTGTCTTAACTGGAAAGCATCCTGACAATCTGAGCTAAGTGACCTGGGAATTACACACACACAAATCATTAACAGCAGGATTTCTGCACACAACTCCCCACTCTGAAATACCTGTCATGTGCTTTTATTCCCTCATACATCTCCTTTAGGAGTCCCAGAAGTTCTTTTCAGAGTGAGTCATACACTAAATATTTCACACAACATGGACCTTTTCCATACTCCCAGTGGTTTTCAATCATCTACTTTACTGCAAACATTTCGTTGGCAGTACCATGTCCTTCTCTGAACTCTGTCTCTGTCCTTGTATCCTGTTAACAAAAACTGTGCAAACCCTGAGCAGTCAGATTATGTCTCTTTGCCTTTTGTGGAGTGGAATTAGTGTTGCCAGTGTCTAACCCCAAGATGCAGTACTTTCCCAACTTGAATGCCCCATTTCATATCCCGTCATTTCTTGATGCTGTAGTACTGGGGTTATTTCCCCCCGACCCCCTCAAGGCTTGAAGTTTCAACATCAATCTTAAAGTCTCAAAGCTGCCTCAACACAGAGATGTGTGTACACAGACACACAGATACTTTGTTTGCTTCAACTGTCAGGGCAAGGGAACATAAGGGATACTGCCACTCCCTTATCCTAAGTGTAAGTATAGAAGTGTTATCAACGCTTATGTAGCAATTGCTCTAAAACTTAATAAAGAGAAAAGTAAGTGTTCTCTGACAGAAGAGAGTATGATTGTTATTGTAACCCTTAGTTACACCCTAACTGCAGAAATTAAAATGTAGGGTTTTTTAAACGATGCTAATAGCAAACCACTAAATGTTACAAGTTCACTACACTGCACAATATGAATGTTCTTCCTGTCTGTACATACAATGACAACTTGGCAGTCATTGTGAAAGTTTGCATCACATTTAAGTGTCAAAACATAGTTATTTTAGGTCAAAACCGCCTAGACTTAGCACTGCAATTCTGGAGGGTTTTTTAAAAAACAAAAAGCAAAGGTACATAGACCTAATAATGTTTTATATGTACATTGGGATTTCTGAGGACGAAAGTTAGTGAAACACACTAAGTGTTTCACAAACTACCACCAACACCCTTTCCTCACCCTCCCACCCCCGCAACTGCAACCATCTCTAGGGGGTGGGAATGAACCAATGAATGCACTATGAGTAGGAACGCTGGAGCAAGAGCTTCTTCAGATGAAGAGTGCCAGAAAATACCAAGCCTATGTAAATCAGATAGGACCTCAATTTTTGAGGTCTCATCTGAAATACATACACTAAACTGTCGAGTACTGTGTTTAATCCACCCTATCACAGATGAAGCATAGAGTACGACACTTGATCTTAAATTAAAAAAAAAAAAACCTCTCTCAGTTACATGCCTGGGAAAAGCTGTCTAGCTACTAAGCATCAATTTTCACATTTCTGTAATTTAAAAGATAGCAAATTTTCTATTTTGTAAAAAGTATTTGGTTCTCTGGCTGAGATTATAAAATCCAAATTACTGCCCAAGGATCATTTTTATGACCATGTACATCCTGAAAATAGGGATTAATGAAGGTTAGACTGACAGTGTCAATCATAGCAGCATGGAAGACACCATGATAATTAACTGTATTTTGCTTTTAGGTAAAAAATCTTAGTAGGACTAACTCAGAGAAGCATTTGGCCATTTTACAGCATAAATGGAAAATGAATTCTTTAAGTATCCATTTTGCAGCTAGATGTTAGCAATGTGATGTACATGTTGTTTCTATACCAATTACCAGACAGGACAGTATATATCGTAGTAACCAAACTTCATACCTGCTCTGTAGTTCACTGCCACATAATGAGTCTTTACATGAAATGTCTCTTGTCTTACTTGAGTCTCCTTTCGATGAGTTACTCTCATCCTAAAAAACAGAAATCAAATTCTCATTAGCTCGGTTTCTGATTACAATAGTTTCATTTAGAAATAGTTTCCTTTCATTTAGTAAATGACTATTAAACTGCTTACATTTCTTGAGGGAGAGAAAGGAAAAGGTGTAATGAACCAAATACTACCTCTGATCAGTTTTAATTAAAATCACTGGAACTCAGCTAATAATTTTCAGGTAATAAACTGGAAAGAATTTCTGGGAGGTGTACATCCAAGGGCCTGTGCAGAGGATGGTAGTCACTCATGCTCACTATACACACACAGGGTTGAGTGCTAGGAAGCATGCTGGTGGCAGCACTGCATTTGTATCTTGCAGAAGGGGTATGTGGGGCTCAGGAGAAGGGTATGTCTTTAGTTTAATGGACTTTAAGGTAACTGTGATGTATTTACTAGGGTGACCAGATGTCCCGATTTTATAGGAACAGTCCCGATAATTGGAATTTTTTTTTTTAATATGGGCTCCTATTACCCCCCATCCCCGTCCCAATTTTTCACACTTGCTATCTGATCACCCCAGTATTTACTGACTCTGCAGAGATAGTCTTAAAAAGTAACTACTTAGGATTCTTCATCTTCCAAACTTAACAAACAAAGAATTAGTCCCCTGTGCAAAAGGTAAGTAGCATAATACCCACTGAAAGTCAGTAGAGCAACCAAGACTAGAAGGTAGGAATCCCTTTGTGACGGGTCCCCCGCCCCCCTGGGGTGCCACTTAGAACTGGGGTACTACTGGCCCGCCTGACCCACCAGCCTGGGTTCCCTCTCTGCTGTATTGTTGGGCAGCCTGCCAAGCCCTTCCTTGGGCTTCAGACTGAGCTTTACCAGCACACGTACAGGTAGGGACAGACCCAGCTGCAGCTTCCCACAGATGCTGAGATCAGCTCTGCAGGGAAAGGCTCAGCTAAGGAACTACCCAGTACTCAAGTGCACCCCACCCCCCTCTAGAGGGCAAATCCAAAATTATACCATCTTGCGCTGCACAGAGATTCGTACAGTGTAAGCTCATGAAATTCGCCCCCTCCCTCAACGTGGAGAGGAATATACACAGCTTTCGGCCCCACAGTTATGTTTTCCACCCACTGGTCTTAGACAAAACAAAACAAGTTTATTAACTACAAATGATAGATTTTAAGTGATTATAAGGGAAAGCAAACAGATCAAAGCAGATTACCTAGTAAATAAAACAAACACACAATCTAAGCTTAATATACTAAAGAAATTGGAGATGTGTAGCAAATTCTCACCCTAAATGTTGTTTTAGGCAGATTGCAGAGCATCTTGAAGGCAAGCTGCACTTGCTTGCAACTTAAAACTCCAGTTATTCCTTTCACAGGACAGAGAGCCCTCTAGCCTGCGTTCAGCCCTTCTCCCCCAGCTCAGTCTTTTTGTTTCCTAGGTGTTTACAGCAGTCATCTTGGGCGGGGAGCCAGTGAAGAAGGAATCACGATGATGTCACTCCCCTGCCTTAAACAGTTTTAACATATGGTGGGAACCCTTTGTCTCCCAGTTTGATTCCTGTGCTGGGTCAGTGGAAAAACACTAGTATTATCATGGAGTCCAGTACCAGGTGACTTGGTCACATGTGCCCGGAGGGCCCCACAGCTATGACTCAGAGGCTGTTTGCAGTGTCCCCAGGAAGGCTTCCCAGGAAGGCTCCCCTGGCGGGAGATTAGCATCCTCTAAAACCTATTGTTCTCCCTAATGGTCCTTCCCAACCAGCCATCTAGACTGATTGCATTCCGCCTAATGGGCATTCCCCAGGTGTAAACACATTTGTAATAGATGCATAAACAATATTCCTAACTTCAGAGACAAAAATGATACATGCCTACAAATAGGATAATCTTATCCAGTAAATCATAACTTTTTCAATGACACATCACATGACCTATCTTGTATAAAATACATCACAGTTATGCCATAATCCTATCATAACAATATCTTGATGAAGAATATGGGGGCGTAGTTCACACCCTTCCCTTGCTTAGCCACACCTACTGTGCAGGAATAGAATAAAAGACTGTACAGAGTCGAAGCTAGAAGATGTTTTCAACAGAAGCCAACTGCTGCAAGGATTAGTGAACAGATTACCTTTCACGTATGCCGTTAATATAATCAAATTGGTTGAGAACACAAAACTGGGAAACAGGACAATGAATATAAAGGAAAAGAGAAATAAAATGGAGAGCAAGCTGAAAGGCCTAGGACTGTGGAAAGGCTAACGCTATTTATCATGGAGAAATAGAAGGTAATGAGGGTGCATGTGTAAACAGGAAATCTGACTCTGCCCTCAGCAGGCACACTCTACAAAGCACCGAGCAGAAGGAATCAGGTGCAGTGATAAACCCTGAAATGTTTGCCAGAAGCAAATTAAATTTTGGAAGGCATAAGAAGATGCATCAAATGTAAACAGGAAGATGCTGTCCATAGAGCTGTCTGAATAACTGAGTTTTCGGTTTGCTAGCAGGTCCAAAAAAGAAAAAGAAATCAAATATTCATAGGAGCAGGGACTGGAACACCCAGGTGAGCGCTGTAACCACTAGGATTATAGTTTAGAGTTGTTCTCACTCTCTCTGGCCCAACGGATATACTACATGGAACAGCTTCAACAGGAGAAGACGGAGAGCCCCACCCAGAATACTTTATAGCCTAGTGATTAGGGCAATCACCTGGAAGGTGGGAGACCCGAGTCCTTCTTCCAGAGTGGGGATTTGAACCAGAGTCTCCCAAGTGCCAGGTGGGTGCTCTAACCACTGAGCTACTCTGTATAAGTGGGACGTGACCATTGCCTCCTCTTCCGTTTTGTGAATGGTACCTACATCTCCTGGTGAAGCCAGCCCCCCCCTCCCCCCCCAAAAAAATCTAAATATTTCATTTCAATTAAGGCAAAATAGTTCATTTCAACACTTCCTGTTTTTTTTTTGTTCTCAACTGAAACAATTTGCCAAAAATCAACAAATCCACAAAACGTTTTGGGCCACCCAAAGCTACATGTTTTGGCGAAAGAGCTTCAGATTAAATATTTCGCCCAGCTCTAGTTTTCCCACATGTTATAATTAGAGCTGTAGTAGCCCCCTTTAGAATATTCTCCAGAGTTTTGGTCACAGTATTTTAAGAAGGCACTACAGATATAAAAACTAGCAAAACACAGTTGGCTGATGTTGCACTTGATCTCAAGGTCTGTGGTTATTTGGAAAGGTTAGAGACATTAGGCCCTTGCTCTCTGGAATAACAGGAATTAGAGACCCTTCCGTAGTATAACAAATTTGGACAGGAGTGGAGACCTGAGCCAAGATCTCAGTTTCCTGTATGCTAATTTGCTTGCCGTATTATTACGTCCCCTCCTCATCTGCCTCACCTACCTGTTGCCTTCTATCACAACCTAGATTTTGAGATCTCTAGGATAAGAAGTGTCTTTCTACCGGGTGTTATAGAGCACCCTGAATTATGGTGCCTCAGGTGATAGTGCAACACAAATTAATGATACATAATAAATGTCAAAAAGCAATTCTCTGCTTATTTAAGTGAAGAAAGGTGATGTGAACATGAACAAAAGAGAATAAGAAGCAGAGCTTTTATCTGAAAGCCAGTCAGTTATAAGTGTACCAAAAATAAAAGATCCCATCCTGCCTGATGTCCTGCCTTCCTGTTTCTTCCCAATGGGTCTCACTCCCACCTGCCCTCCTAAATGGGATAGTCTTTTTGGGCAGGGACAGGGGGTCACAGAGACTTGCCTTCCCATTGTTCAACACAGCCTATACTAGCCCATCCAATCACCTGCAGAACTGGCCATGTCTGCTCAAGCCAACACAGCACATCCTGTCAAGTCTGGGTGAGCGTGAGGGAGAAATGGTTCAATATGGCAGTAAGAGACAGGAAGCCCCTAGTGCAGAGACAGCTCAGGAGTGTCATGAGGCTTTATTTTTGTGTTCTCAAATGATGACTTTTCAAGACAGGGCCAGTGGAAAAGGGGGGCTTGGAGGAAAAGACTCACATTTCCCCATTTGCAGTTCCTCTTTAATAGTTAAAAGCCATTTATGGCTTCATGGGAAGACAATGTAGCCGGTCATCAGGCTGTGTTAGCAAACTAGTAAATCCTTTTATCTTAGAGTCATGGTCTGGTGTTCAGGAGAAGCAGTCAAGGACTACTGGAGCTGGTTTAGGCTGTGCAAACTTTCATTACACATAGGTGCTAGACCATCATAAAATTCAATTTGCCATCCTAAATTCATTGGAACATCAGAAGAGGCTGACCTGAGCTGTACCTGCTTTTGAGTGCTTAGAACACAGAAAAATGTTACAAACATCTTGTATTTAACGGGCCGCAGTGCAGCTCACACAAGGTCGTGAAGTTCATGTACAATTTAGGGAAGGTACAGCGTGTGCACTTACATTTAGTCAAATAGACTTAACACGCACAGAAAAAAAGTCTCTCTAATAGCTTTGAAAAATAGCCAAGGGTGGACAGAAAAAAATCAGATTAGGAGACTAGGTTCTCATGCCTGAATATGAATGGGTGGGCACAAACATATGAATTATATGAATTTTAGTTACTGTCTATACTGTAAAACTGGGGATTCAGACCGAATATCTTTCATTTGACAAGAATTTCAGTCTGTGCGTACACCTAGTTTTGTAAATAAATTTGTAGATTAATAATTTGAAAAGTCAAATTTTTGTCCTCCCTCCAAAACAGAAGTTGCAGAAGCTCATGGATGTCATTTTAGGCTAATCAGTAACAATTCATTCTCATCCCTTCATGTAAAGAAGTCATATATAGCACGTGAGGGTCCTGTGGCACCTTTAAGACTAACAGAAGTATTGGAGCATAAGCTCTCGTGGGTGAATGCCCACTTTGTCAGATGCATCTGATGAAGTGGGCATTCACCCACGAAAGCTTATGCTCCAATACTTCTGTTAGTCTTAAAGGTGCCACAGGACCCTCTGTTGCTTTTTACAGATTCAGACTAACACGGCTACCCCTCTGATATATATAGCACCATTAGTGTCAAACTTTACCTTTCAGTAAATAGGAAAATCGAACAGTCTAACGTCAGAGCAGGTACAATATACCACACAGCTGGTAGAGGGCGCTAAGGATACACGTCACTGAACAAGTATCGCTCTCAGAGGGTATATCTATACTACAATTAAACACCCATGGCTGGCCCATGCCTGTTGACTTGGGCTAAGGGTCTGAGCCTCGCAATCCAGAGCCAGCAGCCGCTGAGTCCCTGGCTCGAAGCCACTAGGCACAGGCCAACTGGCAGTGTATACATACCCAGAGAGGCTGCATGGAACTTGGAGTGCGAAGCCGGGGAAGCATGAAACGAGACATGAATTTTAGCGTGAGAAAAGGAGACAAGGGAGAGTTAAACAGGAAGTATGGCAGAACATAGTGAGGAGGCTGGGTTGGGGGTAGAGATGAGGGAAAGTATAAAAGCAGAGTGGAGCTATGGAGAGCTTTGACAACATGTGGATCTTAGCAGATACATTCTGGATGCACTAAAAGAGGAAGAGAAGAGGGGAAGGCCAATGAGGAAGAGGTTACAGTAACCTAGGGAGGAAATTACTAGAGCATGGACTATCACATTGGCAGTGGGTGTGAAAAGAGGAGACTAATTTTGGAAGTATTGTAAAAAAGGAAATGACAAGTTTTGGCAATGGTTTGGCCATGATGGAAGAATCAAAGACTAATCAAAAATGACACTAGGCATGAGAGCCTGTAATACAGGAAAAATGGTGGTGGCATGAGACAACGGGGCGAGGAGAACAGCCAAGACTGGGTTCACTATCGTGAATCATAGGTAGCCGCAAGATGCAGAATTGGAAGTAACAATAAGAAGCAGAGAAGTAGATTTATGGATAACTACTACTGTAAAGATAGTTATGGATGAGATGACCCAGAGAGAGTGGGAGGACAGAGCCAAGAATGGAGTCCCAGGAACTCGGACGAAGAGGGAGAGGAGGAGAAGATAATGCCATAGACTATAGAGCTAGTTAGAAAGGAAGAAGAAAAACCAAGACACGGTACATTGAATTGGAAGACCAGGGCCAAGGAGGTGTTATCAGTCCTTTCAAAGGTGAAGAGAGAGCTAAAGCCATTAGATCTTGCCAAGATATTATCATGGGTTTCTTTTGCAAGAGTGATTTTGCCACTTGACTCTACAGAGCTAGTCACAAAGTGTCAAAGAGAGTTGGTAGGAAGGAATTGTCCATATGATCAAGAGAGGAGGGAAAGTATAATACAGTAGTTGGGATTCAGTAAGATTTTTATGATGGGAGAAAAACAAGAGAATGTTAAATATTAAGAGAACGTAGAGGATAAAGATGAGGGAAGGAGAGGCGCTTGGTCTCATGTCCAGTGACAAAAAAAGTGTGACAGCACCAACATCTCAAATCAACTTTTGAACAAAACTGATCTATCCATACTTGCAGTGAAACCTGAGTACCGGTATAATTGCTATTTGTGCCGGAGTGCTGAAGATGTAGGAGTTTGTATTTGTGAAGTTCTCAGTAAAGAATGGTTTAAGATACTCAGTGCTGCAGTAAGGTGGTATGGGATATAACATGCTTTGCTCACCCTCAGCTATGTTGCATGCACAGGTGGAGCGACAAGAGAAGTCTGTGCTTTGGAGATAAGAGATCTCGCGAAGGGAAATTTCTCTAACAGTATTCACTCCATACAATGGTAGAGCTTCAAGAGGGGAATTATCGGACTAAATGGAACATCACAAAAGCGTTTAACAGATTGTCATACTGTTTAACTTGTCAACAGAGCACAAAGGACATAGATGAACTTGAGCAACTTGAAACTTCAGGAAATAGGTTCAGACTAAAGAGATTTCTGGCTACATAGATTTGAGGTTTTTTAAGCACAGTTCTACTCTGAAGAGTGTTATGAAAAAAAGAAGAAGAGATGCCTTCTTGTCTTTGGATAGGGTAGCACAACAAGTCAGGAGACCAGTTTCTATTCCCAGCTGTGCCACTGACCTACTGGGTGACTTTGACAAGTCACTTCACCGTTCTGCACCTCAGTTTCCCCATCTCTAACACTAGCTCTCTTTCGTAAACCCTTTAAGTTCCATGGATGAAAACATTTAAGTATTTATCACTACTGTGTAGATCTGCTCCAATTTGAGTTTTACTAGTGTTTTTATTCTCATTACCTCTGACTAGCCAATACAGCTATAGGAGAGTGACTTGGATTCCAGTCTAGCTTACAGATCAGCAGCACTGTTAATTGCATTTCAACTACAGAATTATTGTTGGGGGACCATGAGGCAGAATGAACACATACTGACTTTCAGATTCCAGGTTGAGTTAGGCAATTATAATAAAATCTTTTTACTTGTAAATTGATTTGACCTGGAGTCACCAAGACACAAAAACGGAATCTCATTATGCCAATTTTACAAAATCATTTTCAGAGCAGAATTGCTTTTATGGCTGTAGAAGCTTAACTTTTAAAAAAATCTTGGCCTATGTTTCTAGGACTCCGACACACTAGAATATGGGTTCACTTATCTGACTACAAATGCCCTTAAGTTCTAACTGAGAGAAGAATGAAATTCACTGATCTAAGGCATAAACTTCTTATTTACGTAAAGAACACTCTTCCTCCACCATTCAGAGAAGGTCAGGTAATGAAGAAAAAATTACATGCATCTGAGGAATAAAGATACCTGTACAAAACAGCTGAATACAGTATCCCCGGCTGGGTGACGTTTAGGCACCTGGGAATTAAGCTTTCTGAAGTCACATAACACATTTCTATTAAGTTTATTTTAAATGGGAGCAGGAGAGAGAAATGTAAAGATTAACACAATGTCAGTATCCCTTGACGCTCTGTGAGGGAGTTACCCACAACCCCGTCCATAAAGGCTGCATAGTGCCTGCCATACTGTCCATGACTTACACAGAAAATAAACCTTTTATTACACAAAACCTATAGGAGGCACAATTTTTTTCCTAAAATATTTTGTGGCAAATAATGTTTTTTAGCTTGTGAACATAAAACTTACAAATGTTAGCCTTTGCCTAGCACTGTGTGTCCTTAAAATGTTTTTCACTCGTTTATGGATCTCTTCTCCATTTGCTGGTGTAGACCAACCAGAGTTAAATCTATAAGAGAGAGGGGGAAATAGAATAAATATTCTTAGTTTAAAGAGGGCCAACACTTTTTGCTGTGAAGTTTTTTTTAAATTAAGAAACACAAA
Source organism: Malaclemys terrapin pileata (assembly GCF_027887155.1). Taxonomy (NCBI): domain Eukaryota; kingdom Metazoa; phylum Chordata; order Testudines; family Emydidae; genus Malaclemys; species Malaclemys terrapin. Next base: position 103,000,148 of record NC_071512.1, on the reverse strand, counting down.
TTATTACTTTCTGTTTGGAATGTATAGAAGGTTAAAGTTCAATCCTCTCTTTCTCCTCTGGGATAGAGCTAAAGCAGTGATACTCAGACCTTGGTGGTATTCAGGAGCCAAATTAACAATCAACATTACCCAAAAGAGCCACAGTAGTGTGAATTTATTGTTTCATTTACTATATATTCATATTTAAGCAGTACAACAGGGGAAATACTTAGCATATATATATATATACACACACACACACACACACACACACACACATATACACACACATATATATATTAGTATTCTCACAAAAAATGACTGACCAAGTATTATTATTTTATCAACTACAATTGGTTAATAACATAGTAAAAGCATCCTGATTGGTTAATAACTTAGATTGGTTAATAATTAAATCACACAGCATTTTAATATCGTGTGCAGCAATGAACCTCAGTCTGAGTATCACTGAGCTAAAGAAACCTTTCAAAGGTGTGCATTGGGAAAAGATAGCCACAATTTCAATGATGTGCAAGCGTTGTCCATATTATCTGTGCACTGATTTGTAACTGTAAAGTTTGTGTGTCATATCTGTACTATTGCTATGGTATAGAAAAGCTAAACAATCATTTCATCCCCAGCAATGAAGTCCCATTTTCTCTTCTTACATGAAGAATTAGATTCATTAAATTCCCTCCACCAAAATGAATCAACAGAACAAACCCCAAACCACCAAAAAAATCCCTGAAAGTCACAAAACAGTTTTATGAAACTGCAAATTCAGTTTCCATCTTACAAGACGTAGCAAAGTTTTAAGTCTTAGTTTTTTTTAAAAAGACGCCCATATCAAAGAAGAAACTCCATCTGTTAATGCAAAACAAACGGATGGATTTTATTCTTTCATAACATGCACCCTGTTTATTTCATTTTACTTGAAAAAGTAATTTAAAAAGATTTCAGTTTTACCTTTCCCCATGCATTTAACTTTTCAGAATAGGAGTTAATCTTAAATAGTTATTTTTCTCCACTAAGATTTTGGGATCAGCTCTTTTTACACGCCTTCTTCATTGCTGACCTAACTTTTGCTGTCTCTCTCACACACCCCTCGCCAAACTCTTTACTATGTTAGAATATTATTATTCAGGTTGCAAAGTCCAGCACTCAGAAGTTAGGAGATGCCAGAATTAAGGTTCCCTGTGCAACCTTAATTCAGCCCCCTGGCATCTACGCATTACGATACAGTCTTTCATTAGATGATCAAGTACAATTTTTTCCCACAAGACCTCTGCCTCAATCAGTGCAGTGGATTTCTTCTGAAGATAAAACAGGGCTGTGTAGTGAAGGAGGCTGTTATCTGTACAACGCCTGTCTCATTTGTTGCAGAATTTGGAAGTCATGTAGTGAATGAGGCCAAGGACTGCAGGAAGAGAAAGGCTGGTCTTCTGGTTAAGGAGTTGAATGCTGCCTGGAGGATGGATTTCTATTCCTCCTGCTGCCACAGTGTTCCTATGTGATGCTGAGGAAGTCACTAAACGATATGTGATCATGCAATTAAAGACTATGACAATGCATATGCACAAGGGAGACGAATTAAGGTTGCACAGAGAATTTTAATTCTGCCATTACATAACTTCTGAGTGTTTGACTTTGCAACCTTAAAAATGTTCTTTTAACAGTTTTTCTGTGTGTAATTTCCTCGATTTTTAAAATAGCCAACTGAAAAAACAGGATTTCTACCATGTTGCATCATATTAGCAGGGATGGAATCTTTAGATCCACTACATAGTCCTCTGCAACTTGAGCTAATGGAGTAACTGATAGCAATAGTAGGTTGTCAACCTCTGTGAGGACCAGCAGTAGAGTGGTATGGGACCTTTGCCAGCAGGTTTCACAGATCTCTCCCCCCAAGCCCCGTCACCTTGCTCACCTAGTTCCACTTCCCCCTTTCCAGCTCCACACCTGATCTCTCTCTCTGCTCCCCACACAGTAGCTCCCAGTCTCTCCTCTCAGGCTCCTCATCCCATCAGTCTCCCCCACACCTTCTCCCCCGTTACTTTCCCCAGTATCCACCTACACTGGTTCCGAGCTCCAGTCTCTTTGTCCAGCAAGTCCCAGTTTAAGAAGTCTCTACTGAGCATGTGTGAACTGCAATTTTTCAATGGCTTGCAATATGGCCAAATTTGGGGCAATTTTAATGTGGACAACACAGGGCCATACTCTGAGAAATTTCAAGTCCCTGCTCAAAAGCACGGAGATGCTCGCGCTGTTTAAAGAAAAGAGAACTCGAATTCTTAAACATGGACAAAATGTACCTTTCACTGGCCTCTTTCTCGGAACTCAGGGAATCGTTTTGGCTGAAATTTTCAAAACCAAAAGCATCCTGAGGCAGACACCCAGCATGGAAAGTTTCAGCCCAAACAGTTGAAGTCTGGTAAAGTTATTAACTACTGAAAATAGGGTCTTATGGGACACGTTGGGCAACCTTAATAATAGGCCAGGCTACCACCCCAGCCTATAATTATTATTGATTGCTTAGGCACAGTTGCTAGATAAAAGGTGGGGGGGGGGGGACTGTTTTTTGCTGACCAAGAGTTTGCAAAGAAGGAAGGCTAAACTGATGATGATTAAATATGTTTATAAAAAAACCCAAAGGTATTGCCAGGGCAGGTGGAGCTTGTCCCCCTTGGTAGGCAGCTCAACTAGGAGAAGGGAAACTCCAATTTCAAACCAAAAGGTCGCAGGTTTGGATAGCTGACCTATAAAGCTCATCCAGCAGACATGCTTATGTGAACTGATGTCTATGTCAAGTACCCCAGAGAGCTAAGATGTTCCCTGCAAGCTATGTACAGCAGCCTTATTTGACTACCGTAACTAGGAAAAGGCCGCTAAGAGAAGTTAAAGAAGCAAGTGAATAAGCAGACGTGCAAGTTGGAATGTAGAACATTCTCTGGAGGAAGTCTGGAACTACACAAGGTCTGAAAATGAGGCGAATAGTAAACATGACACGTATACAAAAGATCATAGGGAAAGCTGTAGAGCCAAGATGCTGGTGGAGGGTTACAAAATCTATTACTCGGGGAATTAAACTTCCTGAAATAGTGTTGTAAATTGTTCCAGATGAAACCATGCACAGGCATATGATGGAGATTACCAGAAGGTTGGACTGACTAATGGATGTTAAATTGTGTTGGGAAGATGTCACTATTCGTATAATAAGTTGATGTGCACCACAGTTAGGAGAGTTCTCATAGACTTTAAGGTCAGAAGGGACCATTATGATCATCTAGTCTCACCTCCTGCACAACACAGGCCACAGAATCTCACCCACCCACCCACGTCTGTAACAAACCCCTAACCTATGCCTGAGTTATTGAAAAGTCCTCAAATCGTGGTTTAAAGACCTCAAGATGCAGAGAATCCTGAGAGGATCAAAAGAGAAGTTTTTCCAATGAGTTGCTGTGCCTTATTGGAAACATATCATCCAATGAGAAGACATTTATTGGAACAGATCTAAAATGAACACATTTGAACTGACAAGGCTGGATATGAAGCAGCCCATAAGGCACTGAAACCATAAACACATTTTCCATGAGGGGGGAAAGGTTCTACAGACTTGTCTGGCATTGGAATTGGTGACTGCACTTGCAGAAGAGGGAAAGCCATCTCATAACTTGTGCCAGTGGAGGACAAGTCCCAAATTGATTTCTTAGATAGATCACAAATAATTAATTGTAAGTTAATACCGAGAGAGCGCACTGTGAGACAGCACAGACTTCTCCTTATGGACTCCAGAATGCAGAAACGTCTGAGCCCCTGGGCACCAGCGAGGCCTAAGTGATGGCAACTTAAAGATGGGAATGAGAAAACCTTCAAACAAAGAGTAACGCATAGACTTCCTGACTACACACAGGGATGGGTGGAGGACAACTGATTCAAATGAAAGTAAACTGTTAGAAATGGCACATGAAGTCCTAGAAATGATGTAACCAATGCCAAAAAGGATATGAAGGGAGATTTGGGTGGTGGACTCCTCAAGTTAAAGAATCTGTTGGGGATGAAAAATAGTAACCTTCAAAAAAAAAAAAAAAAAAAAGCTGGTCAGTGGCTTGAGGAGAGATAAGATGGCATACACGGAGGCAAAAACGCAGCCAAAACAAGTGTTGTGGGGGCTAAAAGTGTGGCCCATGATGTGTTATATAACCGACTAGGAGGACCTGAGGGAGAGAAGACCATCAAAAGGCTTGCCAAGGCAAGAGAGAAAATGTTGAGAGACGTGAACAAGTTTGCTTACACTAGAAATGAATAAGGAATATTGCAAATAAACGGAGAACTAATTAGCAAAGTATGGAGTGATTACTGTGAAAGAGTGATGAATGAGGAGAACCCAAAGGAGGAAATAAGAACATGTAAGCTGAACTGAGGCCTGATGGATTGCATACAGAAGGAAGAGGCTACAGAGGCACTTAACAAAATGAAAAAGGGGGAAGTACTTGGGCCAGATGACGTACTAGTGGGTGAAATGAAATCACTGGGAATGGAAAGTATTAAGTATCTTATACGTTTGTTTAATTATATTCTTAAGAAAGGGAAAATGCTGGATGAATGGCATGAAAGCTTTGTGGTGCCTATTTTTAAACATAAAGGAGATATTCCATTGTGTGCTAATTAGCAACCAATTAAGCGGATATCACCTGCTGGGAAAGTATGGAAGAAGATTATTGAAAAGTATTTATGTGGAATGGTTGAAATTTGGAAGGATCAGGCTGGATTCATGCCAGGGAGGAGCACGATTGATGCCATATGTGCACGATGAATCCCCACGGAGAAGTTCAGAGAAAAAAGATGGCAGTTGAGTCTGGTCTTGGCGTATAATTATGTACCATAAGAAATAGTTCGGTATAGTGTGTAACAGAAGTGTTTCCCAGAAGGATACCCCGTCATATCCAGGATATGCATGACAGAGTGACTACCATAGACAAATTGAATGGGGCCACAGTAGAGATTTTCCAGTAAATGTTGGCCTATGTCACAGGTCAGTTTTGAGCCCCTTTATGTTTGTGGTTGTCATGGATGTGCTAAGTGAGAATATATGAAGGGAGGTGCCTTGGAATCTGCTGTTTGCTGATGACTTAGTGATATATGTGAAAGATTGAGAGACTCTGCAAGCCAACTTTGAACAATGGCAACATAGTTTTGAGTGGTCGGACTTCAAGTGAATGTTGGTAAGATCAAGGCTAGGATAATTGAAGGAGGAGGACTCACCAGAAAAGATGATATATGCAGAGAGCTTAGAAGAGTGAAAGTGATTAACTATCTAGGATCAATGGCTCATGATAACACAAAAAACAGGGGTCACCCCATGAAATTAATAGGCAGCAGCTTTAAAACAAACAAAAGGAAGTAATTCTTCACACAATGCAGAGTCAACCTGGAGAACTCGTTGCCAGTGGATGTTGTGAAGGCTAAAACTATAACAGGGTTCAAAAAAGAATTAGATCAGTTCCTGGAGGATAGGTCCATCAATGGCTATTAGCCAAGATGGTCAGGGAGGCAACCCCATGCTCTGGGTGTCCCTAGCCTCTGACTGCCAAATGCTAGGAGTGGAAAACGGGACGGAACACTCTATGACTGCCTGTTCTGTTCATTCCCTCTGAAGCACCTGGCACTGGCCACTGTTGGAAGACAGGATAGTGGACTAGATGGATTATTGGTCTAACCCAGTATGGTCGTACTTAGGATGATGATTCCCCCCGAGTAATGCCTGGCACTACTCTAAAGCTCTGTGGTGGAGGTGGCAGCAGCTGACCTCAATAATGTTAAAAGGCAGAGTATCTAAAACTGTAATTCGATCCATCTTAAGATATGGAACAGAAAGTTGGCCAGCCACAATAAAGGAAATCAGTATGCTCTCCACCATAGAAATTAAGTCACTGAGATGGTCAAAGACAGAACAAGAAGCTATGGTCTCAAGTTACAGTGGGGAAGGCCTAGGTTGGATATTAGGAAAATCTATTTCACAAGGAGTGTGGTGAAGCACTGGAATGGGTTACCTAGTGGAATCTCCATCCTTAGAGGCTTTTAAGGCCTGGCTTGACAAAGCTTTGGCTGGGATGATTTAGTTGGTGTTGGTCCTGCTTTGAACAGAGGATTGAACTAGATGACCTCCTGAGGTCTCTTCCAACCCTAATAGTCTATGATTCTATGAAATGGTTGGACATTCTATGATAGGAAACAAAATGAGGTTGTAAGGGGCCTAATATGGGTTTCTCCAAGTGAATACAAGTTGAGGGACGATGGTCTACATTGGTATGGGCATATCAAGCAGAGATCAGACAGCTACATCAGTAGGATGGCTCTTTCATGGTTGTGCACAGAAGATGACCCAGGGGAAAGACTAAAGGCACTGCACATTGGCCTTTCTGAGGTCTATTGATATCTGGTCAATCTGCACAACAGCCTCGTGTACGATCATGAGTTCTGGAAGAAGACTCAAAGTCATCAACCCCCAAAAGGGAAGTGGCAAGAAAGATGACAATGATAACCCAAAGGTTTCGATGTGATCTAAACTCTCATGCTTCAGAGAATAACCAACCTCTAACTGAGCAACTCCAAATATGGGCAGGTTATTCCATATGTGTTCTACTTCAAGATTCCTGTTCTTTCCTCCATTTTTCTGTATCCATTTTACCTGTTCTAAATTATTCGTTATTTGGTATGCCTCCATGTCTTCCCTGTAAACAGTCCCAATCTTTTCAGCCTATCCTCCTACAGAATATTTGCATGCATCTAATCATTTGTCATCCATTTTTGACCCCCCTCCTGTTTCTACTATCTCCCTTTGGAGAGAGAATGTGTAGAATTGACACAGTCATCCAGGTGAGGGTTATCACTGATTTATATATCAGCATATTTTCAGATTCCTTATATAGTTTAAGATTTTGTTTGCTGTTTAACCAGCACTGAGGAGATTTTTTTCCATTAAGCCAGACATAATGTCTTTTTCTGGAATGGTTACAGTTAATTTAAAACCTAGCAGTGTGGATGAGCAGTTCAAATTATTCTTTTCTTCTCAAGGTAGAACCTAAAACCAAAACAAATCTTGTCAGAGGAACAGATTTTAAGTAACCATTCTTAGAAAAAGGCAGAGTGGTCTGTTGACTTTTCTTAATTGACCTGCCATCAGAGAAATTATGAGTGAGAGGGCTGGATTCTGCATTTTTGTCATGTAACTGAACTAGGTCTGAACATTACAAGGAATACATTATATTATTATCCAATAAATTGCTAGAAACCTGCAGCTCTGCTGAAATGCTCTGACAGAGAATGAACTAGAGCAGGTTAGAATGAAATAACGACCCCCCTCTCCCCACCCCCCCCAAAAAAAGAAGAGCAGGGTTAGTAATGTGATCTTCCAACTTCTGGTCACTAATTTCAAACCCTAGCACTGGGTAAATTGCTGCTGAACTTGTGCATGTAAAAAAATGTAGATTTGCAAGTAATTCAAGTGTGCCAGTTCCTATTTCCACAATGAAATATAGTCCATGAGAGCATGGCACTTTGTCTCATGTATACAGCAATTTCAATTTGTCAGATTTGCTTGTGTTGTTTAATACTGGAAAGAGAGGTCTGATATGTTGCTGTAGTTTACAGTATTTGCTTTTTTGAAACAGGAAATAAAGCGGCTAACGTTTGTTTGGAGGATTTCAAAGCACTGTTACTGATCTTATGTTTATAAATATCCATTAGGGGTCAGATGCTCTATCTAGGAAAATATAAAACCATATTTGCTATTTTAGTCACTCATATGAGATGTATCCATGTACCACAGCAGAAGACAAAGTATTTAGTGCAAAAGCTATATGCATTTCTTCAGTGGCATTACTGAACAATCCACTAGTCTGCACTGTGGTATAAGAAATGTTTGTTGATCACATCAGCCCTGAACTTAATTTACAAAAATCAAAACCTTAAGTATGATTAAAAACAGTATCAGCTCCTTTTTAATTAGTTTTGCCAGTATCTTTACTGTCTAAATTTAGTAATAACTATAAAGCCTAATCCACATTTTAAGTCAATGTTAATATTTACACCAATCAAAAGTCATCCGAAAATAAAATGATGCCAGAAAATGTAACACCCATAATCTAAATTGAAACCATCTAATGATGTGATAACTCCTATTGGAGATATTTTATAAAATGGCTTTCAGAGCACAGCTTCTTAAATTATAAATAAAGGAATTTCAGTTGCCCCAAACCACTAATAATGCATTTTAAAAACCACTAGCTACTTATTTATGTGATTAAGGTGTCAGTATTCTATTGCAATGTTGGAGGAAGTCATTTCATTTCAATGGCTGTTTGCCCTGATAAACTTCTATAGCTGTATTCTGTCATACTTCCAATTTTCCTTGGGCCTTGCAAACATTCTGCAGTTACATCAGTTTAAATTGTTTATTGATTCCAATAGATTGTATAAACACTTTGGAAGTATAGCTCAGTGACCTAGAAAACGCCAGATCAGAGAAGTTCTCATCATTCATTTCAAAGATGCTATGTCAAGTACGATCTAAGGTACAAAACTATTTTCCCTTGGAATGTGACTAAAGACATTTATTTTCTTTTATGAGGTAAGGATTTTTTTTTCAAGTCATGCAAACAGACAACATTTACCTTAGTGCAAAAAAAAGAATTAAGTCTGGATGTTATAATACAGATGAATACAATTCTCAGACATCCACTAGGATGGAACAGACTATTAGAAATTCAAATAGATGTGTATACTATTTAAACACCAGCTTACAACTCTCAACTTGTATAAAAAATAGGTATTTTCAAATGTCAGACAGTCCAAACCTTCATTTGCACATAGCAAGAAACCCTACGCCATCTTGGATAGCAGAGTTAATGCAAAAGCTTACTGCAGAACGTTTGAATCAGGTATAACTCCTTCCCCACCAGCAAACCTTCCAACTGTGTGTGTAAACGTGCGCAGGTGGCCTCCATGAAGAATTTATCAACTTCAAAGCAGAAACGTCATGCTGAGAAGAAACTACATAGAAGGACAAACTATCACAGGACAGAAATCAATAACGTACTGTAGTAGCAGATTCACAATTGGAGAGCTCTATTGCAAGACAGAAAAAAAAAAAAAAGAAAGAACTCCTTAGCTAAATATAATCAGATAAGCAGCTAAAAGAATCTTTGAGAAACTACCCATGTAACATGAGAGATCATCCAGAAAAACCAAATGGATAGAACTTGGATACTTTGTATCTCTGCAGTACTCATGGTAACCAGAAGAAGTAACTTTATTCCCAGTTAAAGGATCGGAAGTGGCTACTTACCAAAAACAACCTGTTCTCGGCATATATTGCCGACACAGAGAGATGCTGTAAGAATTATGCCAGTAAGACCAATCATGTCAGGAAGAGGTGTGATTTTTTTTTTTGCTGACCTGATTATGGCAGTAAAAGCCTGCCTGTAGATATAGCTATACCAGTAAAAGCTATATGGTTTATAGTATATAGCTTAGTTCAGTTTCCAATCACAAGAAACTATACTGGTATAAAGCACCTTTATACTGATATCGCTGCTTCCAGACTATGTCGCTTTTGCTGCTTTAAGTGTGAAGGAATAGCTACCACAACCACTTTTTTTTAAAGTGTAGACAAGTACTAAGAGTCGTACGATGGCAGTACATAATTGTTTTGAGCAGTAGCTGGTGGGTGCACTCAATTCCTCTTGAGTGCTAAATTCTGTAGACAGGGAATGCATCATCCCTTCTAATGGTCCCTCAGTTCCTTTACACCCCCAGAAGCCCTGTATAGAGCTGGGCTCTGAAGCAGAAAAGAGGTAGCTCTATGGAGGCACACAGAGAACAAGAGCTCTTGCTGATAAATTTGTTAGTCTCCAAGGTGCCACAAGTACTCCTGTTCTTTTTGCAGATACAGACTAACACAGCTGCTACTCTGAAGCTTGCTGATAAGTAAACTCATTTAATTTAAAGCATGAAGGCTAGCCGATCAGCTTCTAAGGAGGTGGGTCTTAAATAATGTCCTTTAATACCACCATTTGCTCTGGATGTGGTGTCAAGAAAATAGTGATTCGTAGGTGTGAACTGACCTCTAGGTAGCAGCCCTACAAATTTCACATAAGGGTACATTGCATGTATACACCATCAACTTTGCAATGCCCTTGTTGATCGAACCCTTAAGCATTCAGGCACACCTGGTATATATCAAAACTGGATGCATTTTCTTATCCATTGTGACAGTCTTTGAGCTCAGGTGGTTAATCCTCAAATTCTTCTCCAGAGACCATCAATTTTCTGACTTCTGAAATGGCTTAGTCCTGTTTAAGGAGAAGCCAGTGCTCTAGACATCCATGGTGTTCAACTTCACCTCCTCAGCATAATTATGAGCATTGTGAAAGAGACAGGCAGAGATATCAGTGATTGAGATGAAAAGTCAGATATAAATTGGTCTAGATTGGGGTAAAGTAGCCACTGGTCTTTGTGGAGTACGGTATAAGGTGACAGATCATCAAGTCCTGTAACTCAAACCCTCCTGGCCAAGTTAACTGTGACAAAATAGGAGATCTTCACTGAAAAGCAATGAAGAAAGCAAGACCCTAAAAGCTCAAACACCTTCCCATGAGTCTATTTAATACCAAGTTCAAGTCCCAAAGTTGAGTAGGTTCCTGAACAGGAGTGTACAAGTTTGTATGACTTTTAAAGACGTGTTTCACCGGGGAACAGACAAAGCCAGAGCACCTTGTCACAGGGCCAGGTTCAGGGCCAGCATAAGCAGTAATAGCAGATGGAAACTGCAGATGCTTACCTAAGAACAGCTTTGATAACAGAGACAGAAGAAAGTCTAAATCAATTGGAACTGGACAGGAAACCGGGTCACAGCCTCTACGGTGAGCAAACTTTTAAAAACAGTTATATTTACCAGCATTCTTCTGTCTAGTGGAGGTGGCTTTCTGGACTCCATTTTAAGATATCTCTATAACATGAGACAAAGGACCTTGAAGTCTGGATGCATTACCCTTCTGGGACAGGGGATCTTGACTCAGGGAGAGAGTGAATAAACAACCTGGGGACAAAACTAGAAGCCAAGAACCTGGGATGAAATCATGACTCCATTGAAGTCAAAGGCAAAACTTCCATAGACTTCAATGGAGCCAGGACACACATGATCAACTGGACCCATATTGGATTAACTAAGATCATCCAACTCTATACTGCCAAAACTTTCCCAGTACTCTGGGAATGAGATAAAACAGAAGAAAGGAGTAAAAGGAGACTCTCTTGGCAATGCAAAAGAAAGGAGTCCTACACATAGATCTTTGACTGTTCTCAAGCAAACCTGATTGTGGTTTGTTGTTCTGACTTGGAGCAGATGAATCCATGTTACAGCGATCCCACCTGGCAGGAATCACACAAGCACCTGAGGGCAGGAGTGACCACTCATGATGCTCCACACCTTTCAGACTGAAATCAGCAGTTAGGAAGTTTTTACACGTGCCAGTTGCAGAATGGAAAGGATTACTTCAAACTGGATGCATGATTCTCAAAGCCCAATTTGTCTCTCAGCACACCAGAAATGACCAAGTATCATGCCTGTGCATTCTCTCCTCAGCTCCAACCAAAGAACTTCGATCTTTAGCTGGTGGAACCCATTTCAATGCTTGTAAAGGAATCCCAAACAAGGGGATGATTTCAGCTTGAGATTTTGCATCAGGCTTTATCATCTAGCAAGGCTTAGCTGCCAAATTACTTGTGCTTGGGGAGATGGGGGTGGGGGATACTTTCATAGGAGAAAACCACCTGTATGTATGCGCTATTGGAGCCTCTTCCAAAAGCAAGTTATGGACCAGTCTTACAATGTTTTTGGGCCCTTTTTGAGAGTCACAGCCTTTAGTGGAGGGGTAGTCAATAGGCAGACTGCAGGCCAAATCCGGACTGCCAGGTGCTTTTGAATGGACCCCAAAATTCTGTTTGTTTACTTATTATTGTTATTTTTTTATTATTTTCTCTGGAGTCTGGACCTTGACTATACCTTGACACAGTTCTGAATCTCTGCTGGGGAGAGACCTGTGAAGTGAAACAGCAAGAATGTTGACCTGATTTTGAGCTGGACTGGCAAAGATGAGTACCATGCAAAAAAAAGCTAAAGGTTGTTTTCAAAGTGTTGTTCTCGCCTGTCTACTGCCTGTGAAAGACCCACACAAAAGAAAAGGGGGTAAAATTGATTAGGCATAGTGACCTTAATTACACACACAGAGTTATCAAATACACAAACAAGGAGAAAAAAGAGAAACATTAACACACAATACACACTAACCTCTCAGTTATAGCAGTGAGAACGCTGTAAAAGTGTCAGGCAGAGGGCGATGGTAAGGGGACACCAACTTAAACTCTAACGATGTTTTAAAAGCCAGCCCACATATGCCCCACTAAAACTATATTTCTACATATTTTTAAAGAAAACCCTAAAGTAAAGTTTCTATTTATAAAAAGAAGCTGTAATTGTATTAGATATAAATACAAACAAATATTGGGGTTGAAAAAAATCAGAAGTAAAAAGTTGAAAACACCTTCAGAATATTTTACCAATGCAATCACCACATTTAAGTTCTTGATGTTTAAGTCAGTCTTTGGAATATTAGCATTTTGCTCGAGAGATATAATAAACATTCAGAGCCAAAACTTGGACTGAGTTATACCAAATATTAGAAACATGCAATTGGAGAAGAGATTTTTATTGCCATGATATCGGGACCCATGTCAGTTGGGCTGTACTGATGCAGTTGAGAGAAGATTGACACCCTAAGTTTTGAACGTGTGATCCTTTGATGACAGCTCAAATGACTACATAAAGTAACAGGAAATCCACAGTCATTTTAGCCTTATAACCCCAAACAGTCAACCTACAGTTATGCAAACATAACTGTTATTCAACTATTGCCAATTGTTCCAAAATTTCACAGACAACAAATGAAAACAAGCCTTTACCTTTCTCTAAGAGAAGAACGGTTGAGTACAGGACTTGAGGAATGTTTCTGCAATGAGGAGGGTGCTGAATGTATTAATGAACTAGTAGAACGAAATTGCCTACTAGCAGTACCCGACATCGGGTGCTCATCACAGCTGTCAGAAGAGCCATCTAAGTCTTTCCCATGATGAGACCTGATAATCTGTCAGAGAAAAAACAGCAGCAGAACTTCAAACCATATATTATAAGTGCCTAGGTTATGCCTGTGCATAAGCTAACAGGGAGCAGAGATGTACACTTTCCACTTTTTCTGTATGTAAAACAAAGTTTAAAAATTAGACTTGTCTGTATTAAGAAATACACATAAGACAATTATTTATAGAGATTTGCATATAACATAGGAGTGGGAATGGCAGCACCCCCCTAATTAAGATTGCATTCCAGGCTAACCCCCTGTTTTCAGTCACTGATATCTTTTTGAAGTTTTCACCTTTCTGGCTGAAATTTTCCAGGATTGGTTCTGAACTGGGACTTTTTAGTCTCAGCAAAAGCTCTTCAGCCATATTGGATTATCAAACAAGATGGTGGTAGGGAGGGAGACAACATTTTCCCCATTATAAAAGAATTTTTTTGCAATTTTTTTGGACCAGCTACAGAGCTGAAAAAAATTAAAGGCAAAAATCTGAAACAGCCCTCACTGAAGAAAGTGCCTTGGAGGTTTCTAGTGAAAAGAGACTTTGGAGATTTCCACTGGAAGTGTTCTCTATTTGCCCAAGTTATGACCCTTTAAAAAACTGACTACTACACCCGTACAGTGTATTTTGCATGGGTTTTCTCTCTAAGCTTGTAAAGTGCTAAGGAAAGTTACACCTTGCACGCTTGAGTGATGGGGTTTGCTGCTAATGAAAAATGTGCAAGCAGTGCAAAGGGCTTAGAAAGGTTGCTATATTCCTTAAGTTTCACAGAAAGGTGCCCCACTGTGATGAACCTTTTTTAGTATTCCACCATCTTGATCCAGCATCTCACTCCCTGCTGGTCCCATCAACTAGGGCCAAATTCTTGATCTCTAGATATTGCTCCAGCCCCATAAGGGAGATCTTTGGACACTGTAGAGATGTCAGAAAAGGCTCCATGACAAAGATGTGGGGCAGGATAAGGATGCACGTTTTCCAGCTTAGGGGAACAGGCCACGTCTCATCTTGTTTGCCATGCCCACTTATGCAGAAATAGCATTTCTAGATCAAGATTCAATCTGTTCCCATATATTCCTACAAAGAGAGTCATCATAGCCTTATTCAAATGTAACCTTGACTAAAGCTTTACACCATTTGCCCTTTAAAGCTTCCTGTACCCTGTGGGAGAAAGGAATTTGATTTGTTATTTTACACCACACATGTACAAGAACTCAATAATATTCCATGGAATTGTCCGTGCTAGCCAGGAAACCCTCTGAAAGGCAGGACTGTATCTGACCCCATTGTATAAGACAGTATTTTTAGGTGAACTTTAACCAAAGTTTAATGCCCCAGTCACACCACACAGAAGACCTAAATTAACAAATAAAAGCCAGGAGAGTCCTAACATTTTGGCCCCATGAGCTAATTCACCTAACAACTTTAAAAGAGGCAGCTGATGTTTGTTACAAAATTAGAATCCCATTCAAATGTAATCTTCAGATTAAACACACACACACAAACAGCATGCCCAAATATCATCCGCTTTATTAAATTTAACACTGATTTCCCCTTAAGAGCTACATTACACCAATAGTAATTCTCAGGTCCTCTTACTCTACACAATATTAACAACATCTAGTTCAGAGCTATACAATTATTTTTGGCAACATAAAAGGTATATTCCCTTTTGCCTGTATTTTTTTGTTGGAACCAGGAATGCTTAAGGGCATCAGGAGAGTGATGAATTTAATCTGTATCTGTGATATCTATGTGCTCCAAACAATGACGGCCACTAACATCTTCTTCCCCATTTGAGAAAAATGGATTTGAATTAAAACATCCATCATAAAAGCATATTTAGAAGTTCTCTGTACAGTTTATCACTTATCACTATGGAATAATCCAGAAGCAGCACAATATATTAGACTTACATGCCACATAAAACTGCAGTCCTACATAGTGAAAGTTGAGAAGCTGACAAGACAGTTTGGCCTGAACCAAAGTTTTATCCTTTTAATTCACTTTCCTTCTCCCTCCCTGCATCACCTCTCTTGCCAGCCATTAGACAATCTAATAGGGCACACACACAATAATTAACGGTCTACAGTCTGCTAATAAAATTTCCGGGGTATTTCAGGAAAAACAAAAATTAGGAAAGAAAGGATAAACAAGTTACATCTCATTTCACACGTCTATCAGGTGGGTTAGATAAACAAGCCCCTCCATCCCAACCAAGAACCTGGGGAAAGCAGCTAGCTGAGAAAGGAAAGACAAAACTTGAGAATAAGCACAAGAGCCAAACATTTGAAGTAATGAGCAGCAATTTAAAAATAAAAAATGTGGGCCCTGTTCTCATTTACACCAATGCTCTGGTGAGACAAGGGATCCTCTTGAAGTGAACGTAAATGTAATTTCACACCCACTTTAAAGTGCCTTGACTCACCCCGGCATCATAAAGTGAAAGTGACTTTACTGTAAATAAAAATTGGGTTCTATAACTGCAGAACATGATTTACTATGAATGTATGTCCATAGTGTTAACAGTTTGTTTATGCAGAATGTTTTGAGAATGCTTTATAGTACAAATGGAACAATATCTATATTTAATAATGGTCCAATGTACAGCATCAAACAACAAGATGAAGAAGTTGTATACTTGATTTCACTCAGGCACCTTCAACAGAAATCCCACACACTTTTCTATTCCACATACTCCAAAACAAAGACAAATGTACATGCGATTTTATTTGCATTACTTACTTTAGTATGCTTGGGTCTATAGCTGCCAAGAAGAGAAGGATCTGGAAAAAAGTGCACCCCAGCAGAATTTTTAACCAAGTTTTGAGACGATAGGTCTAGAAGCTACATGCAGTTTAGGAAAAAAAATTTAAAAGTCTTTCCCAAAAATCACTTATAACTCACCTTTCAAACAGTAGCGAAAGCAATTTACTGTTGTTATATATTTACATGCATTTACATTCTTCAGATGCAATTTACATGCATCCGAAGAAGTGTTTTTTTACCCATGAAAGCTTATGCCCAAATAAATCTGTTAGTCTTTAAGGTGCCACTGGACTCCTCGTTGTTTTCGTGGATACAGACTAACACGGCTCCCCCTCTGATACGTGATATTTTGAATTACACAATGTAATGTCACGGCCATTAGTGTTTTAGGGTTTTAATTTCTTCAGCTGACAACAATAACTTCAGGTTTGACTGCAACCTAAGGCTATGTCTACACTAGAGACCTTACAGTGGCACAGCTGTACTGATGCAGCTGTGCTGCTGTAAAATCTCTCACGTATCTGCTCTATGCCAATGGGAGAGAGCTCTCCTGTAGACATAACTAAATCACCCGCAACGAGCGGCGGTAGCTATGTCGGTGGGAGAAGCTCTCCTGCTGACATAGTGCTGTGCACAGTACCATTTATGCCGGAGAAACTCATGCTCAGAGGGGTGGTTTTTCCACACCCGTGTGACATAAGTTTTGCCGACATAAGTGGTAGAATAGACATGGCCTAAGTTAATGGGATCTCATCACAGAGGATGAGTACAGTTTTGTGAGTGAACTGAAGCGACTCATATTGTTATTCATTGCTTAAACCAATGTAAAGTAAAACTATAACCAGAATATTGCCCATATTTTCTACTACACTATAGTAAGCCACTTTGAAAAGGATGTCAAATTTCCATCCTAAAAGAGAAGTCCACTGTGTATCCACAGGACTGGAAATGTCCCAACTATTCACACACTGCTGCTATGCCTCGAATCCATTTGGTGGATAGTACACCTCTACCCCGATATAACGCGACCCGATATAACATGAATTTGGATATAACACGGGAAAGCAGTGCTCCGGGGGGAGGGAAGGGACTGCGTGCTCCGGTGGATCAAAGCAAGTTCGATATAACATGGTTTCACCTATAACGCGGTATGATTTTTTGGCTCCCGAGGACAGCATTATATCGGGGTAGAGATGTACCTACAAGGTAAGAGTGAGTTCACCTAATAATATCTAATGCTTAGTTCTTCTGTGCAACTTTAGATATCCAGAGAGCAGGAGAAACAGAAAGGGGCTACCATTCTAACTACAGATACATGCACAGAAATCCCACTGATATCAATGGCTCCCAAGTTTTGATACAATGTGCTTATATCTAAAAGAGGCCATATATTTGGGATCCTTCAGGATGAAAGCTTCCCCCTTAAGCACTGGGGGAAACCCTTCTTTAATTAAAAGCGCTATAGTATCTGCAGAGCCAATTTTTCAATAACTGTCTCTGATTCTACAGGCACAAAATGAATTTAGTATCTAATTTGGGGGTGCAACCAAGTAACCAAGTTTCTAAATCCCCTCCTAGAAAGCAGACAGGACCTCCAGTTTTCAGTCTCATCCAAAAGATCAATATATACTTGCAGTAAACTGCATGGACTCAGTTAGCTACCTCCAGAAGGATGAAAGAGGACCGAGCTGTCATTTCTAGGATTAGAACATTTGATTCCAGGAATCTGTATTTTTCAGAAGTCTGATCCTTATAACTGTTACACCCCAGGACATAGGCAGGGGGTTGCTCTCTACCAATGAATCTTATGACTGTTAGAAGTGACAACTCTTTTCTGAGGTAGATTTCAGTCCCCTAGTGACTGGCCCAAGACCACTAACTCATTTCATATAAGTGCTTGATGCTTCTAAGGTGGTAACGTGGCTTTGATATTATCAAACTGCAACAGATTCAAGTTTATGACCCTGAGGTGAAAGGCTTTGCATCCCAATGTCTACATCTGGAGCCTCCAGTCCTTCCACTATGGGCAAACTGCAAAGTACCTTTAATTCACAGTGAATTGCAATGAAGGTATTACTAGTGAGGAGTCACAATCAAATGTAAATAGTAAATACCGATGAAGTTCACTACAGTTCATGCTCTCATACATGAGGAATACTGAACAAATTAAACCATGTTTTAAAGTACCATCTTCCCTAATTTTACTTGAGACAGACAGGGAATCTCCAAGTCTGTGGAAATATACTATATGGAAGGAGGATTCAACATAGCTCTCCACTAAAGGATTCTAACTTTAATCCATGGATTACTGGAAGCAACAAAACAAACAATCCATGTCGTGCATATGGGAAATAAGAGATCAGAAGCTTAGGCTTGGTCTACACTACCCCCCCTAATTCGAACTAAGGTACGCAACTTCAGCTACGTGAATAACGTAGCTGAAGTCGAAGTACCTTAGTTCGAACTTACCTTGGTCCACACGCGGCAGGCAGGCTCCCCCGTCGACTCCGCGGTACTCCTCTCGCCGAGCTGGAGTACCACAGTCGACGGCAAGCACTTCCGGGTTCGACTTATCGCGTCCAGACTAG
This sequence comes from Malaclemys terrapin pileata, assembly GCF_027887155.1. Lineage (NCBI taxonomy): Eukaryota > Metazoa > Chordata > Testudines > Emydidae > Malaclemys > Malaclemys terrapin. The sequence goes on along the minus strand of NC_071512.1, from coordinate 102,981,621 downwards.
ACGCGATAAGTCGAACCCAGAACTTCGATTTCCAGCCGTCGAACTAGCTGGTAAGTGTAGCCAAGGCCTAAATAAAATGGCCAAGCATAGCCAACACTGTAAGAAGGCCAGTATTTTTCAGTGCATATGAAGATACATAATTATTTTCCCTGCCCAGTACACCAACCCTGTAGGCTAACAGTAGCACGCCGGGTGTACTGTTCTTTTTGCAGATACAGACTAACACGGCTGCTACTCTGAAACCTGAAATTCAGAGGCAAGCATTATAGGGGCTTCAGCAGCTAGGTGGGTCCCAATAACCAATCAGACACATGGATAAGTGAAAGAGTATTTTACTTTGGCTGGCAGGAAAGGGAAAGGGAAAGGTTGCAGATATCCTAGGTAAAGAGGCTTAAAATAGTTACAGTTCAAAGTGCGTATTAGGGATTTTTGTTCGGGTTGTCAGGGCTCCTCAGGACTAGTGCTTGGAGTGCCCTCTCCAGTGTCATCTTTGTTCAAGCAAACAGGCATTTGCAGGTTTCCAAGCCAGGGTCAGTGAGTGTCTCTCCCCGGGTTCTCCGTGCCTTGCTCCTTGCTAGCATAGGCTGTACTTTACCAAGGCACCAGCCTATGTTGGGGGACACACTGTTTTCAGATGATACAGAACTAAGGACCCAATCATTGGAATAATTAGATATCCTAAGCCACATTTTTTATAACAGTAGTTTCATTCATCCCAGCGTCCTGGCTAAATCCTAGGAAGAAAGGACAGTCTTTCCACACTAAGGGGTTAAAAAGCCTAACCTGCTGTATGGAACAGGAGTATCTAAGACGAGATACACAAGTCAATACTTACCATAAGATACCCTGGACCAACCTTCTCGTCCACTGTCTCTGGTGGGATGCCAAGTATGAACGTCAACAGTGGGGCTCGGATGTTCAATCTGGAGCCAAAACATTGTTAAAACGTTTAGCGTTGGAGGTAAACTTTTTATACGACCACACACACACACAAATAAATTAAATTATCTTTCCTTCTCCTGTATGTACACCTCTGCTCCTTTCTGGTTCAATTATAAACTTAAGATTTTTGATAATATTTAGGAAGTTATTCTCAGAATTTTGTCTGTGTAAATGTAGTATTATTACATATACACAGACAATAATGTAAGAACATAGTTATGAAAACCCTTAGATGAGAAATTATAAAGCAAACCAGAAAGGAGGTGAGAGGGTGACACGCAGCAGAACAAGATGTAACTTATTGTCTTATATATTGATGCAAATCCACTAGAACCTTCTTACAGTAACTCAAAGTAACCAATAAATACAAGTTCTTGTTTTGAATTTTGCCAAACATGCAGCTTCATTACAGATGGTCTGCTACAGGCACCAGTTACATAACAGGAGAAAAGGAAAGGCCTTCCTTTTTGCATTCACTACAAATTAGATATCTAATATTTACCAGAAATAGTTCAGATCTCACCAAGATATTTAAAGCGTTGCTCTTCTTCCTAATTAAAGGATAACGTTTTAGCAAGTTCAAATTTTGATCTTAATGTAACACACAGAATTCCCAGTCCAAGAAGACCCCAGCATTAAAGATACCCGTAAGGAGTGTTATCACATCAGAAATGTAATGGAAGTCTGGATATGGCACATTAAAAGAATGCAGCAGATACACATTTTCTTTTTGTAGAAGAGGCACAAAAGTAGTCAGTAATCAGAATCAGCAATTGTCATGTAAAGGTGCTGTAATTACACTGTGAACATCACCTATAGATCAGAAACAGAATAATTGACTAATTTGAGTTAAAAGAAAAAATAATATCCATGGGAGTACGATAAGCGGTAGGATGAAGATTAATGGTTGCTTAAGGCTCATCTGAATTTCTAAAGGGTATCTAAGAGTAAAAGAAAAAACTTGTAAGTGAATTCCAGAGTTTGACAACATATGCTAATGAATTAATTAGTAATAAGCTAAAAAAAAAAAGGAATAATCAGAGAAGTAACTAAGATAATCAGGTAACGTGGCAGATAAGATCGCTGGAATTGCACGCAAGCCCTGATATCATAGCACAGAAACAAAAGAGCCCAATTTCTCTTTCTCTCTGCAATCTTTCAAGGTTGGATTCTTAAGGTAGATGTTTATAGTGATCATGGGAAATATTAAGAAAAAAGAAAATTAACAAAGTACATATCAAACAATATGATCCTTCAAGACGTTAAGCACTTTGGCCCCAATCCAGCAAAATACTTAAGAACATGCTTAGCTTTAAGCAAGAGTAGTCTGTTGACTTCAGCAGGACGACCCACGTACTTAAAGTTAAGCATATGCATAAGTGCTTTGCTAGATCAGGGTCAGAATGCTCAGGAACTTGAAGGATTAAGTTTATATTTTAGTAAACGGACAATTTCAAAGACAAGACGATAACGTAAAGAAAGGTACGAAGGAGGGAGTCTGACTTTTCATAAAGTCACTGCACTCTTTTCAAATCCTATTCAGCCACTTTTAATACTAATACCAATTACTTCCAACTTGAATTATGCACCTATTATGCTGTCCAGTGTGCTAGAAGAAAAAGAATGGGCACTCAGAATTTAAACCTGGTATTCATGAAAGAGTTTGATCCTTGTCAGTTACCGACGCTGACAAAAGGACTTTTATTCTAGTTAATTTTACATTTAAATCACTATGTAGCAGGCTGTTTAGGAGAAAAAAAGATTTTTCATATAAACTAGGATTTGGGGAGTAATATTTAGCAAAAGAATAATGTTTGACCTGAGCTTAAATGGGAAACACTTTGCAGAGAATACATACATGTCTAACTACAAATGGAGGTTTATCGGTTTCTCTTCTGAATTCAAAAGGCCCCAGATTTAAATGGGCCAGTCGTTGTCTGGCTTCTTCTGATAGCTCACACATTCGTCTTTTTGTGTATGGAGATGGAGATCGTGATTTAGAAGCTATTGTGGGCTGCTCATAGTTCTTTGTTGCTAAGCAGTGCCTGTTTTTCTCAGGTGAAGGGGTGTTTTTCTTTGGTGACCTTGTTTGTAATCTTCCATTTGGTGTTGAATGATGCACCCGATCCAAATTATCCTAAAGTGAAAAGAGAAATTATGTGGCTTGACAGCATGCCGAGCAAAGATTGCTGCTGATAATACAGCAAACAAACATCTGCAAAGCGGGAACCAACATCTCCGACAGAAATAGACGTATGTCAGTTCAAGTTACCCTAACAAAACTATAATCACACAGCAATTTAGAAAAAAAACAGAGATGGTCCTTTTAAAATAATGTGCTTAAAAACAGGAGAAGGATAAAATGCACATTGTTAAATGTCAGACTTTAAGGTTAAGTGCCTGATATTTATCCAATTAGCTTGCTCACACAGTTGGTGCTAAAGACACTATATGAAATTAAGTTGAATTATGTTACTTTAGTTCATTTAATGACAACTCTGCCTAGCATATATGATTAAAAGTTTACAGATTCGAAAATATTTGCTCAACTTGCTACCATCTTTTTTTGTAAAATACTTTCAAGTTTTTACCTTTCTGAGTGTAAGGTTAAATAAATCTGCCTATTTTTTTAAAAAAACAGTGGATGGCAACAGACTGAATTCTTGTTTATGGTTAAATTATATGCATTTTAGAAGCTGACCAAAGATTCATAATTAGTTAACTGCTTTGAAAAATGCATTTTCTTGAAAGATGGGGAATTTACTGGGGTATTTTGTTAAAGAGAAGGCTATTAGCAAAAAGCTATAATAATACAACTTTAAGGACCCACTTTCCAGTGTTCCTCTTCAGTTATGCCAATAATATAATACAAATGCAAAACCAAAACATTTGCCTGTAAATGGCATTTTTTGCATCCACAAATACAGGGTTTGGAGGCAAAGTTTGAAGACCATTTAAAATTCCAGCATAGGGGTCTAGCTCAGAGTTGACACAAGCTTTAAAAATACCACATTGTGACATGCATAGTATATTAACAAGCCACAATTCTTTTTAACCAGCAATACCAAACTAAGAGTTATTAAGGAAAGAGCCAGCCCTAACTATTAACTTCTTCACTTACCAGTTTAAAAGTCAACTGTCAAGATTAATACTTTCAGTACTGAAGTTTAATTTGAAATACATTATCACTCTTTTGTCATTTCAGCACAAAGTCATCTTTCAGCTGCCTCTACAAGCTTTATAGTTTGAGACATGCTAGGAAGAAAGGCTATGCTTTGAACGCTTTCTCAATGGCACATTTTGGCTTTGATGTCACAGTATAATGAACTGGAATTTCAGGTAAAGTTTGGCTTCAAATACCTTATTTTATTAGTATTTCATTTTGTATATTTTTATGACTTTCCTTTGGAAATTACTTTTCCTTTTAAAATAAAAAGAGATGACAGACAATATTCTGGTGCATATGCAATGCAACTGCACTACATCGGTGCATAAGAACTGAAACAGAAATTGACTAGAGTAACTGGGCTGTATTCAATGTTTATTGCTTGCCTTTCCATCTGCACTCACGGTTACGTGTTTAAGACTATATATGTTAAGAATCTCAGGTACCTTTTAGTACATTAAAAATCTCAAGTACATGCTATATATATTTCAGAAAAACACCAATATGACAGCATCTCTTTAAAGTGACAATGTCAACTTGATTTTTTTTTTTTTTTTAGGTTTATCAGTTTAGAAGCGTTCAGTTTTCTAATAGAATGTGTCTTTTAAAAAAAAAAAACAAATCCTCCTTTAAAAATGTTGATAAGGGTTTTTTTTTTTTATTTTGCTCCCCTGCTTAAGGATAGACCCAACATCACCACCACCACCACCACCCAAAAATTCACAGGCTACCCCTTTCGCTCTCTGTGCACATGCCTGCCTACCGCCTGTTCACTTTCAGTTTTGCTGTCACTATTACTAATAAACACCATTTTGAACAACATGGAAAAGAGTGATGTCATCATATAAGTGCATAAGACAGAAACCCCGACGGAGGCTCAAAACGGTGAAACTGACTATACACAAAATGCTGTCAAACACACAAAGTAAACAAATTGCAGAAAAATAGTTTCCTCCAGTCTGTTCAGTTAGGGCATCTAAAGCATTACTTATCATTGTTTCATAATTTTCAGATGGATATTTGATTGACAAATTGACGGTTGCCTGAAGAAGTGAGGTTTTTACCCACGAAAGCTTATGCCCAAATAAATCTGTTAGTCTTTAAGGTGCCACCAGACTCCTTGTTGTTTTTTAAAATGAAGTCTTCATCTCCATTACAAAAATAATTTCTCAAGATAATTACTATTATACTTTATTTATTGGTTTGTTGTTTTTAATAATTTGTCATCTCCAGGTTCACCCAGCTACTGTTAGATAATGACGAGAAGACATCTTCCCAACTCCACACATATCAGGGACTCGCCCCTCAGCTGATCACAGGATATGGAAGCTGTTAATTGTTTCGTATTGGAGGAACTCTCAGCACCTACTGTCAAGCACCTAGCCTTCTCTTTACTCATGCTTGATTAAAAATTTAATCAAGTTGTCAAGCACCTCTGACAACTGTTTTACTCAAAACAAAAGGATGAAAAAAGTTTGTAGGGAGTAGCACATGCAAACATTTGACAGCGCAGCTGTCAATTTCAATCTGGAAATTAAATCACAAACAGTTAAATTATGCTAACCTGTACATGAATCCTTCCTGAACTTAACAGGCTTTCTGTAATAAGGGAGCTGGTAGAAAATCTCAATTTTGGTGCAATTCCCTAGAAGAGAGACAATAATTGAACATCAAGCTCCAACTAAAGATAAAGGGTATCAAAGAAATAAATGTCACCTAATGTAACAAACCATTCCTAATTTTAAACCATTTCCTTTGTTAATTTCAGCCTTTAATAAAGATAATTAGAAAAGACAGAACAGCAATGGTAAATGTCAAGAAGATAACATTTGCATTTCTGACAATTCAATTACAGATGATTACATTGCTTTTGTACAACAATTAAGGTCTGACTTTTATTTCAATATATTTCTTTGTCAAAAGCAGTTTTAAAGATTTTTCATGTCATGTTACAACATCAATAAAAATTCAAGTAATGCTTTGCAAGTTTCATTCCTACTGACTTCGCAAACTTATTTATAAACACATTATTGCTTGTGGCTTATGCTAAACTATTGTTTTTCTATTTACTTATATGTGAACTTTTGGTATTCACTGACTGTGTATAATGTTAGAAAAAAATGTATACAGAATTAAGGGCCATACCATGTTCTGCAGATCAAGGGACAGCGGGACCCATCTACACATGCATTTTTCTCAGCTGTGCAGAAGAGAGCTAGGGGTTGGCTGTCCCTAGGGAACCTCATCCTCCAGCCCCTCCAAGCACCACACATCTATCCATGTGCAGATCCCCAGACCTGCAGAGGACACTGGGGTCTAGGTATCTGAACATGGAAATGGTGGGGAGAGGGAGACAGGAGGGTAAGGGCTGGGACATTCTGCAGGACAGCCTGGGGGTCCTGGGCACTGTCACAGGTGGTAGAGAAGGTGTACTACCACAGAAAGACAGAGGGGCTTTGGATTCAGTATGGAGGCAAAGGACCTCTTCCCCAGTAGATCTCCAAGATCATCCGAGATTTCAAGGTAGCCTTCTTCCATTGTGAACCCTGCTTCTGTCACCCTAAGAATTTTGGGGGAACTCCATGAGTGAGACCTTTCTCTGCCCCTTCTTCCCCCACGCCTACGCCACTGATTTCCCTACCCTCCATGAGATGGCATGATCTGGCCCCAACGTAGAGTACTGAAATCAGAAGTGCAAGAGACAAAGCCCAACGTGATCTTCGTTACCTTTAGCCCTGACAATCATCAGCGCCCTGGATGGTGACAAATTCAATCTAGTGGTTAATTTTAGTGAAAAAGTCAAACCACAGGGTATAAACACATCTTAAAGCTGACCTTCTTTAATCAGCACTCATTTTTATTATCTACATGAATTATCAACTGTCTAAAAAGGAGAAAATTAGAATTAATACATCTCCTATGAAAAGCCTCAGTAAAGTGCCTACTGTTCTTAAAGAGACCTAGAATTATTACAGAAACTTTAGACATTTGTTCAACAGAGAAACCGTTTCTTGAGAGCAAGTTTGGACTAGCACCTAGGTATTATAGCAATGGATGCCTCAGAAAACCCCACAGACTAGCAACAAGAGAGGACAAAGAGTCTCAACTCCTTTGTTCTAATTACTACTCTGCCACTGGCTTGAGGGTGTAGGCATCCTTGGGCAAATTACTCAGCCTCTCTGTGCTAACTGTTTACCCAGCTGTCAAATGGGTATAAAATGAACTAGATCAAGGGAACACCGTAAAGCTAGTTAATGCTTATAAGGGACTTTGGAAGCATCAGATGACAGGTTTGCAACTGTTAGCAGTAAGAGGAAAAGCAGTCTGTGTTTAAAAAAAAAAAAACTCAGCTCCCCAATTGGGACCCTAATGAAAGATACTGGAGGGGAGAAAAGGTCTGTTTAAGTGATGCTGCAAATATTTCACAGAGGGAGAAGATAGTACATTATATAAGCAGTCACAATCAGAGCAGGTTAATCATGTTCTTAGAGGTGAGGTCTGCACAGAAATGTTGAAGAATCAGCAAAAGCATCAGCAGGACAACAACGGAGCAGGAAAAAAAAGAAATAAAATTGTTCTGAGAGAACTCCAGGAATGCCTTATATTCTTATTGTGTGTTGTGAGCCTTGTAAGACATTTAGCTAGAGACATTATCAGACAAGTGCCAGCTTTCTGGAGGAGTTCTGATTTCTAATCTTGGGATTCTTTCCAACTGGCAGATTAGCAGTGCTAATCAGACACTGCTTGTCACTGCCTAGCTGAAGTCCAGAACTGTAACCTTGCTTTTGCTATCTTTAGTATTAACACAAGAAAAAGTTACTGGGCATCAAAGCACTATTGTAGCACAGCTATCAGTCAAATATACTGTGACCTTGCACTCCATATGTTTTATGGAAATATGCTTATGAGTGTGAATAGGACGTAACTGGAATATGCTTTATGCAAAAGGTCTCTTGTGAGGTATCATAACAAAGGTTATAAACTACTGAATATATTCCTCCTATTTGTATGCATGTATCATTCTTGTATCTAAAGCTAGAAATATGAAGTATAACTCTAGTGAGGTCCTCTTGTAATTATGCAAAGGGTGGGCCACTAATGGTGGTTTAGAATCTTGATGGCTCCCCTTGACTAGGACAACTGGTTGTAAATGGTTTATTTACTTGCAAGCCTTCCTGCGTATGCGTGGGCCAACCCAGGAAGAATGGAGACTAAGGGTCTTACAGTGACATGTGACCATGTCACCGGATAATGAAATCCATCTTAAATCTGGTACTTTTCCATTTAGTAGGAAGGGTGGGGATCCAGAGAGACAAAAGATTTCTGCCTTGTGCCAAAGCTATAAAAGGGGGTGGAGCAGGACAAAGGGGGCTGCCAGTCATGAGAAAACCCCTGTTTACCACCTGAGATGTCTGCTGGAACTAACAAGGACTGTACCTGGGGAAAGGATTGGGCCCAGACTAGGAAGGAGTCTAGCCCGTGAAAGAAGCTTATTGGAACATCTCTGAGGGTGAGATATTACCTGTAATCAGTTTCTTAATGTGTTAGGCTTTGACTTGCATGTTTTTGCTTTATTTTGCTTGATGACCTACTTTGTCCTACCTGTTATTACTTGAAACTTAAATCCTACTTTTTATAATTAATAAAATCACTTTTGTTTATTAATAAACCCAGAGTAAGTGATTAATACCTGGGGGAGCAAACAGCTGTGCATATCTCTCTACCAGTGTTATAGAGGGCGGACAATTTATGAATTTACCCTGTATAAATGTAATTCGGGGTTTGGATCCCATTGGGAGCTGGGTGTCTGGTGCTGCAGACAAGTAACCTGCTGAGCTATTCTTAGTTAAAGTCTGCAGCTTTGGGGGCGTGGCCCAGCCCCTGGGTCTGTGCTGCAGCAGGCCGGCGTGTCTGGCTCAACAAGGCAGGGTTCTGGAGTCCCAAGCTGGCAGGAAAAAATGGCTCAGAGGAAATTTCAGCATATCGGGTGACAGTCCCAAGGGGATCTCTGTGACCGAACCCGTCACATACACTTATTACGGCAGCTTGTTATAACTTTTCTTGTGGGAAGAACTCAATTGACTAGTGTGGAAATAAGGTGAGTACTTTTGGTTCTCAAGATCATGATTAATATTTTACCATTTGCAATAAAATTTACATACATTGATTGCTGCCCACCGGAACAGCAAGTAGATCTTACTGGTGCAGCTTAGAACACCCTTCGCCCAAGAGGGAAGAGAGCAAAGGGGTGGGGCAGAAGCACAGAAACACCCATCATTCCAAACCTCAGGAATCTGAAGCAGTTTAGAGAGTAGAGGGAGACCCACTCAAAAGGAAACACAGCTGGTATGATGGGGATCTGGGAAGGAACATTTGAGACTCTTTCATCTTGGTTTGGAAGGGGAGGTTGTTTCCCTCATGGCTGCCCAAACCATCAGCTAGAGAAAGGAGACGCAAATTGTTTAAATTATTCTTGGGGTACAGTCATTACCCACATTACCCATATAAACCATTCCATGTTTCTGGGAGGGAGGAGGTACACATGCTTCTGCAGGAACGGATTTCACCATCTAAACTGCTCCACATACTTTCCTAGGGGTGAGAGAGACTGGAGCACCTTTTCCCATTCCATCATTCCAGTCTTTTTAGGGCTGCTACAGCTTCATTATGCAGCTGCTAATGCCCCAGCTGGCTCTGCTCAACACCTCAACAAGAATCAAAGGCCCTAAAGCACAGCTGAACTACTATGGTTCATTACAGGGATTGTTGCAAAAAGCCAACTATCTGGACGCTTGTATCACAAAGAGGTAGACAGCCTTTCAAAATGAATACAAATACGTTTGATTTACCATAAAGAATTTGGGGAGACATGAACTAGCTTTTCAATGGAATTAAAGAATTCCAAATTTTAATTAAAAAAATTCTAAAAAGCTTCATATTTAATACTACTCCACCATCAAATATTTACTGTAAGTCCTAAACAACAATGTATAATAGGACTCTATTTTCTTTGGGAAAAAACCTTCCTATTAATATTAGAAGTTACCCTAATGCAGTATGATTTGCTTTTATATTGTATCTATCATCAAACTAAATATATTTGATAACATGCAGATAGGATGCTAAAAAAATAAAAGGTATGTATAGAGCAGTTATTGTGGAATCTTCCAAAACAAGGTGCACCTGTGTATTGAATTTTGACATAAAAACACTCCTGGTCCAGATCTGGATTGGTTATAAGCAGGCTTCAAATTGCATCACATGATGTTACAATTTTGTGGTACAGGAGAAATCGCTTACACACACCTATTTGGATTCCAACTCACCCAACGAAATGTTCATTTTAACAAAGTTCATTCAAATACAACCTATCATCATAAGCCCATCTCTGCTACTCAAGTCATTTAAATGAAGTATGCTCAGACTCCAATGTGAAACTGCAGAGCTGGAAATAATTTCAAACTGGACACCATCAAATTAGGCCTGAATAAAGACTGGGAGTGGATGAGTCGTTACAAAACCTAATTTTACCATACTAATTTCCCCCTACCGTCACACCTTCTTGTCAACTGTTTGAAATGGGCCACCCTCATTACCACTACAAAAGTGATTTTTCCTCCCTTGGTATTCTACTGTTAATTGAATTGTCTTGTTACACTGACACCCCCCCCCCCCACCACCACCACTTGGTAAGGCAACTCCCATCTTTTCATGTGCTGTACTATAATATATATACACCATGCATCTGATGAAGTAGGTTTTAGACCACGAAAGCTTATGCCCAAATAAACGTGTTAGTCTCTAAGGTGTCACAAGGACTCCTAGTTGTTTTTGCTGATACAGACTAACACAGCTACCACTCTGAAACCTGTCACCTCTATTTGTAACTGACAGGGTGATATTCAGGTTGTCCTTATGGGGCACAGTGTACCAGCTGCAAGCCATTTTTGACCTTTAATCATGAATTTAAGAAAACTAGTAGTAACTGACAGGTCAATTGAGCCCCAAATCATCCCAATCTCAGTGTTCTGTCACTTTAATGATATCTCCTTTAAAGTTGCTTTCAGGACTACCCCATTCCTATCTGAGAATCGTCAGCTTTAAACGCCTACCAAGGTGCAGGCTGAGACCAAACTTATTTTCATTTAGTGTACATTTGAGCCCGCAGCTAAAAAAGATCAATGCTAATTCATTCTGTTCACTTTGCCAATCACCCCTCAGCTATTATGGCTTTTTTGAAAGCCTAAATGTGGCTAGTTTCTAAAATGGCTTGGCCAGTCAATGTGAATGGAGGTTAAAGAGAGTTTGACAAGTTCTAGAAGGGACAACCAAAGCTATAACAGTGTCTAAACCAAGTTTTAATACAGGTTATGATTATTCATTCTTATTGTGTGAGATCCCTTAAGCCCCAATGAGTGCTGGAGACACACTGCACACAGTGCTGTACAAACAGATGGATCAACGGACCTTCACCCAGAGGGTTTCCGATGTAACTGGAGACAAAAATGCAACAAAAAGAGTAAGTGGGGGAGAGAGTTACCCTGTTACATAGTTCAACTGCTGTAAAATTTGATGGTTCCTGCTGGTAGTAAATCTGGCTTCCCACCCACTGGATGGGTGAAAAGAAGAAATAAGGGCTATGGTACTATATATCAAAGCAATCTAGATACTAACTTGTTCACATTATACCAGTATTGTTTGCACATCAAGTTAAAATAACATTTCCAGCAGACATATTCTATCTTCACAAAGTTCAGCCTTGGATTAGGACTTGCCATTTCAGGTATTGAATTATCTGTCAAAAGTAATCACTTTTGGCTTGAGGTAGATCACAAAGCTGTTTCTGTGAAACACACTGTATCATAAGTACCATACACAGTATGCACTTACTGTAAAACTAGAAGACCGCTTCATTAAAACTTCACGATCTGAACCATGGTGCCCACGAGTAAGCTTAGGGTCAGGGAACAGGAAATCTCTTGTATTTTCTTCATAAGTGGCTAGAATTTCTCCCACTAAAAAGGAAATATGTACTTAATGTATTGGGAAACAGTTATACAGTGTAGACACACATGCACAAGACTATGCCGAAACTAGTACAAGTTTTTACCTTTAAAAATTAAGAGTAAACTCTTACTACACTAGGCCATAAGACCATTGAATAAAATGGGACTATGCCTGATAGTAAGAATGCACAGGATTGGGCCCTTAAGCTTTTACTCAATACTGTATCAAATGTATGTAAATCAGACTGCCTTTGTTGCATTAAGAGACATGTAAAAGGTTTTCCTCCAACATTTCTTCAATTTCTTTCCTTCTTCCTCTCCTATGTACAGCCAACGGTTTTCTAACAGTAGCCAACTTCACATCTGTTATTCTGTATTACAGAACAATTATGGTTGTTAATCAGAGATTTAGCCAGCTGTCAGAAAGGAATTTAGGTACAATCAAAAAGAGTATTTCAAGATCCTCAAATCTTGTTCTATTTTCTTTAAGGAAAAAACACAAGATAGATTATATAAAACTTTCAAGTTGTTCTACCACAGTCACTTTTCCAAACGTCCATTATAAGCTATCTCAGAGCCCCTGAAATTAACGTTCTCCTTCTAAAATCTCCTACACTCCCACAACAACAAAATCCACACTCAGTTTGTTTCTTTGTATAAATATCCCAGTGAGCCACTGAGAGAAACAAGTATTTTCTTGCTTACTGTGGTGTTATTAAGGACCTGTAACTATGGGTGCTTTTAATTCCACAGTTCTCAAACAAGTCCTGCTTCAAATGCAGATTTATATTATCCATGGGAACATTTGAATTTCATTAAGATAGATTTTTTTATAATCACACAAACCTATAACAGAAATATGACAAATCGTTATTTATTATCTTCACCTCTCCCCAGAGACCTGTAATATTTATAGCGTGGATAAGGGTTTTCCCCAGCGGTCACCATTAAAATAAAATAAAAGTGTCATTTTGAGAACAAGATTATGCACTTTGAAACCTCACAGGCAGACACACCACAAGTGAATTTTGATGCCTTTAATAAGTGTGCATTGAGTGATTTCGGTTTATTTTCAATTTTTAAAGTATTATCACTTTTGTAAGCCTGAAAATGGAACATTTCAATATTAGCTTTATTCTCTTTCAAAAATGAGATCCTCTTGATCTATTAACATTTTATATTCAGGAGGACTATTTGTTGAAGAGCTTTCTACATGGTTTGTCTGTTGAGAAAAATGATTGTACGTCCTCATGGAAATTCACCTATTAAACTGCATAATTTATGAAGAGATTGATACAATACCTGGAGGAACAAGTTGTATTAGTTCAAGTACTGCTGTGTCAACTAGAAAGGAAAAAAAGTTTTTTCATAAGTCAAAAAATAAACTATGATCAGAAGTAATTTTAATATGCAAAGTAAAAGAGCAACCATTCACTGATTTAAACATCTCAACAATGTATGGGCTAATGGAATAAGTACAATTATGATGTACCAATAATAAGAGCAGATTATGAGCACTTTATATGAATACTACAAATCTAAGCTAACACAATGGAGCCCTTAGGCACTACCATCATGCAAATCATAAATTATTGGCTCAAGCTTATAACAGACACTGTCAAGTTTGGCAGTAGATGGATTCAATCCTCTGAAGAGACTACAGAGAAGCCATGAAGTTTGGATCCTGTTCTGGACTATAATTCTCGCACTGTTTAAGGGGACCTAGATTTGGAGTTTTAGTTCAGGCACAATACTTTTTTAATACGATTCATCATGTTCAATGTATGGCAACATTGTTCATTGTGGAGTCACTCTGTTTAATAAAATCACAATCACTTGACAAGGTAACACACTCAGTGAAGTTCAAAGTACACCTCTACACCGATAGAACGCTGTCCTTGGGAGCAAAAAAAATCTTACCGCGTTATAGGTGAAACCGCGTTATAGCGAACTTGCTTTGATCCACCAGAGTGCACAGTCCCCATCCCACCCCCCGGAGCACTGCTTTACCGCGTTATATCCGAATTCATGTTATATTGGGTCGCGTTATATCAGGGTAGAGGTGTATTTGAACAGAGCTTGCTATATGTGGTCAGTTTGTTGAGTTCTTGAAGTCTTTGTACGTGAAAAGCTACGTTTTTAACTGTTTTAAATTTCGCTCTCTTGAATACACTAGAAGAAATGTATAATTTAGAGATTTCTGGAAGTGACCTCTTATTTATCTGTATTCCTGGTAAGTTATTACTATCAAAAGAAGCCATCACATCTCTAAAACTTTCCTAGGCTCACATTTGAAGGATCACACATTAAGCAATGAGTATTTCATTAAATGATCACACATATTTGTAGCAGATCATTCTTAAGCCACTAGTGTTTCAAAGAGATAGTAAGAATGTTTTCCTATCTAACCCCTCAACTCTAAAAAATATCTTTAGATTCCATATTATTAATATATTAGCCACCAAGGGCTAGATCCACAAAGGAATTCAGGTGTCTAAATGCCATTTTAGGCACCCAAGTTTCAAACTTTAGATCTTCTAAAACCCCTACTCAGTGGTCACATAATCCCGTAGGAACCTAAATTAACCAGACCCCTAAGTTTCCACTGGTAAAGTCCCTTAAGCATCTAAATTTGTGACTGTGGGCATGAGCAAAACTGTTTAAATCCTGACACTGCTGAGCAACTCGGAACCCAGCTCATGCAGGGCTCTCAATCTCTTCTGTTAAAGCTGTTCTACTTTATATGAAATACTTAAATATTCCTTGAAGCAGGGACTGGACCAGAGTTTCCCGGAAAGAGCACTAACTACTAGGAGACAGAGTCTCTCTTTTTCTTTTGCCCCATGACTATTTTTAAGGGACTTAACTCCCCACTGCATTCTATACAGAGTCCAAGCACCAAACTCGTGGCCATGAATTCTGCTGGGAAGCAGAATGCCTACATATTAGGCACCACAATGCCGAGCCTAAGCCCTCTTTCTGAGGATCTAGCCCTAGGTGCATACAATATAATGTATATAAAAAGCAAAACCTACATTCAAGTAGCTCAACAAGTTCTCCAGGATCAACTACATCAGTAAATACCTAAAACAAAAGATTAAAAGCAATGTAATGGACACATTTGATCAGAAATAAAAGATGTGCTTAGAGAAAACTAAAGTTTGCCTTTGATTGATTATTGCAAACAGTACTATTCCCCATAGGCAAAACAACAGAAAACTGAAATTATAACCTGGCACTGAGACAGAATCTATTTCTTAGAAAGATGGCACTTTTGGTCAGCTGATTTCTAACCATTTCAAGATTCTTCCTCTCCATCTAAATTATGTGAGCCAATCACATGAACATGCAACTGCAGTCTGCACAAATTTCAGCAATATAAAAGACAAATAGCTAATCTTGTTAGAAAAGTTCATTTTTCATCTTTAACTGAAAAAGATGAAAGGGACAATGTCAGCAGCTTTTTTAATTATTGGGTTTTCTACACTGAGCAATCCCACAATTTTCTTAGATATTTGAAAATAGAATTATTTTCCCTTTTGTTTTTTCTTCTTTCCATTTGTATAATGTTGATAATTCTTCTGGCACTTGTAACTGAACTTAAAATAATGTGGCACATTTCCATTACATTCTTGTTTGTGCATAACTATTACTGATCATGTCAGCACCACCCTGGGAATACCGTTCATTCACTAACTACCGCTGTAAAGCCAAGAAGAGCAGCTCTCCAAAACATTTTTGCAAGTCCTGCTAAAATAATGACTAGTTTATTATAATTTCTAGGGGAAAATAGATTAAGTTATAGTTAAACTGCAGAAGAACAACTCCGCTGAACAGTTGCAAAGCATGCCTAAATTGTACTCTATTGACAATATGCTAAGTTTTCATCTTCAGAATATGGACTGTAGCATTACAGAATTTTTCAATGAGATTTGTAAACAAACATCACACCCAATTAGAGGGCAAACAGCAATTTTAGCTGCAGACAGTAGTGTTGGACGTTCAGCAGCTGGCACTCTTCCTACCAATTCAATACTGAGCCACTACCTCTGCATGCTGTTGAGGGACACCCTACTGCTGGAGGTACCAAACTTTTGAAGATGTAAAAGTAGAGAACCTGAATACCTCAAGCTATTAAATGACCCTCTTTGTAAGAGCATGGATGTTATTCCCACTGCTCTGGCTAAATTCCTACTTAAGAAATTGCACTCTATAAATACACCTAGATTTCTCCCTCAGTTTCAGTTGAATACAGTAATCAGCACTTCCTGTCCTAAGTTGTTTTGTACTCTGGTTATGCACTGTTAAATAGCTGCTATGTTCCATTTCCACCTTGCCTTTCAATGGTGGGTGAAATTATCCCTCTCCATGCCTTACCTATCTCACAAAGGTATTGTTGAGGCTTAATTAGTCAGTCTTTGAAAGTGCTTTGGGATACTTGGATGAAAAGCACTAGAGACATGCAAAGTATTGTTATTCATGAGTAGTCAAAAACCGGAATCATGTTTGTAAGGTACAGAATTTCATTATTCCTATGGCACTCACAATGAAACTAGTAGGGACACAGAAGAGGCGATAGGCAACGGTAAATTACAAGGCTATAGTGCCATCAAGGGGACTCTTGCGACGTCAAACCAGGAAAGAACAGCTCATATGGAGAGAGCTGTCACCAGAAAGCCCAATCTCATATTCCATCTTTTTGCTACCAATAGTTTTTATAATCTAACTTTGTGATTTTTAATTTTCATTCTTCTCCCTATTCCCTAATTTTACTTTCCATTTTGACCTACATTTAAGAAGCATAACACTTGGCAGGAACTAAGAGGAACTATTGGGGAAAAAAAGGTCATTTCGTAAAAGAACGACGAACAAAAACCAAAAAATCCTTATGATATACTATGGTCATATCCTCACAAATTTATTTTAAATTACCATATCTATATTGAAAAAACAAATGTCTTTTGTGTTGAAGAGCTGCTGAAATTAGTAGTAATACAATACCATGTTCAGTTTGATCATTTGTGTTTGGGGATTCTGGTTCTTTGTTTTTTAAATGCTCATGTCTGATGTTATGCTCATACCTTTTCAAATACTAGTTTCTCTTCTAAGAAGAGTGGAAACGCTGCAGGGACACATTGAGTCCTTTTGTATTGTCCAAATACACAGGCGCTGAGATAGAGCTCACTTTTGTCTTTCAGCAATACTCCTGGGCAAGTTATCTGGAAGAACAACATATTTATTATACAAACTTGAGCTTCAGCATTAGAATTAATGGTTATATCTGGGAGAAAAAATAGAATGGGCGAAGATGAAAATAGTTGTTTGCTTGGGAACTGTATGGTAACATATTTCGGTGGCACACCCTCCTTTTCTAAAGTAATTCTAGCCGTCCTTACTTATAGTAAGGCAAATACTTATCGCTTTAAAATATTTAGGACTAAGTTCTCCCCTAGCGTAAGCAGTCACAGCTCCATTAACTTCAGCCGGAGCTGAACCTGACTCCCCAATCTTAAGGTCACACTTTAGAATAGCTGCTGGTGTTCACGAGCCACATCATTTAATCATTAAGGGTTATACTGAACAAACAATGACACACGAGATATCCAAAACACGTCCCAAGAGCCAAAAGCAGTCCAAGTCCTAAAATGTAGCCTCCCAGCAGTGAAGACTCAGCTGATGAACCGGTAGTTTTTATTGCTTGTGAACTAATTCAATCTGCCTAAGAAAGGTACATTTGTTTTAGGGTTGGATTTTTTTAATGTATTTTTGGAAGTGTATGTGGGAATTAAGTGTAGCTCTTGGGCTCCTGGGAAGTTGCCAATGCAATTCCTAATGTTGCAAAGTTTGGGTACCGCAGGAGTACCAAAGGGAGACTGGACTTTTTTACTAGAGAGATACTCCTGGACATTGCTGGTGGGTGGCCACTGCATTGTCTTTCACATCTATTTCTAACTCATGGGTTTAGTTCTCTGGCTAGTGAGCATCTCATACATTTTTTCAAGCTGTGATGTACATCACACAATTCTCAGCTGTTCTCTCACATTAAGAACACACACAAATCTCTTCCCCACAGCTATATGTTATTTTCTCCAATTCTGATGATTCTGCTGTGTGATCCAGCTAGAGAATTCCCAGTCACCTTTCACTTCAGTTTATGCTGCTCTCATATTATCACAGTATTATAAATGTGAGGTTGCCTCTTGCAACACAAGGTTGCAGGAGAAGCAGTGCTCAGATTTTCAATTGCCAGCTAGAGGAGAAAGGGAGCAGAGTGACAGGAATGAAGTGAGGTATGTTTGCTACAGTTCTCCTTCTCTCAGATGAACATTTTGCATGAGGAATGCCTACTGGACCTAAAGAAAGATTCTTCATATATCACAGAAAAATAATCCTTGAATGAAAGAAGTTATGGAGGCTAAATCCGATGGATTTGTGCAGTGCTTAATTTGTAATGAAAGAGGTGCCGGGGCTCAAGCAATTTTTTTTACATTCATAACTGACGCAGCAAACCCAGATGTGCTGGGGCTATGAACGGCCAACCCTAAAGGTGCCAGAGCTCACCCCGGCACAAATTAAGCATTGGATTTGTGGAATTTAATGGGGACCTATGGTCTAAACAAGAAAGTCTGTTAAAACGTATATTAGCTAAGCAAAAGGTTTCCCCCTCCAAGAGCTATTATCTCTGATGAAAGGCACCAGGTTAATAGTCCTAAAGATTGAAGCAGACCTGCCAAGTATTACATCTCTTGCATGAAACTCATGCATACGTAAGTATGAATGCAAGAGAGACTTCCCCATGCAACCCCCTGTAGCCTAGGGGAAGATTCCCTGAACTACAAGCTAAGAGACAATGAGTTTGTCTCAGCTCTTCAACTGAATGTTCTTAATATTTCTGTGCACGTCACAACCCTTATAACCAAGGCCTCATATCTTTACCTTAGAGGAGGCAGCTAGCATTCCCCCATTTTACAGATAAGAAAAAAGAAAGCTTGAAGGAGGTCACTGAAGGCAGAGCGGAGAACAGAATCCAAGTCTCCAATCCAACAGACCCAAGTTTCATCCAGTTTCCCATTTTGCCTTGCCAGAAAAATGAAGTTCTTCCCAGATCATTGTTTGGGTATGCTGGAAGCTTGCACTTCCGATGCCCTGTAGACAAACTAAGGGCTTCATTTAGCAGAGCTGCAAAAGCACTAAATCTACAATTTTTAAAGCCAATTTATGGGTATATACCAGTGAATTACAAATATACATTTTAACTCACTAAATAATTTCCATAATGTGTCACATGGAGCTGCACAGACCTTGGCAACTACGCTGAAGCCCCTCTTTGATTGCATCGCTTAAGGACAATGGACAGTTTTACTCTATGCTTTGTGACATGCTATGTACAAATATGTTAATATTATCCCCAAGACAAGTACAGTTAGGGGAGCGGCAGTGCTACCCCCAAACTGATCTCAGAACAGATCTGGAGGGACCACCAGTAAAGATACAGTAACAAACTAGATCAGCATCCATGCTCATTCAATTTGTGTCTTCTGTGCCAAGCTTACCAAAAAATGTGTGGTCGCAGTGGTCTTGTGATGTAATAGGCATCCAATAAGAAATGGAATGAGACCCACCAAACTCATTTCATATAAGGGGACAGCATATTATAATGAACCATGATCTCCTTTCAAGGGGAGTCCTGCTCTTTGAGTTTACATGCAGTTTTAGGACTGTGGTGTGTGTGTGTGTATTTAACTAACTCCAGACTCAGGGCTTCAAAAATCCACTTGCCTACTCTCTACTAACAAATAAGATGCTCTCAGTGTCAAGGACAAACAGTGCCCATCAACTCCTACAGAGTTTTCACTTACAATGAGGTGTTAGCCAATACGGTTGCAAAGGTAACCTTCCAAATGTGAATGGAATGTAAACAGGTACAACACTAACTTCCTTAGCCTGCAGACACACAGCTCTAGTAACTCAGTATGTTGCTGCAGGTAAGAACTCTCTAGTTGGCAGTGAAATGAAGAATCAGGTGAAGTTCACTCTGCGGCTACTTGGGAAAGGTACGGGCAGCATCAAAGGCAGACACTGGAGCTATTCTCTAGGAAGGCGCATTCAGAACCGAGGCTGGTGGACATAACTAAAAAGCCTCCTTTGATTGCAATCTGGAACCTTGAGGGTGGGAAGAGTAGCAAATATCCCTAACCGCAGCAGCCAGAAGCGAGGAAGTAGGGGCTACCCTTCCCCACGCCCCATTACAGCACCCAGAACCTGGGGTTCAAGGAAGAACCAAGAGAAAATACTAGTTCTTCTTTCCAGCAGCCAAGAAGGGCTTTTTGGGGGGGGAAGGTCATCTTTAAATCAGACAGCCATAGATACAGGCTGATATGAAACCAACCAAGCTGCCATCCCTGAACAACTGTAGGAAAGCTAGTACCCTCCCCATCCTTCATCTCATAATAAGTGCATGGTCATGTGGCTGTTTCAGAGCAAACATGCAATTACCAGCAGTAAGAACAAAACAGAAAGCAAAAACACCAGCTCCATTTCCATCATAGGCTCTCACTGACAATGTGAGGACAATGCATTTTCATATTTTAGATGGCATCCAGGATTTTCCTTTGTGCAAAGTGCATTCAGGAACCAGTGGGCTAATATACCTATAGATCAAAGCGAGCACTGACCATGCAGAGTCACCCATAATCCCAACCTCACTTTGCCAGCTGGCACACAAGGTGTCTCCAAAGGTCTACAAATTATGGTAGGGGATCATGGGAAGAGACAGTTATGTTGAGGTCACATGACTCCTCCATAACATCTCAATTCACAGTAGTCACCTGGAGAAATATATGGATTTTAATTCCAATTGTATTCAGTCCTGGCATGTCCTGCACTGCACACAATTGAATCAGATGACACTACTTCCAGCTGATGAAAGTGAAAACATCACCATTTACACTGCTACTGACACTTGTCTCCAGGCAAGTCTAGGGTAAAATATAGCAGGCTCCACTCCTCCTTTTACCTAAAACAACGTTTTAGTCCAAAGGAGAAACTGCAGGGCAGGAGCTTCTACCAGAAAAAAGTGATCTCTTCCCTTGCATGATTGCCATGAGTAAGGCACTACCTAATTCACGATCCATTTTGGTCAATTTCACAGTCATAGGATTTTAAAAATAATAAATTTAATGATTTCATAGAATCTCAGGGTTGGAAGGGACCTCAGGAGGTCATCTAGTCCAACCCCCTGCTTAAAGCAGGACCAATCCCCAGACAGATTTTTGCCCCAGATCCCTAAATGGCCTCCTCAAGGATTGAACTCACAACCCTAGATTTAGCAGGCCAATGCTCAAACCACTGAGCTATCCCTCCCCCCCCCCAGTTATTTAAAACTGAAATGTCATGGTGTTGTAATTGTAGGGCTCCTGACTCAAAAAAGAGGGGAGGTTTGTAAAGTTATTTTAGTGGGGAGGTTGCGGTTCTGTTACCTTCACTTCTGTGCTGCTGCTGGTGGTGGCGCTGCCTTAGAGCTGAGCAGCTGGAGAGCGGCAGCTCCTGGCCAGCCCAACTCTGAGGGCAGAGCCACCAGCAACAGCGCAGAAGTAAGGGGGGCATGGTATGGCATTGCCATTCTTACTTTTGCACTTTTGCTGGCAGGGCACTGCCTTCAGAGCTGGGCGCCTGACCAACAGCCGCCAATCTCTAGCCACCCAGCTTGGAAGTCAGCACAGAAGTAAGGGTGGCAATACCATGACCTCCCTGCAACTCCCTTTTGGGTCAGGACCCCCAATTTGAGAAACGCTGGTCTCCCCCCCGAAATCTGTATCCTGGTAGTCCATCGATCCGATGATGACAAATCTGTGCAGATCATCTATTGTTGGTCTCATGGTGTGCCCTCTGATGACTGTACAAGCCAATTCTAGAGGTGCACATTTTGCTGCAGATGGTGCATGGGAAGTTCGCGGGTCAGTGGATTGTGCGCTGCTGATGCTCTATGACGTCGTTCGCATGCCTCTTGTAGACGCCGGCAGCGGTCTTCCTCAAAGGTGATGCAGGTATTTCTGACTGTTGCACGCCACTGTGTTCTGTCGCTGGCGGCGTCCTCAAGGTTCCTAGGTTTGATACTGCTGTACTGCAGATTGGCTTTGATGGTGTCCTTGTAACGTTTCCGTGGACGACCTATATGCCGGATGCCCTGGGAGAGCTCACCATACAGAAGCGGACGGGGGATTCTGTTGGCATCCATGCGGCTAACGTGACCGGTCCAACGTAGCTGTGACTTCATGATCATCATTTTGATGCTTGTCATCTGGGCTCTCTCAAGGACCTCGAGATTGGGCACTTTGTCTTGCCAGCGGATCTTCATGATGTTGCGGAGGCAGCGCATGTGAAATGCTTCGAGCTGCCTGATGTGACGCCTATACAGTGTCCATGTTTCGCACCCGTACAAAAGAGATGGAAGAACAACCGCTCTGTACACAAGCAGTTTTGTTGACATCCGGATGTGGTGGTGATTTAAAACTTTGACACGCAGACAGCCAAGTGCCTGGCTTGCTTTGGATAGTCGTGTGTTGATCTCACTATCCAGTGAGCCATCACTGGATATGACACTACCCAGGTATTTAAAGTATATCTTTAAATATATCTGACATCTGTATAAGAGTGGGTAAAAGCACACAACAGACCGGATTTCACAGGAGGAGACCAGATTTCACCGCCATGAATTTGGTAGGGCCCCAGCCATCAGAAATACCAGCAGCCTAAACTAATTCAATCCCCCCCCCAGGTCTCCATCAGCCTCCCCCCCGTCTGCGCGGGTTCACGCCCTAGGAAGACTCGGACCCTCGGGCCCCGCGCTCAGCCCGCCAGGGGCCGGGCAAGGCGAGGGCGGCCAGCGGAGGAGGCTGAAACGAAGGGCGCCGCAGCCCATCACCGCGCGGCAGGGCGGGGCCGAAGAGGGACGCGGGGCCTTTTAACCCACCGGCCTGCTCGGATGGCGGCCCAGGCTCGAACCACAGCCCCGGTCACCGAGCAGCTCGGCGGCAGAGCCGAGGGCAATGAGAGCCGGACTCCAGCTCCTGGGGCGTGCGGCCGCGGCCTTCCCGTGCCTCAGTTTCCCCGCTGGGCAGCGGCGGCACATCCCCGGCCGCAGCGCGGGGTCCCGCTGGGGGCAGGCGCCAGGCCCCGCCCCGCCCCGCCCCGCCCACTCACCGAGCGCAGCTCCAGCTCCAGGGCGCAGACCAGCGCCTTCCGCGGCATCGCGGGGCCGGGCCGGGCCGGGCGGAGGGGGAAGGGCGGCTCCGGGCCCGCACAGAATGCGCCGCGCCGCTAGCTCGGCCCCGCCCGCAAGGAACGACGCCGTTGTCGTGGCAACCGGAACGTTTCCGGACGCTACCATGTGACCCAGGGCGGGGGCGGGGCTAATGGAATGACGTTGGCCCCATGGGCGGGGTCAGACCGAGCAAAGCCCTCGGCGGCTATGCGCATGCGCAATAGGCGGAGCCCAGTGTCATTAGCGCTCGGGGGGCGGAGCTCTGGGGGGGGTGTCTACGCTGTGCTCACAGCGTCCCTCCAGCCCCTCGCGCACCCTGCCCCCGGCTGCAGGCGCCACTGGTGGGACCCCTCCATGCACCCTCCCATCGCTCCGCAGCTGTGAGCCCCTCCCACACTGCCCCCCCACTCTGCACCCCCGGATCCTGCACAGCCCCTCACCCCTCTGCACCTCACTGCTGCAATCCCCATCCAGCACCCGCACAGCGCCCCAACCCCCTGCACTTCCCGCCCCTCCCAACCCTGCACCCCACCGCTGTGATTCCCCACCCTGCAGCACTCTACTGCCCACACACACCCTTTAGTATCATAGAATATCAGGGCTGGAAGGGACCTCAGGAGGTCATCTAGTCCAACCCCCTGCTCAGAGCAGGACCATTCCCCAACTAAATCATCCCAGCTAGGGCTTTGTCAAGCCTGACCTTAAAAACCAATAAGGAAGGAGATTCCACCACCTCCCTAGGTAACCCATTCCAGTGCTTCACCACCCTTCTAGTGAAAAAGTTTTTCCTAATATCCAACCTAATCCTCCCCTACTTGAGACCATTATTCCTTGTTCTGTCATCTGGTACCACTGAGAACAGTCTAGATCCCACCCCTCCCGCCCCAGTCCACACACGGCCCCTCACCACCCTGCACCTCACTGCTGCAATTCCCATCCTGCACCCATACACCGCCCCAACCCTGTCTCAGCCTGTAAAGTCCCCACTCCTGCACCCTATGGGGATCCGAGTCCTACTGCAGAAGCAATTTTCCTCCCCATCCTATTTAACTGGAGGGATGAGAGCCATTTGGATCTTTCAGTCATGATCTGGTCCAATGACTGCTCTGCACTATAGACCCAAGCAGCTCGATAGATAGGCTTTTAGGGAAGGAAACCCCTCTATCAGCACAAACATTTACTGATTAGCAACACTGCTGACCAGAGGTACAAGAAACACATGCTCGTTTCAAGGATTCGGGGTTTAAAAGGATATAAGCTTTCCCCTAGTATGGAAGTGCCTCTTCAACTCTGAATTCCTTTGCTTCTGCAGGCATAAATCTTCTCTTAGCATTATTTCCACTCAGTTTTATGGAGGTGAATAAAGATGTCTCGGTAGCTGCCTTGCATAATATTAATTTTTTGCACTCAGCTCCATCTAAATGATACGATCAAGAACCCAGTGCACCTTCTGCTGCTGCTCCCCCTATTTGCGCAATGTACAGAGAAAGTGAAAATCCTGGCAACAGGGAAGTAAATGGAAAAATTCCTCCTCCTAATTCTGCTTTCACTTCTACCAGTGAGAATCGGAGTAACCGCTAAAAGAATTGGAGTTACACCAGTTCCAGACAAACATGAGGAGAATCATGACCCTATTTTCTTCAGTGGGAGTAGGATCAGGCTTTAGATCTGTTGCGGCAGGACATTTTCTAGACTATTCACTGAGTCCTGCTGATGGGGGTTCAGGGATCCAGAAATGTGGAGCAGGGAAGAAATCACATACATAAAGCAGTAGATGATATTGTGGTGATCAAAGTCTTGGAAGTACCCTGGATTAGAGAGAGGCAGAGTAGATAGTTTAGATCAGAGAGCAATTGTGCCTTGATCCAATTATTTTCCATTTCGTTTAATTTGTCTCTACCTTTAAAGCCTCCGTATTGACAGAGCAGCATAAAAGAGCCTTAACTTAACTAAGAATTGGGCCTCTTTTCTCTTGAGATTTCATCACTGAGAGTAATTGCCCTTACAATAATTGTGGCAAGTTCAATGAAAACATCTGCTCTATGTGCAGACCTAGAGGAGGGCAACAAAAAAATTGCTAGGCATGGAAAGATTTCCATATGAAAAGAAACAAAAGTTTAGGACTCATTTTATAGAGGGTAAGAATACAAAGTAATATGAAAATTAAAAGGCAACCTGTTCAAAAATTATAAAAGAAAGTGCTTTATAAAGACATAATTAATCCGTGGAACTCACTGCTACAACAAATTAGTGAAGCAAAGATCTTCAGAGGATTTGGAAAGCTAGATATTTATATGAACAATAGGAATACCTGCAGCTGGGGCAGTGATTGTCTTTGTTCTGTGTTAATACAACACCTAGCACAGTGGGATCCTGCGCCACGACTAGTGGACCTAAGCACAATTGCAATGCAAATAAATAAATTATAATACATATAGGGATGTGCTCATGCTACAAGACCAGACTTAGGGTTAGTAAGAAACTTCTCCCATAGGCATCTTATTGCATAGTTGTTGGGGTTTAATATTTGCCTCAGAAATTTCTGAAACCGACCACTGTGTGAGAGAGGATACTGAACTCGATGGACCTATTGTCTGAGCTACTAGGACAATACCTGTGTTCACATCTCACTCCTATCTCCAGATTAATTACTGGGATAACGGTACCTTGCACAGTGCAGTCATATGGCAAGATTTTGATTAGTACAAGGGAGCTCCCAGAAAAAGCTAATGTTAAACGATCTCTGCAGGTGGTGGGGTAAAGCAGAGAGAATTTTGTAATGCAAGAGATTCTAATGGGATCTGGGAGAAGCAAAGTAAAGTAAAGCAAGGTAAATTGTGTTACCACAGACACATATGCCAGGGAAGATAGAATGATAGGCTATAGATGAAAATCTATAATGCCCATAAAATCATTATGGGCAAAAGTCCCCGTGGACTTTGTCACTCTCTCCAGTCTATATCAAGCATGAGCCTCTGTTCCTCTCCAATCTCACCACGCTCTGTTAGAAAGAGCTTTCTCGTTCCACCTGGAACAAGCCTGACTACGGGTATGTCTACACTACTTGCCGGATCGGTGGGCAGTGATTGATCCAGCGGGGATCGATTTATCGCGTCTAGTCTAAATGCGATAAATCAACCCCCTAGCGCTCTCCTGTCGACTCCTGTACTCCACCTCCGCGAGAGGCGCAGGCGGAGTCGACGGGGGAGCGGCAGCAGTTGACTCATGTGGTGTTTAGATGCTGCTTGTATTATTAGAACTGGGAGCACTGGCTGTTGGGATCTGAAAGGACAGGAAACAGGAAGGACGGGGGAGGAGTTGAGGAGGCTGAGTGAGAGTTACAGAGGGTGCCGCTGCAGCTTGGTAAAGAGGTTTCCACTGTAAAAATAAAGTCCTGTTGAAGCTTGTTAGTACCTTGCCTGGTTGATACAACAACTCACCGCAGTGAAGACACTACGGTAAGTCTATCTAAGTATGTTGACTTCGGCTACGTTATTCATGTAGCTGAAGTGGCGTAACTTAGATCGATCCCGCCCCCAGTGTAGACCAGGCCTCAATCTCGATGTTTCTTCTTGCTTTTTACAGCCTCTCTTTCAGTTCTGATCGGGGGAAGTGATCTCTATTCTGCTACTAAGCAGATAGTGACTTTGGCTGAAGTGAATCTCAAGCTTTGACTTTTGAAGTAAATTGTGACTGAAGTAAAGCCAAGGTTATATTTTCACGGAGGGACAACATATCTCGATAGTCAGCCTATGCATTGATACCTACATTCTGCGTGTCTTCAACAATCTCATTATTACAGTGACGTTTCAGAGTGTAAACAGTTTCTCCATTGAAATGAACAGTCTAAGAGAGGAGAAGAAATGGATGGATCTATTTTAACGTGCTTTCATTACATAACATTTATTCCAGATCTCAGTGTTATTGGCTTTGGCTGAAGTAAACTATAGAAAATTACTCAATCATTTTTCACTCAGTCACAAATCAGGGACTGTTTTATGAAGTGCACATACCAATAGTCATCATTTAAGCCCTGGTTCTGGAAAACAACCCTTACTTAGATCATCACTTAAGGGAGATATGATAGAGGTCTATAAAATCATGAATGGTGTGGAGAAAGTGAAAAGAGAAGTGTTATTTACCCATTCATATAAACACAAGAACCAGGGGTCACCCAATGAAATTAATAGGCAGCAGGTTTAGAACAAACATAAGGAAGTATTTCCTCACACCACACGCAGTCAACATGTGGAACTTGTCAGAGGATGTCGTGAAGGCCAAAAGTATAACTGGGTTAAAGAAAGAATTAAATACATTTTAGCCAAGATTATGAGGGGGACAACCTCATGCTCTCGTTGTCCCTACACTTCAGACTACCAGAAGCTGGAACTGGGTGGTAGGGGATGGATTATACCCTCTGAAGCATCTAGTTCTGGTCACTGTCAGAAGACAGGGCTTAGATGGACCACTGGTCTGACCCAGCATGGTCATTCTTATGTAAGATATAACAGAAACAGTTCAAAACAATCATCAGGTGCCCAAAATAAAGCCCATTACCACAACACAAACATTTCTATTTAGCTCTAGCATCTTTTATTCAATCACAGCGCTTCTTCCATCCCAGTCTTTTCTCACAGCCGCTCCTCCTAGCTGAAACTTATTGACCTTATTGAGGTTACAGGAAAAAAACATCCTGATGTGTAGAAAGAATAGTAAATATGGCAGGCGACCAGCTTGGCTTAACAGTGAAATCTTTGCTGATCTTAAACGCAAAAAAGAAGCTTACAAGAAGTGGAAGATTGGACAAATGACCAGGGAGGAGTATAAAAATATTGCTCAGGCGTGCAGGAGTGAAATCAGGAAGGCCAAATTGCACTTGGAGTTGCAGCTAGCAAGAGATGTTAAGAGTAACAAGAAGGGTTTCTTCAGATATGTTAGCAACAAGAAGAAAGTCAAGGAAAGTGTGGGCCCCTTACTGAATGAGGGAGGCAACCTAGTGACAGAGGATGTGGAAAAAGCTAATGTACTCAATGATTTTTTTTGCCTGTGTCTTCACAAACATGGCAGCTCCCAGACTGCTGCACTGGGCAGCACAGTATGGGGAGGAGGTGACCAGCCCTCTGTGGAAAAAGAAGGGATTCGGGACTATTTAGAAAAATTGGATGAGCACAAGTCCATGGGGCTGGATGCGCTGCATCCGAGGGTGCTAAAGGAGTTGGCAGATGTGATTGCAGAGCCATTAGCCTTTATCTTTGAAAACTCATGGCGATTGGGGGAGGTCCCAGATGACTGGAAAAAGGCTAATGTAGTGCCCATCTTTTTAAAAGGGAAGAAGGAGGATCCAGGGAACTACAGGCCAGTCAGCCTCACTTCAGTCCCTGGAAAAATCATGGAGCAGGTCCTCAAGGAATCAATTCTGAAGCACTTAGAGGAGAGGAAAGTGATCAGGAACAGTCAGCATGGATTCACCAAGGGCAAGTCATGCCTGACTAACCTATTTGCCTTCTATGAGAAGATAACTGGGTCTGTGGATGAGGGGAAAGCAGTGGATGTATTATTCCTTGACTTTAGCAAAGCTTTTGATACAGTCTCCCACAGTATTCTTGCCAGCAAGTTAAAGTAGTATGGGCTGGATGAATGGACTATAAGGTGGATAGAAAGCTGGCTAGATTGTCAGGCTCAACGGGTAGTGATCAATGGCTCCATGTCTAGTTGGCAGCCGGTTTCAAGCGGAGTGCCCCAGTGGCGTAGCCAGCTTTTAAGAGGAGGGGGAGCAAACCTAAAAAAGGCGCCCCCCTTGGTTCCTCCTCTGGCCACACCCCCAGGCTCCTCCTCCAGCCACTCCACGCCCGCCCCCCCTTGGCTGGCTCCTCCGGCCGCACCGCCCCTCCCCCCCCATGGCTCTTCCGGCTGCAGCTGCCCGGCCGCCATGCTGTGCCCCCCCCTTGCTCCTCCGGCCGCAGTTGCTGGGCCACAGCCAGCCTGCACCCCCCTCCCTCGCTCCTCTGGCCGCGGCTGCCGGCCCACCGCCAGCCTGTGCCCCCCCCTTCTCCAGCCGCACCCCCCCTCGCTCCTCCGGCCGCTTTTGCAAAGTGTGCTGAGGTGAAGCGGCTGCTTCCTCTGCATCCCCACTAGCTATGCTACTGGAGTGCCCCAAGGGTCGGTCCTGGGGCCAGTTTTGTTCAATATCTTCATTAATGATCTAGATGATGGCATGGACTGCACTCTCAGCAAGTTTGCAGATGACACTAAACTGGGAGGAGTGGTAGATACGCTGGATATGATACAGAGGGATAGGATACAGAGGGACCTAGACAAATTAGAGGATTGGGCCAAAAGAAACCTGATGAGGTTCAACAAGGACAAGTGCAGAGTCCTGCACTTAGGACGGAAGAATCCCATTCACTGTTACAGACTAGGGACTGAATGGCTAGGTAGCAGTTCTGCATAAAAGGACCTAGGGGTTACAGTGGACAAAAAGCTGGATATGAGTCAACAGTGTGCTCTTGTTGCCAAGAAGGCTAACGGCATTTTGGGTTGTATAAGTAGGGACATTGCCAGCAGATCGAGGGACGTGATCATTCCCGTCTATTCAACATTGGTGAGGCCTCATCTGGAGTACTGTGTCCAGTTTTAGGCCCCACACTACAAGAAGGATGTTGAAAAATTGGAGGGAGTCCAGCGGAGAGCAACAAAAATGATTAGGGGGCTGGAGCACACGACTTATGAGGAGAGGCTGAGGGAACTGGGATTGTTTAGTCTGCAGAAGAGAAGAATGAGGGGGGATTTGATAGCTGCTTTCAACTACCTGAAAGGGGGTTCCAAAGAGGATGGATCTAGACTGTTCTCAGTGGTACCAGGTGACAGAACAAGGCGTAATGGTCTCAAGTTGCAGTGGGGGAGGTTTCGGTTGGATATTAGGAAAAACTTTTTCACTAGGAGGGTGGTGAAGCACCGGAATGGGTTATCTAGGGAGGTGGTGGAATCTCCTTCCTTAGAGGTTTTTAAGGTCAGGCTTGACAAAGCCCTGGCTGGGTTGATTTAGTTGGGAATTGATCCTGCTTTGAGCAGGGGGTTGGACTAGATGACCTCCCAAGGTCCCTTCCAACCCTGATATTCTATGGTTCTATGAAACTCAGCCCTCCAGCTCTGACCTTCAGGGCCAAACTCAGTCAGGGTTTCTCTCAGGACCTTCCTCCTCACTGGGTTCTGGCATCCAAATTACCCTGATGTCAAACAAAGTCCTTCCTGCAGCAGCTTCACTCACTCCCTGCAATTTCTGGAGCTTGCACTCTTTGCAGCTTCCTACTGCTCCTTATAGGGAATCACCTACTCCAACCCAGGTGTAATCAGAGTTGTCTAGCACCAGGCCCTCCAGCTTTTCAAAGGCAAGCCAGCCTGTAGCAGTCTTCTGGTTTTGTTTTGTTTTTTTTCTTGGATGGCTCCCATCAAAGTACTGATTTATCTGGTAATTTTTGATGAGACCATAGCCACTGGAGGAATAGGCCAGTTGTGCAAATCAGAACTCAGTGGTACTAATCAGAATCTCGCCATATGACTGAATGTCAGACACATTGGTCCGTATTCATCCTGCCTGTAATTCCAGTGAAGTCAACCCTATCACAGCTACAAACAGTACATTCATTCCTTCTCTGGCATATGAAGGATGATTTTACACATCTAAAAGGTCACAGCTGCACCCTTTTATCAGTTCAAAACAGGTGACACTTCTTCATAGATTATGTAAAAAATGCAATCAGAATTCTCCTATGTGGAGACACTGCACAAGACAAGTTTCAGCCTGAAACAAAATTCTTCCAACTAAGTTATAAACTCCTGAAAATGGGGGTTTATAATGGGACTGCTGATAGCCCCTTAACAATAGCCGTGTGAATGGAGCTGCTACAATTAATGATACTTCAGGAAGATTTATGGTCCTTAGACAGGGATAAAACAGAAATATCATTTCTCCTCTTTGCCTCCCATCATTTTATCCTCTATGAAATTTTATGTGAAATAAGTCAAATGAAAAATGTAAGCTCTTAATCTTTTCCAAGAGTCCTGTCTCTCACTTGATGAACACTTTTGTAGAATAAATTAGGGGGTTTTATTTCTCATGTATGTACCGCTTTGTATTTGAAAAAGCAAAGCAAAGAACAGTGTCAGGCTGGCAAAGTGACTCCAGATGATTGTGGTGGAGGAACTAGAATGTAGCACCTGAAAGTGGAATTTCATTGTTGTACCACCCCAATGCCAATGATCCTGATTTGGCAATAACTCAGTGTAAATGGCTGGGGAGGGTAGAAAAGGGAATGGATGTCGTTCTGCTAGCATATAAAGAGCTGGACAATATAGTACTGTATTTTAGGGCTTCTGCTAAGAAAAGTGTGCAGTGATGTCTCTGTCCACAACAACAATAGCTAAGTGGCCAGTCAGGGAAACTAAAAGAGACGACTTGATTATAGTGTATTAGTACCTTTGCAGGAAGAAAATATGAGTTACTAAAAGGCTCTTTAATCTAGTGGAGAAAGGCATAATAAGAACCAATGGCGGGAAGTGAAGCCAGACAAATTCACATTAGAAATAGGCACACATTTTTAACAGGAAGGGTTTTTACCCACTGGAACAAACTCCTGAAGGAAGTGGTGGATTCTCTATTTCATAGATTCTAAGGTCAGAAGGGACCATTGTGATCATCTAGTCTGACCTCCTGCTTAACACAGGCCAGAGAACTTCCGTACAATAATTCCTACAGCAGATCTTCTAGAAAAAAAACATCCAATCTTGATTTAAAAACGGTCAGTGATGGAGAATCCACCACAGCCTTTTGTAAATGGTTCCAGTGGTTCATTACTCTCATCGTTACAAACGTATGCCTTGTTTCCAGTCTGAATTTGTCTAGTTTGAACTTCCAGCCATTGGATCATGAGGTCTTCAAATCAAGACTGGATGCCTTTTGAGAAAATATGCTTTAGTCAAAACACAAGTTGTACTGTAGTCAGACACAAGTTATTGAGCTGAATACAGGAGTATCTGGGGAAAATGTAATGGCCTGTGATATACAGGAAGGCAGACTAGATGATATAATGGTCCCTTCAGGCCTTAAACTCCATGAATCTATGAAGTATGTTAATAAAATGCAGTAATAAAAGATGAGGGTTGTGCAGAGGCTAACATGGCGGCGGGGGACGGGAGTCGAGAATTTTTGTTTATGTTCCTGAGTTGCTGTGAGTGATCTTGGGTAAGTCACTTAGCCTCTGTGTGCCTCAATATTTATCTAATTCACATGGTGCCTTGTGACTTATTTAAAAAAAAAGCCAGTGTTTTATATTGTATCTATTTCAGGAGTTTGTACTGCTACCCGTCACGTCACATCTGAGCAGCTTCCACATTAAGCAGAATGGCAATTGTAAAGTCAGTCGTGAATTTCATGTGGTGTCTGGCTCTTTTCCTTATTGTAAGCTGTAGTGTTTTGCACCATTACAGTAGATACAATTTTACTTTCTTTAAATAAGGGCTGAGGCTACATTAGCTAATATAGAGTCCTGAAATTGTTGGTTGAATCTTTCGTCCTTTAAAATTGCTCGGATCCAGCAGGAACAAAGAGTCCTTTTTACAGGAACACAGTGTTTTCAAAGGAATTCACTCCACAAAGCAGGAAATTCCCTCGTGGAAAGAAACTATTTTAAAGGGCCAGCACTGTGTTATGGCTATGGTTGGTGCTTTTCCTACCAAGCACCATAAAATCATTCGCGGCAATAGGCAGAACTGGGGGTGAAAGCACAGAACAGCTTGCACAGGAACAGAATGAAAATGCAGCCACGAAAAAGAGAAGAATTGAAATCCAAAAGAAATGCAATTGTCAGTTAAGATTCTGGCAGGCTGCTGCAAGGGGTGAATATAAGAGGAGGGGGGAGGGGGAAGGGAAGGGTGAGTGAGGATTTTTGTTAATCACAGGCTAAAGGAAGAAGGAAAGCTTTAAAATGAGCTTTTAAAAAGCAAAAGTGACTTGTCAGCCTGAAGGGGAGAATTCCAGATCAGCACAAATGTAGGATAAAATGTCTGCGGGAGGTAGAATATAGGGAGACACCTTGTGCTCTGAGCTTTCCGATTAACATCTCATGGTGGGGGGCTCTTCTCAGCTCTGTCTGTATGACATTTGGAAAGTCACAATTCCTCCAGTCTGCAATGTACAGTGGGGATATTAATATGTACCCACCTTTGCAAAGCACTAGCTTGTCATCTGAAAGGCCCTACTTAAGTACAAAATATTATCACTACTAAAATCTATTTTTAATTTCTGCTAATTGCAACATAAGAAGGAATGGTCCTTAGCGGAGCTTGGTATGTGGATTGCTGATTAAATGTTGACATGCTAGAAAAAAAATCAATATGAATAGTGGTTACTTTCCACTGCTTGAGATCTTTCCAACTGAACGCTTTGATTTAAAAATACTAAAACTCACTAGAACACATTGCAGACTAATCACTTCCCAAACACATTTGTAATCAACCTTACCCTCTCCCGCTCCTCCCCCCACTTCCATGAAATCATTTTAGATCAATAAACCCTTAAGAGCTCAGTTCAGCTCTCAGTTACAGCAGAATAAATAAGGACCGATTCCACTAACTTAACAGGCATTCATTCTGGTGTGTCGCTAGGTGCAAACAGACCTTAACTGGCACTTAAGTGGTTCATAGTCCTTGGGTTGACCCTCTGCATGCTGGTGAATTTCAGTCTTTGAAAGCAGAATTTGACTTGTTATGTTTTACCTGCATGAACTTAATTTAAAACCCAAACAAACGGATTTGTTTTGTTTGGGAGGACGGCGAGGGCACTGGCATGGAAAGGGGGGAAAATTGGCTAAACATGCTTGCTCTATGCCACTACACTCCATACCAACTTTCAGCCTGGCATGATTTTTTTTTTTTTTAACAACCAAAGTTAGAAAAAACCTTCCGAGAACTGGGCTTTATGAGGGTCACGCCTACACAGCTGTAACAGCCACTTCACAAATGGGCCGCTGCTTATGAACCACAAGAATAATATGGCTAAATGTGCCGACTTTTGCAGTTTTCTCCTCTTTTGTTGAAACTAATGAGTCACGATTAGAGTAATGCTTTTCTGTGACTCCAAAACCATTTTGCTTAATGAGGTACTAAGTCTTTATAATTAGGCCCAGAAGGGAACTGGGATGTGGCCCCTTAAGAGCAATAATTATTTAGGTTATTTATGGTAATAAAAAATTGAAAATAGGAATTCTTCCTCAGAATGTGACTATTTATTCTTTTACATATTGCCTAAGAGGCAATTACCCTATTAAGGCTAAAGACATTAATTGAAATGTAAATTAAATGTAAATCGACTAATTAAATTGATATGTAATGAACTTGTCATGCAGGCCTCTGAGATCAGATGCATTCTGCTAATAAACAAGTATTACAGAAGCACAATTGCCCCAATAGAGGTAAGGTTTTTGAAGTGCTGCCTTTATGTATCCCCTATACTCAAGGCTTTGGATTGCATAATTAGAGGCTGAAGAGCGATTGTAAAAAAAATGACATTGTGAGTTTCCAGATTTATTCTCTCTCAATTATGCCCAAGATCAATTTTGTTCCACCACAAGAGAGTTTTCCTAAATGAGAGTGCCCCACATTGCAGCTGGATTCTGGTTTCCTCTTGCGGACTAGGCTCTTTCTGCCTCTTACGTGAACACCAGAAGTTGCGGAGTGTCCCATAAAAATCCATATGACCACTACCCTATCCTCCTTCAAGTCTCTCCTTACATCTCAGCTCTGCCATCATGTTTATAAGCTGCTCTCCAACAGCTAGGCAGCTGGTGCTCTGTGTCCGTTGCTTCTTACACTTATAATGGTCTCACGGTTACCGTTCCCTATGAGTTTGTTGCATCCATTTCTCTCCCATCTCATACGAAGATTGTAAGCTCTTTGGGGGCAGGAGCCATCTTTCTGTTGGGTGTGTACAGTGTCTAGCTCCAGGGGTGCCTTGCAGTGCACTGCAATACAAATAAAAAAAAAATAAAGATTCTGCAATCAGAATGGTGCTGGCAATTGCGTTCATGATGCACAAGGCAGAAGAGAGTCTGGTTAGCATTGGCGGTGGGAGAATGAGCTGGAGTAGCATCTTGCTTTTCTCAGTAAAGAGAGCATGCAAGGGCGAAGGCACACAGGTTAACCGGTCCAAGGCGGCCTTTGATATGGTGAGGTAGCAGAACTCCATGAATAGAAATGTAAAGGACAACCTCAGCTCTCCTTCATTTACTTATTTATTTTGTGACCTGGGGGCTAATGCATCTCAAACAAATACATGTCCTTGTGAGAACATAAGAGTGGCCATATTAGGTCAGACCAAAGGTCCATCTAGCCCAGTATCCTGTCTTCCGACAGTGGCCAATGCCAGGTGCCCCAGAGGGGTTGAACAGCACAGGTAATCATCAAATGATCCATCCCCTTTTCCCAGCTTCTGAGAAACAGAGGCTAGGGACACCATCTCTGCCCATTAATGGACCTATCTTCCATGAACTTTTATAGTTCTTTTTGGAATCCTGTTATAGTCTTGTATAATAGAAACCTACTTCCACAAATAGCAGCTGATCCCCTAACATTGGTGTAAATAGAAACCACTCACCCCGCTGGGAAAGCAGATAAAGAGGGGTCTAGACATGGCAGAAACAAGGTGTGGCTTAGAATTTGGGAAATTTTTGCCAATAGCTTTCCCCAGAACTCCCCCAGCTGTAGCCCACCTTGACATTTAAGCATAATTGTTTTGCACTTACTAACTCTTTCTTTCCATGCATAATTTACTCCACCCTGGTGTCCTTTGTGGGTAGGGGTAGTTAATAAACATGTCGACTATGGTTTCTTTTAAACTTTAATACAGCATCTTGACTCATACTATTGAAAAACACTCCAGTCTGAAGTTTACAGAGCAATTAAAGGCCCTCCTGGGGCCCCCGCTACACAGAGAGTGTCAGTGTATGTAGATTAGAAATTGTGAAGATTCTCCCTCCGGCTGAAGAGTTCCCAGACAAATTCCAGAGATCATCAAGTATTCATATTTCAGTGGGCTTTGTGTCGTACACAACATACCAGTGTAATTAAACTACAATGTGCCTCATCTAATAAACTTTTGGATCTGGCTATGCTTCTATTAATTTCTTTTAATTAGCTACTATCAAGAAATAAAATGAACATCAGTCTAAAGCTGCATCTTTGCTGCTGGAAAACATGCGCTCTGGGAAGAGCTTTCTGTTCTAATCTGGGTGGTTGTACCCCATGTAGAGCCATGGTCTAGGAGGACTTCACAACGGCGAAAAAACCTGACAAAGTGAAGAGCCTCTCTAATTCCTACTGCCTGGGTGAGGGGGTGTCGTTGATGGATGTATATTACCATCTTATGGAAAAGACCAGCTGACGAGGTGGGTTTCACATTTAGAATGGACGTGGAAAGCTTTGATCCCTCTGACTAGGAACCTCTAATTTTATGCGTCTTGTCTTTGATTGTTCCATTGACATCCACGAGCTGCAGAGGAAAAAACATTCCCTGAGGTAACTCAGTCTGTGCCATTTAGGGTTTGGGGCTCAATCCTGCAAGCTTCTGTCTTTCTCTGGTACTTATGTAGCCTCCATCACTACACTGTCTGAGCACCTCACACTCTTCACAACACCCCGTGAAGCATTATTATCCCATTTTATAGAAGAGGTATAGAGACACTAAGGCCTGATCTACACTGTGGGGGGGGGGGGAGGGGGAGAGGCGATTGACCTAAGATACACAACTTGAGCTACGAGAATAGCGTAGCTGAAGTCGACGTATCTTTGGTCGACTTACCTCACATCCTCACGGCACGGGGTCGACTGCCGCCACTCCCCTGTCAACTCTGCTTCCGCCTCTCGCCGCGGTGGAGTACAGGAGTCGACCGCAGAGTGATCGGGGATCGATTTATCATGTCTCTACACTAGACATGATAAATCGATCCCCGATAGATCGATCACTACCTGCCGATCCGGGTCCTCTCCTTACCCTAAGGGACAGATTTTGAAAGGTATTTAGGTGCCTAAAGATTTTCAAAAGGATCTAGTGCCTCACTGCCAATGGGAGTTAGGTGCTTTTGAAAATCCTACTCAGCACCCATCTACATCTGTTGACACCTAAATACACTTAACATTCAGGTCCTAAGTGACTTGTCCAGGGTTACACAGGGACTTTGTGGCAGAGGAGTGAATGGAACGCAGGTTTTTCAAGTCCCAGCACTCTAACCCACTGGCCCATCCTTGTTCACTGAGCTTTCATTTAAGCATGTGACTTCAATGGATACTTACATGATTAAGTGCTTTGCTGTATCAGGATAGAGTGTTCAGCACCATGCAGGATTGAACCCTTGAAGATCAAGACCACAACCCAGAGTCGATATTCTGTGGAAGCCGGTGTAGCGATGAGCATACCAGGACTATGCATTCACAGCAGCTAGTATTTCTTAGCAGATGGGAGGCTGCACGTCGTACCACGTTGAGTAGATACAGCCAATTATTTGACTACACTCTCAGTTCAATGTTAAAATTATTCACAAGACCAAATAGCCAACCTTAGTCAGGTTATTAGCCAAAAACAGATCAGTACACAAAAAGGGAGAAGCAATATCAGGAAGCAATCTCGCAGTGTTCACCTTACATAGAAGGTCTGCTTCAAAAACATGCTTCTCATGAGACTACTCATATTTATAGCACACTTGATTCCAAGTTTGAGAGCACTCTACAATCATCTGCCAGTCTGTACCTGTTTTGCTGTACCATCCTGTACCTTTCCTTATATTATTTTGAATACCACATTCCAGGTGTCAGGGGGCTGTGAAGGCACCCCTCACTTTACCAGGACATACTATTACTATATCTAGTCTCTGAGAGGCTTTGTTTTTGCTTCTGCAAAAAGCCAAGTTCAACTGTTGCCAAGTGTCATGGGACACCCTTCTGCCATGTACATTGGCCAAACCGGACAGTCTCTACACAAAAGAATAAACGGACACAAATCAGACGTCAAGAATTGTAACATTCAAAAACCAGTAGGAGAACACTTCAATCTCCCTGGACACTCAATAACAGACTTAAAAGTAGGAATTCTTCAACAAAAAAACTTCAAAAACAGACTTCAATGAGAAACTGCAAACTGGACACCATCAAATTAGGCCCAAATAAAGACTGGGCATGGCTGGGTCACTACAAAAAGTAATTTTCCCTCTGCTGATACTCACACCTTTTTGTCAACTGTTGGGAATGGGCAACATCCACCTTGATTGCATTGGCCTCGTTAGCACTACAAAGGTAATTTTCCCTCTGTTGATATTCACCCCTTCTTGTCAACTGTTGAGAATAGGCCACTTCCACCTTAACTGAATTGGCTCGTTAGCACTGACCCCCCACTTGGTAAGGCAACTCCCATCTTTTCATGTGCTGTAATATATATACACCATGCATCTGATGAAGTAGGTTTTAGCCCACGAAAGCTTATGCCCAAATAAATGTGTTAGTCTCTAAGGTGCCACAAGGACTCCTAGTTGTTTTTGCTGATACAGACTAACACGGCTACCACTCTGAAACCTGTCACCATAATACAGTTCACACTTATATGAATTAGCATAACTACATAACATTGACATGTCATAAATAATAAATAGAATATAATATACAAAGCAATGCAATGTTTTATACGCACAACATACAGGTTGGCTAACCAGTAGCGTGATCTTTTTTTAATGTACCTGCTGCCATTCCTATGTATGTTGTGTTACAACCGTCAAACTTGCAGGTCACAAAAGTGCACGTTACTGTGGCCAGGTCCATCTCTATCACTTGACCTCTCTGTGCCTCACTCTGCCTGCCTGAAAATGAAGAATAATATTCGCCTGCTTATCTAGCTGTAGACGAGGCTTGTCGTGAGAGCTAAGTAATCACGGATTGCACAGAGTGTCCAACACACAGGCTGAGATTTTCAAAGCCGCAGATGGGCTCTGAATGCTGAATTCCTACCAACATGAATGGGAAAGGGGCCTCCAAAGCAGCTGGGCAGCTTTGAAAATCTCAGCTGTAAGGTGCTACACGAGTGCTGAGCATTAATGATTTATTAACAGCGTTAAGGAGAATGTACTTCATTTCCATGCTGTTCACGTGGGCCAGAGGAGCGGCTGTTGTCGTTCTCAGTCACTGAAAACCAGACCTTTGGTTTAAGCTGTACAAGCTGGTGTACACGCACACACGCTGTCTCTCTCTCTCACACACACACAAACACACCCGGTCCCACGCACACGCATAAATGCCAAGGGACGCTATTTTCCCACTCGCTTTATGAAAGCCAGTTGCAAAGGATATTTCTTCAAAAAAACCAAAGCGAGCCACCTTCTAGCTCCAAGGAAGCTAGCTTTACATTGGTGTAATTGGGAGCAGAGTTTGTACTTTCTTCTTAACTCCACTTCAACAGTAGTTCTACCTACCGTGGCAATTTCGCATCCTCTTCCTTCTCTGTTCTCTTCCCTTCTTTACGGACGCAACACTTGTCTCACTTGCTCCGCCGAGCCCCTGGGTGGCAAAATTTGACTCCGTCTGTTTAGTACTGATGATTGAAGCCCAAGCTCTGTTAATCCCCAGAACAGGTAGTGCAGGCTTCCCCAGTCCTGTATGAAGGGAAGACCACCTCTGGAGGTAGGAGGGTAATGATCTCCATCACCTATTCAAACCTCAGATCCTCCTGTCAAGAAAGATGCCCTGGCCGTTCTGAGAGTAGTTGTGTGATGTGGCTACCCAGCCACTCGGAACTGGACTGAGAACAACAAATGGTAGCTACTAATGCTGGTCTTTGAGTCTTTACGGACCTAGGCTGACTTTGAAGTAAGTACCTAGAGGTGAACAGGAGTACTTGTGGCACCTTAGAGACTAACAAATTTACTAGTAAATTTGTTAGTCTCTAAGGTGCCACAAGTACTCCTGTTCTTCTTTTTGCGGATACAGACTAACACGGCTGTTACTCTGATACCTAGAGGTGAAGTCTATAATGTTATTCCCAAATCCCTGAGGCCTCAAAATCCCAAAAGCTCATTTAGGGCCAAAACCTGGTTCCACTGAAGTCAACGAAGTGTTGTCATTGCCATTAGTGGGATCAGGATTTAGCTGGTCCTGCTCTGTTGACTCATCTGGTAGTAGAAGATCCTGCTGCTGCTTTCTTTTATAAAGACTTGTCCATTTTTTAGGCTAGACCAGGAGAACTGGATCTGAGCAGAATATCTCAAGGTAAAAGAGCCAGGATAAAATAAATAAATAAAATCCAGCTGACTGTACCTATGATGATAGTCCTAAAAGTCATTCAGTTTAGTAATTTTGCTAGTTCTACATCCTATCTTAGGGCACCGACTTTCCAGACTGAATTGCGATATGGAATTTTGTTCGGTGGGTTTAACTGAAGCATTGCTAGCTGGAAACGGTAGCATTATCTGTAATAAAGTAACTCCTTCCATTTACTTTCTTGATCTTGTATTTTACGTTGGGCTGACGGAGTCTTAATACCTGGAAAAATGCCCATCACCTACAGGCCCTTATTTGAAAGGAAACTATGGCATGAGGTGCAGGATTTCATCATTTCTCTGTATCAATTTTGCAAATATATTTCTGAGAGTGAACCAACCTGAGATGCTTGTTAATTTCACATCTCATCTTACTCTAATGATAGTGCCCAGCTCTGTAAGAATTCATTTTCACTCAGTGGATTCTCCTCTCCCAGCCCCACTAAGCTAAGGGGACGAATTACTTTTTGTAGGCTCCAATTCTCTCAGCCCTCTCCTTAAACAGAGATGAAATTTGAAAATTAGGCCTAGCTCCAAATGGTGCGATGGTGAAACATAGATTAGATTTTCAAAACTCTTTCAGTTTTAATAACCTACAGTGTTATTACTAAGACAGGTAATGGATATATTGTGTGTCTGATTATATGTGTGTGTGTATTATATAATATATACATACATATCCATTTCTATATACACACACATGGGTTTAGGCTGGTGTAATTACCATCATTAACTGACCCCATATATGGATGTCAGTGATATTAGTCTAAATCCAGAGTAACTCTAATGACTTCAGTGGAGTGACCCCAGATTCAAAATTACATCAGTGTACTTGAGGTCAGAATCTAACCCAGGATTTTTATTTTTCTGCCATTTCAGCATCGTAGGGGGCCCAAGATGAACATAATCCAAGGATTTGAGCTAAACTCTGCATGAATTGTTATTCTCCCCCTGCCTCTGTCAAAGGAACACCTGAATGTGCTTACAGCTGCTGTGCTAGACAACGTCCTCCCATTGGATATAGTTTGCAAAGGATTAAAAGGATTAAGAATGAAGACCCTGATCCTGCAATTGATTGTGCACAGGAAAATCCATGCACCAATACGAAGCTCTACTGAAATCAGAAGAGGTCCACAAAGGTTGTGTAGGACTTCATAGCTAGGACAGTACAAAACCCTGGCCAGAGCCCTGACACAGAGACAATTAAACAATCCAGACAAGGATAAATCTTCTGATACTGCCCATTAACCAGACCGTGAATAATAATGGGTTTGATTTACCAACACAAAGAGTAATCAAGGAAGTGCGTTATTGAACAGGCAGCTCAATCTTTAAAAGTTCTTGGTTTAAAAGCGGTTATGTACATAAGAACGTAAGAACATAAGAAAGGCCGTACAGGGTCAGACCAAAGGTCCATCTAGCCCAGTATCCTGTCTACCGACAGTGGCCGATGCCAGGTGCCCCAGAGGGAGTGAACCTAACAGGCAATGATCAAGTGATCTCTCTCCTGCCATCCATCTCCATCCTCTGACAGACAGAGGCTAGGGACACCATTCCTTACCCGTCCTGGCTAATAGCCATTAATGGACTTAACCACCATGAATGTATCCAGTTCTCTTTTAAACTCTGTTATAGTCCTAGCCTTCACAACCTCCTCAGGTATGTACAAACTGTGACACAAAATTGTGAGCTTCATTTGCTTAGCACTAGCCACGTGGATTTAGGAAAGTGCGTGTAAAACACTACCACATTAGAAGTCACCGAGTCATCTCTCGCGCTAGCAGTAGCATTCAATGTAGCTAAATGGGAAATTGGAAAACATAATCCCAACTATGCATACAAAGTGACAGGGTCTAAATCAGCTGTTGCCACTCAAGGAAGAGCTCTTGGGCTCACCATGGATAGTTCTTTGAAAATATCTGCTCAATGTGTAACAGCAGTCAAAAAAAGCCAACAGACTGTTAGGAACCTTTAGGAAAGGGATAGATAATAAGACATTAAATATCATAATGCCGCTATATAAATCCATGGTACACCTACCCCTTGAAAAGTGCATGCAGTTCTGGTTGCCCCATCTCAAAAAAGATATATTAGAATTGGAAAAGGTACCGAGAAGGGCAACAAAAATGATTAGGGGTATGGCACAGCTTCCATCTGAGGAAAGGTTAAAAAAACTGGGACTGTTCCATTTGGCAAAGAGATGACTTAATGGGGATATGACAGCGGTCCATAAAATCCTGAATGGTGTGGAGAAAGTGAATAGGGAAGTGTTATTTACCCATTCATATAACACAAGAACCAGGGGTCACCCAATGAAATTAATAGGGAGCAGGTTTAAAGCAAACAAAAGGAAGTACTTCCTCACAAAATGCCGTCAACCGTGGAACTCGTTGCCGGGGGGTGTTGTGAAGGCCAAAAGTATCACTGGGTTCAAAAAAGAACTAGATAAGTTCATGGACGATAGGCCCAACAATGGCTATTGGCCAAGATGGTCAGGATGCAACCTCATGCTCGGGGTATCCCTAAACCTCTGACTGCCGGAAGCTGGGACTAGACAATATAAGATGAATCACTCAGTAAGTTACCTTGTACTGTTCATGTCCTCTGAAGCATCTGGCCCAAGCCCCTGTTGAAAGACAGGATGCTGGTCTAGATGGACCATTGGTCTGACCCACTGTGGCCATTCTTGAGTTCTTATTTCCCACCCACTTTGCACAGATTTAAATGACTAGATACGCTGCAGCACCGTGGAGTACCAGGCCCACTAAATGTAGTCAGGAATGCCGTTTTTCCCTACTGTGTCGATTGTTCTGTGGCTTGCATTGTCATTAAGTATGTATATTTTCACACACGACTTTCCACCCGTCCACAGCAAATCAGTCCGTGCGAGCAGAAACGGATTGTCCCATTGCTCAGCTGGTCTGCTTTTCTTGTATCTCCTGAAACAGTTAACTTCTGAGGCCTCGAAGCAGAGAACATGATGAGCACAGCAAAGCAACTGAGCGCTGATTAAAATTCATCCTACTGTATCACCCGTAAATAAGAAATAAAGGCTACACGGCTGTGATTAATCAACCATAAATGGCCGTCGCCTGCTGCCTGTATTCCACACAAACGCAACCCTAGCACCAGCTCAGCTCGGCATAAGGGTAACAGGCAGATCATTCTCATTCGTCAGGATTTTGAATGTAAACAAACACTTGACGGTTGGGTTTCTGCCCCCCTTGCAGATTTTCAATGTTTATGAGAAAATCGGTACATTTATTCTGGAAAAAGGCACTCACTCACCCCGTGCCAGTGGATCAAAATATATCTCTCACAGAACCACAGAAATGCAAGTTTTAATT
Source organism: Malaclemys terrapin pileata (assembly GCF_027887155.1). NCBI lineage: Eukaryota > Metazoa > Chordata > Testudines > Emydidae > Malaclemys > Malaclemys terrapin. Next base: position 102,937,549 of record NC_071512.1, on the reverse strand, counting down.
AAGGAGCATTAGTAACACGAGAGAGAGCCAGCACCTACTGACTAATAACAACCATATACTTCTGGTTTTAAGCGCTGCTACCTGGATGGCGATCAGCCCTGCTGTAAACAATCCACAATCAACAACTGGCAACCAGGCTTGTGGCTGAAACCGGTGGCTGTAAGAATCTGCTACCTGTCACAATCCCGCCTCCATTAAACCCCCAGCTTGTGTGTCTGTGGCTTGCGGTGCTTGCTGCTCCGTTGACTTGCTGGCGGAGTGTAGAAGCGTCTCTCCTCTGTTTTTGTTTGCCGTTTTAGGGGTCTGATCCTTTCATGGACTGGCCTTTGGGGAAAGCGTTGCAGCTGGCCTTTAGCCACGACACCATTCTACACCAACCGCAGCGGGCTTTTCACCTGTCGCAGCAACTGCTTAGAGGCCATCCTTGCAGTGTGGCCCAATGGGGCAGGCCATGTGAGTCAAGGGAAGGCTCTTCTGCCACAGGCCTGCTGCGTGTCCATGTGCAAACCACTTAACCATCACGTGCCTCAGTTTCCCTACCTGTGAAGCGAGAACAATGAACCTACAAAGCCTTTGGAAAGAACTTCAAGACCCAGGCGCAAACAGTGCTGTGCAAGAGCGAGGTCTTATTATTTCGCTTGGCAGCCGGCATCTGTATGGTGGGCCCCACTGCTACGTAGCTTGCTGCATGAGTAGCCCTTTAAAACTATTTGCTCTGATTCTTCCTGTTGAAGCCTCCCCACTGAGCAGAGTTGGAGCAGTCCTGCTTGGGAACCAGCCTCCGCTTGCTGCAGGTATTTAGGCACCTGTCGGCCTCATTACATAAGTCTATCATTTAGGCACCGCTGACGTTTTCTGCTGCACCGCGGGTGCCTCCTTTCCACTGGTCGGCATTTTCAAAGCTGGCCATGTGCTGCTGTCGCCCCACAGTGAACAAGCTGCTCAGAGCCCTAGCTTAAGCCAGAGCCCCGTACGCAGGATTCGCAAACGAGGTGGGGAACCGCCTCGCTCACCATCTGGGCCTGATCCCGTAGGTGTGCTCAGAGCAGGCCTAAGACCTGATAGCTGTCAGACCCTGCGCAGCAGGGCTGGGTACAGGCCACTGGTAGGTGGTAGGGATGAGGTTGGGCAGTCCAGCACCCGCACTAAAAACAGCTAGGGCAGGCCCATCATGTTTGCTGAGGCCCCATCCCCTCCCATTTCATCCCATCTTACCCCAGTTACAGACATTTTGGGGGCCCTTTTATCTCCCTCTCGTCCTCCCATGGGGGGAAATGGGGAGCACCGTAGGGTGACCAGATTGTAAGTGTGATGGGACGGGAGTGGGGGGTTAATAGGCACCTATATAAGACAAAGCACCAAATATCCGGACTGTCCCTTTAAAATCGGGACATCCGGTCACCCGAGGCCACTGGGAAACACAAAGCAAGCGGGAGAGGTAAGCGGCGTGAGCAGGAAGTGGAGAGACATAGTTTTGGCGGCTGGGGCAATGGGGCTACCTAAGCAGCTGACGTGGCTCCTAGGGAGAGTTCGTGGCTGAGGATCCCAAGTAGAGGCAGGTGCCTATCTCCAGCCAAGCAGCCAGGTGCCCAAGGTTAGCCAGGGTTAGCCTAAGCCCCACTCCGGCCTGTCAATCCTGGCTAGTTTAGTTGCCACCATGCTGACCAGGCCATTAAAAGTCCGGTCAGCGGCGCAGCAGGGCTAAGGCAAGCTCCCTACCTGCCGTGGCCCTGCACGGCTCCTGGAAGCAGTGGTATGTTCCCCCTCCGGCTCCTTTGCACAGGGAAACCAGGGGGCTCTGCACGCTGCCCCCGCCGCAAGCACCAGCTCTGCAGCTCCCATTGACTGGGAAACGCAGCCAATCAGAGCTGCGGGGGCGGCACCTGTGAATGGGGCAGCACACAGAGCCACCTGGCCGCGCCTCCCCATAGGTGGAGCAGGGAGATGCCACTGCTTCTGGGAGCTGCTTGAGGTAAGCGCTCCCCGGAGTCTGCACCCCTCACCCCCCCCGCACCCCAAACGCCTGGTACAGCCCTGATCCCCGTCCCTCCCTACAAACCCCTCAGTTCCAGCCCAGAGCACCCTCCTACACCCCAAACCCCTCATCACCAGCCCCACCCTAGAGTCTACACCTCCAGCCGGAGCCCTCACATCCCCCTGGACCCCAAACCACTGCCCCAGCCTGGAACCCCCTCCCACACTCCGGACCCCTCAGCCCCAGCCAGGAGCCTCCTCCTGCACCCCAAATCTCTCATCCCCGGCCCCACACCAGACCCCGCCCCCATAGCTAGAGCCCTCAACCCCCCTGCATCCCAACCCCGTGCCCCAGCCTGGAGCCCCATCCTGCACCCTGAACCCCTCATTTATGGCCCTACCCTGGAACCCACACCCCCAGCTCAGAGCCCATATCCCCTCCCACACCCCCAACCCCCTGCCTCAGCCCGAAACCCCCTCCCATACTCCAAACCCCTCGGCTCCACCCCCTAGCCTGGAGCCCCCTCCTGAAACCCAAACCCCTCATCCCTGGCCCCATCCCAGATCCCGCACCCCCAGCCAGAGCCCCCTCCCACATCCCAACCCACTACCTCAGCCCGGAGCCCACTCCCGCACCCTGAACTCCTTAGTGCTGGCCCCACCCCAGAGCCCTCACCCCATCCCACACCCCCACTCCCCTGCCCCAGCCCGGTGAAAATGAGCAAGTGAGGGTGGGGAGAGCGAGCGACAAATGGAGGGTGGATGGAGTGAGTGGGGGCGGGGCCTCAGAGGAGAGGCAGGGCAGGGGGCGGGGCAAGGGTGTTTAGTTTTGTGCGAGTAGAAAGTTGGCAACCCCTAGCCATACTGTCCTCTCAAGCCGAGCTATGGGCCTACCTTTCATAAGCAATGAGAAGTGACTCAGCACTAGGCCCACACAACAGAAATGGTCCAGCTAACCATCCCGGGTCCACTGTCCAGTCTCTTTGGCTCATTACAAAATAAACTCATGTTGCCGTGCCACATGGATGTGCGAAACTTGCAGTTACAAACAGGCTGAGCAAAGGGATAAAAGCGCTTTCATCACAGAACAAATGGCACCGTTGGCCTGAGAGGCAGTAGAACACAATGATTAGAGCAACGATCATCTCCTGCCTGTGCCTTGTCTCGCCACGTGCCATCCAACAAACACCTCAACTGCTCCCTGCCTCAGTTTCCCCCTCGGTAGAATGGGAATGCTATTACATTGGAGGGGGCATTAAGGCGAAGTGCTATTTTCATAAATAACAGTGAGGTCTTCAGATGAATGCCGTGCATAACAGTAAGATATTATTACACTTATATTTCACTGGAAAGGGAGAGGAACTATTTTGCAAAACGCTTTTTTTTTTTTTTTACTAAAGCTATTTTATTTAATAGCCACTGTAAATAATAATATACTTTCCTCTTCCACGGCATCAGCCATGTGAGCATTTTACAAGCATCAACTAACAGAGGCTAACAGCGGGAGTTTGCCTGGGAGCTGTCCGAGAGGAGGTACGCTAAGTGCTGCATTAGGGGGGCTGTGTTGGTGAGTATCTGAGTGTCTGTTGCTGGGACAGTTTGTCAGTTTGACCGTGTGCTTGATTGCTTGCTTGTTTGTTTGAAAAGTGTGAATTGGGAGTGCTTTGTTCCAGGTGGGCCTTGAGTGGGCCTGACTGGTATATAAGGGCAGTCAGCAGCGAACCAGCTGACCGGCGAACAGCAGAGGCTAACAGAGGGAGTTCGCCTGGGGAGAGCTCACTGAGGCTTTCATCTGCATGGTTCTCTGAGTAGTTCCTGCAACAGCTGAGGAAGCTCTTAAGAGGAAGATGATATGAAAGGTGAGCGATCAGCTTTTGTAACCTGCACAGGTTGTGCCATGTTTGTCTTTCTTCCACAGGACAGAAGCGACTTTGTCTGTACAAAGTGCAAGCTGGTCTCCATATTGGAAGAGAAGGTTCGAGGTCTGGAGAAACGAGTATCGACTCTGCGTTGCATAAGGGAAAATGAAGATTTCCTGGACAGACGTCAGGAGATGCTTTTACGGCCACAATGTTCTGAAGATTCAGAGCAGGCGCAGCAGGGACAGAAGGATGGTGAAAAAGTTTGGCAGCATGTGACCTCCAGAAGGAGAAAGAGGAGCGTCCATGTACCAGCAATGGAGATACAGGTGAGCAATCGTTTCCATGTTCTCTCTACAGGTACTAATGCGGAGAGTGGACTAGATGACCCATCTGAGGGAAGGGAGCAGAAGGAGACTTCACCGATTGGAAGGCAAAAGATGCACTGTCCTAAGGATGGGGGTTCCATGACCACCACTCCCAAGAGGAGGAGGAGGGTGGGGGTGGTCGGGGACTCCCTCCTCAGGGGGACTGAGTCATCTATCTGCCACCCTGACCGGGAAAACAGAGAGGTCTGCTTCTTGACAGGAGCTAGGATACACAATGTGACAGAGAGACTACCGAGACTCATCAAGCCCTCGGATCACTACCCCTTCCTGCTTCTCCACGTGGGCATCAATGATACTGCCAAGAATGACCTTGAACGGATCACTGCAGACTACGTGGCTCTGGGAAGAAGGATAAAGGAGTTTGAGGTGCAAGTGGTGTTCTCGTCCATCCTCCTTGTGCAAGGAAAAGGCCTGGGTAGAGACTGTCGAATCGTGGAAGTCAACGAATGGCTATGCAGGTGGTGTCGGAGAGAAAGCTTTGGATTCTTTGACCATGGGATGGTGTTCCAAGAAGGAGGAGTGCTAGGCAGAGACGGGCTCCACCTAACAAAGAGAGGGAAGAGCATCTTCGCCAGCAGGTTGGCTAACCTAGTGAGGAGGGCTTTAAACTAGGTTCACCGGGGGAAGGAGACCAAAGCCCTGAGGTAAGTGGGGAAATGGGATCCTGGGAGGAAGCACAAGCAGGAGAGCACAAGAGGGGAGAACTCCTGTCTCATACTGAGAAAGAGGGATGATCCTCAGGGGAGGCGGCGGTGGTGGAGCGGAGGTGAGCTGGAGCGGGGAGCGGTTCCTCTACCCCCCCTTACTTCCTGCCCCCCCGGTTACTTCCTGCGCCCTCCCCACCTCTGCTCACCTCTGCTCCGCCTGCTCCCCTGAACGTGCCGCTGCTCCCCCGTCCTTCACCTGAGAGGGAGGGGGAGAAGCGGAGTGGCGGCACACCCGGGGGAGAAGGCGGAGCGGAGATGAGCTAGGGCGGGAGGTCATGGGGGGGGGCAGCAGGAAGCAATGGGGGGGGAATGCGGCACCCCTGGGGGAGGAGGTGGAGCCGTGGATTTGGGGAAGGGGTTCGGAAGGGGCGGAATTGGGGCGGGGCTAGGGGGCACGAAAAAAAGGCCAAAAAATTTTTTGCTTGGGGCGGCAAAAATCCTAGACCCGGCCCTGACTAGCACAACTTGTGGCAACACCCTGGTTTCCCCCCCCACATTGTGTCCCATCGAGTATTAACAAGCACACCCCTGCTTAGGCCTCATGAGATTACAGCCCAGCGTGCCTCAGCCCTGAGTATTCAATAGCGCTGCTTTCCAGAGAAACAGTCCTAGCGCTGCTAGAGAAATAGAATCTCTGTAAGGTGGTCAAAAAATTCAAACTTTGAAATTTTTCAATGAAAAAAAACAAAACATTTTCAACCAGCTCTAATTTCCACCGTTCTCATCTTACCAGGCTGAAAAGGACTCAGGATCCCCCGCATTCGGAGTGTTCATTTAACAAGGCTATTTAAACCCTTTTAGAGTCATTCTTTTAAAAATGTTACTACATATATGCCAGCCTGCTAGAGACAAGCTTGGGTGATCTATTAACAAATAAATAAATGCATAAATCAGATTCTCCTATATTTGATATCTAGTTAAGATAACCCCCTGACTACCATAGTACACTTCTACCCCAATATAACGCTTTCCTCGGGAGCCAAAAAATCTTACTGCGTTATAGGTGAAACCGTGTTATATCAAACTTGCTTTGATCTGATCCCCCCCGGAGCACTGCTTTACTGCGTTATATCCGAATTCGTGTTATATCGGGTCGCATTATATCGGGGTAGAGGTGTACCGCATTCCTGCAATGCAATTCACATGGGCTGCCCTGGGAACATCACTCGGAAACTTCAGCAGGTGAAGAACACGACTCACAAACAGTGCTATGGGATCTTTAATGGCCATGCGGACCAAAAAGGGCCTCCGTTTTTATGGCGTCTCAGAAGACCCACACATAATAAACCTCCAATACTCCATCTGATTTACCTTAGAAGGCTGGAGGATTGAGTTGCCCATGCTGGGATCAGAATTTCTGGTTCTGAGAGAGTCTAGGGGCATTCCGTGCCTAAAGCTAAGCCAACCCAGTTTGCAGAGGTCTTGTGCCAGTCACAAGCCTGTGTGTCAGCTTCCCCATACATACGATGGGTATAGGATATACTTACCTCAGCTGGGGGTTATGAGACATAGACCTGTTTGTATCTGAGATGCACCCATCAGTGGCCCAAGTGTAGATGAGGAACGCTGCTATTTGTACCAGCCGAACGTATCCCTACTCACCGGCCACCGATTGCTGAATGTTAACTCCAAGCATAGACAAGGCCTGACTAACGCTCGCTAAGTGGTTGGAGATCCTTCCTGTTATTATGACCCTTACTTGTTATTATGAAAGAGACAACCAAGCTGGTCCACAAGCATTGCCAACCATACGAAGGCCCCACTACAAAGGGAAACTTGCCCTGCTCTGTTTGCAAAGTCTTTGCCATCCTCTACCATCCTTTAAGGTGCTGATGAAATTGGTTTCTCATCTCTCTCTCTCTATGGAGGCAATGAGAAACCCCAGATTTGTGATATCTCTGGTGCCAGGTAAGGAAAGCATCTTTTTCCTTTTAACTTGCTGCTGTATATATATTGTTTCCTTGCAGTCTATCTTTAGGTTATAGCAGTTCACAGGGTTTTTCAGCAGATGTGTTATTCAATTACTTCAGGGCTTTTCCATTTGTAATATTATGAAGCAATGATAGCCAGCAGACTTCACCTGTCTTTTAGAGATAGCCAGCCTGGTAATTTTAACTCTGCCCATTTTATCCACACCAGTAAATCTCATAACATGGTTATAGAGAGATTCCAATTTTTGTAGACGCTTCTCCCGGGAATTCCTGTATACAATATTGCCATAGTCTGTAATGGACATAACCTGTGATTTGATTAATGTTTCCCCAGTGAAGAAGTCAAAGCATTTCATGTTCCTATAACTGGTTTGCAGCTCTGCAGTAAAGGTCTTTGGTGCAGCAGAGAAAATAATTGCAAACGCAGCCCCAGTCAGAATATATAATCCCCTCACAGCGAGGCTCCAATTCAACAGAGTTAGACTGTCTGCGCAGGGGGTTGCGGCAGGATTTTCATGTCAGGAGAGCGGGATGCACAGAAAACAAGGTAATTTCAGTGGTTTAATATTCATGAATCAGCCTCTGTGTAGAGGGAGCTAATTCGCCATTGCGCGTCCTAGGGGCGCAGTCTCCCAGGATCAGGGAGAGAACAGTGCGTGCATGTAACTGATTCCACCTCCCCAAAAACAAAGAGCCTCGATTTGTGCCAGAATAAAAGGGTGAGTCATTTTACATAGTAATGCATTTTCCAAAATCTGGCACGATGCCCAGTATTGGGACCCGTCTCGGGGATTTTGAACCTCTAAAATAGCCCTGGGGGTTGCACCTGACCCGTGTCTTCTGCCTTGCTGCCGATCCCTGAGTTATCAAAGTGTTTTATTGTACAGATCGATAATGTACGTCCAAGTGCCTCTGAGACACAGAGCGTCTTCTCAAGAAGACGACACAGGAACGGTTCACAGCTGGCAACTGGGACAAGTCTTTTTAGAGATCACTTTTCTTCTATTGTCTTGTCTCTGGGGCTGATCCAAAGCTCATTGGCGTCTTTCCACTGGACTTCAGTGGGCCTGGGCTCAAACCCTACGTGCCCAGGTGTTGCTTATGTGGGAGGGAGGGGGAGCGGGGGAGAGGGGAACAGAAGAGCCAGGTGATTCCAGCTCCCACACTAGCGCTGTTCTCCCCTAAGCGTTGGGCGTCCTGGTCCCTGCTGCACCAGCTAGCAGAGGCAGCCTGCTGTGGTAGTGGACACCGCATGCATCTGGAAGGTGGGCGAGCTCCCCTCACACACTGGGCTGCAAGGTGACTCCATGGGCAATGCATCAACACCACTCCCAATGGTGTTGGGTTACCAACACCACTCCCAAGGTTACCTTAACAGACGGGGCCAGCCAGCCATCTCTTGCTTTCCTCGCTTCTTCTACCTACCGATATACATGTGTATTTCATATGCACGTCTCTTACCGTGGACTTTCTCCGTAAGATCTTTGTTTCATAAGGAACACATTTGTTTCTAATCCACACATGCAGCTCTCATTTCATTTAAATGAGGGCCCCATATGTCCATCCAGAGGCAAAAAATAAATCTAACAAATGGCCCTTGAGAGGAAATAAAAGCTCCTATTTCTTTGCAAAATAGTAATGTAACTATTTAGTCTTCTCCTAGTATTTGATTGGCCTGTGGAACTCACTGCTGCAGGGTATGCATGTCAGACAACTTGGTGATGTGTAAAGAGGTATTTCTAAATGTACTTTCCAGAGACCATTTGGCATCACATAAAATGGAACTGATTGGTTTTCCTAGTCAAGTCAAGGGGAGTTGGGCCTGCTTAGACCTGTGCTGAATTTGGCTCCTAGCCCCACACATTCCTCTTGCTTCAAAAAAAAAGGAGCCTTTTCTCCTATCCATTGGTCTGAGCTCTGACCTGAGGACAACCTTATTGCTAATATTAACGGCAGAACCATACCTTGCTGTGACAGAAAAATATTATAAATATTTGGTATTGGTTGTAAAATACAGCTGCCTGAAAGCACTTTCTTTTTCCTTTTTTGTCGCTGTAAATAACCACCTCATCACACAGCTGTGTCATGTCGTCCTCCTTGGAGATCTTTGTATGCTCCATACAGGCATCTGTCCCCTTAATTCACAGACCTTTAATAGACATCATTCTTTTAAAGAAAATCTTCACCCTTATGTGTAGATAACTGTTTTCCCTTCCAAAAAAACTGACCGTAAAGGAGAAGATGAGCTAGGAGGTATAGGATCGCTGTATGTCGCTAATCTATGTGGAATGGGGGAGTTCTCTTGCCTGCATTTTGCATGCATTGGTCCATCTGTCTCCATCCAAAACACATACACCTTGACTATCAGAAACAACTTCCACAAAGCTGGCCCTGCAGAATTCCAGGAGAGATTTAATTTGGTACAATATTTAGCACTTATGTAGCATTTCACATAGTACAAACATTAAGAGCCTGCCTGTTCCACCCTTACTCATGTTGTACCACATTCTGAATGGGACTGCTTGCAGAGTAAAATACTACTCAATGGGAGGATGGTCAAATCAGGCCCCAATTTATTATTATTATTCTCTGTTTACAGATGGGAACACAGAAAGGTGGAATGACTTGCCCAAGTTGGTGGCAGGGCCAGGGTTATCGCTTGGGAGATGATGGGTCCCAGATATTATCATTATTTAATATTTCTATTGTAGTGATGGCCAGATCCACAGGCAGGATTGAACCCCCATTGTACTGTAGAAATGCACATGAAGTTGCAGAGGAGGTGATGGTGGAGTACATTGGAGGAAGGGTCAGGCTGAGATGCAGGATTGAATGGAAGGAGGCAGGTCAGGAGTGAAGAGATTGATCTCCATGGCAATAAAGCCATAAGAATGGCCATTCTGGGTCAGACCAAGGGTCCATCTAGCCCAGTATCCTATCTCCTGACAGTGGCCAAAGCCAGGTGCTTCAGAGGGAATGAACAGAACAGGTAATCATCAAGTGATCCATCCCCTGTTGCCCATTCCCAACTTCTGGCAAACAGAGACTAGGGACATCATCCTTGCCCATCCTGGCTAATAGCCACTGATGGACCTATCCTCCATGAATTTATCTAGTTCTTTTTTGAACCCTGTTATAGTCTTGGCCTTCACAACATCCTCTGGCAAAGAGTGCATTGTGTAAAGAAATAAATATCCATGTAAATTAAAACAGTAGGAATACAGAAGCCAAATGATAGGAACCTTTGAGAACTGGTAGCAGGACAGTGACCATGCCTCCATTAGCCATCCTTCACTGTCCAGCCAACCCCAAGGATTGTGAGCACAGCTGCAGGGAGGAAGAGAAGGAAAATCCAAAGACATGCTCAGTTGTTGCATTTATCACTTTATTCATTCTTTCCAGAGTAGCTTCTCCAACGAATATCCTAGAATATCCTGAAATCCTAGATACATGGAGCCATTCAGAAAGAAACACCAAGGAATTCTGCAACTGTTTTGTTTCAATCAATATGCAAAGGGAACTTTTTTTTTTCCTCCAAGTAAACCAACTTTGAAAGTCTTCCACTAAAACCTTATAAAATCCAACTATAGTAATAAATTAACACTAGATTAATTCAAAGGACAAGTTATCCCCGCTCTGCGTGCCTTCTAATCCATATCTCCAAGAGGTCATTTTAATTATCATGCTGTCACCCACTCTTCATTACTCTGCTTATAGAGCCAGGAAAGCAGCACTGTGCCTTTTAGATGCATTGGTATTCATCATATTAAGGCATTTCACCCTCCTTAAAAATGCACACAGTTTAACCCTGTAACCTTGAAATGCTGACAATATTGAGTTTGTTTTTATCATTTTCCTTCCCGTGGGTCATCTTATTTCTTGTTCTCAACTTGTTTCCTATTCTCCCGTCTCTCCCCTTCCCAGAGATTAAAAAAAATCAGGTTGATGGATTGTATTTGACAACATCTGTGCATTTACAGTTTTGTCGCTTTCTTGGGACTTTCTTCTTTTTCAGATCCAAACAGGGCCATATTCTGCCCTCATTTACCCCCACCATGAGGCTGTGTGTGAGTGTGTGTGTGTGTGGGGGGATGACACAACTGATGCACAGGCTGTAGGTTTGGCTGTATATTCAAACATCGCCGTATAGCTGTGGGTGAGACCTGTACCCGAGCCGCAGAACTCGAAGCCGTATCTTCTGCCCCGACCCTGCCTGCTCTGGGCTTCCTTGTCAGTGCAAAGCAAGTGGAAAGCTGCCCTAATGGGCCAGCCAAGCATTCTCCTAAGAGAGGGGAATCCTCTTGCCACGGAGAGCCATGTACACTCACCAGACAGGGGCATGTTGGGGACAGGATGAGGATATTCAGAGGGAGGCGGAGTGCCCGATGCTTTGCCAGATGCCCAGCTGCTGCATGTCCATGTGACACAACTGCAGCCAGTGTAACGAACTAAAGCTGCTTTCAGTTTTGCATAGGGCCTTTTCAGCGCCGTGGCCGGCCCAGGATCGGGGATCAGCCGCTGAGAATCTGGCCCTAAGATCCAGATCTAAACTTCCCCAGGGTTCGGGAATGGAGAGCTTGAGCCCATCACTAACCCCATAGAACCTGCAGAAGGTGATCCCACAAGGGAACAGTGATCAGGTTTCAACTCGCTTTCCCTGGAAAGCAGAGGGACACTTCAGGTCGGTCACATGAGGCCTGGGGAGGAGGCTGCGCGCTGGAGATGGCTTTTAGCACAAGTTTCAATGCGTGTAGATACTATGGGCCAGACTAGCTTGTGGAGGTGGGGGAAGAAGAGTCAGGGGGTCCCCCCTATGCTTTGCTCCTCAGCCCCGTCATGAAGTAACCAAGAGGGGGAGGCCAATCAATGCTGCCAACAGTTTGCATTGCACTGGGGGCAGGTCTGGGCGTATTCCTGCCCATTACCCAGAAACTGCTTGGGGAACACAGGCTATGCCTCTTATACAGGTCTAGCCTGGGCTGCTGGGGAGTGTAATGCCTGGAACCGGCTTCTGCAGGCACAATAATGACACCCAAGGGTCCTACCTGGGCACCACACATCCTCCCCCATCACAGCTCAGCTCAGGCTCTGTGAGCGAGAACCATCACACACATTGGTGTGCATGCGTCTCTCGCAATTAACAGTGCTACAGGAGTCTCTCATGACAAGAGCTGATGGAAGAGCAAAACTATGTGCCAGGAAATGAAGGATGGCACAAAGCTGGGTACACGGGAGCATGCCTGCTTACCCCCAGGGGCTATTGCTATACACGATAGCACACGGTATCTCAATAGCACATGAGACTTGCATAAACCCTTCTGAATTTTACACTAAAGGGGTAGACATTGCACTGGGTGATGGGGGGCTTTGAATTGTTTGCTTAGTGAATCAACGACTCCTTTAAAGACAGAGAGGGGGAGAGGTTTGGGGTCCCCCCCCCCCGCGCTTTGTAACTAATGGCTCTTCAGCTGACATTAATGATTTTTGTGAATCAATCTGTTCACATTTTTCAGAGCTGCGCCAAAAGACCTGGAACTGATTTACCATTGGTAAAAAGAAAATCAAGAGTAACATTTCTAGCTGATTTCGCCTCCCCCCCACCCCACCCCGACTATTTGTTATTTTACTTATCTGGGGGGACAAGAAAGACCAATTTCAACCCCCCAAGGGGCTGATCCAACTCCACTTCTGCAATGCCTGCTTCCCAATGTCCTTATGACGAGTGAGAGAGCTCCGTAGGGTTCGTCTGGCTTCTCTTCTGTAGCTTGCGGCCTGGGTGGCTATTCCCTGGGCCCCGCTGGGTGGCACATTTAAAGGGGGGCATTTTTTCTTTCCTGAAGAAGGAAAAGAGAGGGAAGAAAACCATTGTGAAGTAACACAGTCTTGCGGCACTGCATAAACCACACATTTGAGATGTTCTTAGGAAAACCTTTGTGCAGAATCTCAGAGCAATGAGTGTGTTTCCAAGTGAGACTTCAACTGGAAGTCTAATTTATTACAGGCCAGTGCAGGATTATTCCCTCCACGAGTCTCCAGTGTTTTCTCCAATCGAACTTTATATATTCCTGGTGATGGGGGTTCTACCTCTTCCGTTTGGAGAAGGTTTCTACCTTTTCCCTCATTCCACTGTCTAGTAATCTCACAGCCATTTTTCCTGGTGTTCAACTAAAAATTCTCTTTGCTTTATTCCACACAATTTCTCCTAGTTATCCCCCCTTGCACCACTGTGAGTATTTCTCCAATGTGTATGTAACCCACCGGCGAACGTGCGTTACAGGTCCTGCCTCTATGCCAGTCCACAGAGGATATCCAAAGCAGCTGGTTCCAAAGCCTCATTCTTCAGCTCAAGTCATAGCTGCTCATGCTTTTAGCTCTGGAGGTCCCCATTTCAGTCCCCGAGATGGTGGCCATTGCACGTATGCCCTTTCCTCCACTACTGGCAGACACACATGTCCTCCGAGGGCCTGTCTACACAGCGCCACAGTCCAGACTAGGGGTATGTGAATTGCAGGGTACTCTAGCCGTCCTGTGTAGACACTGCTGGTGCGAACAGAAAGGTGCCAAGTTCTCGTGACGTAGTCACGTTCAGCCAGGACTATGTTGACATGAAGCTTTTCGTTCATGCCAGCAGGGTCTACACAGGGCAGTTTGAGCGCAGCACGTTAGAGCACTTTACAATTCACACCGCCGTCATCTGGACTGCGGCACCGTGTAGACGAGCCCTGAGTCAAACTATTATATTGAATACTGTTCAAATGTTCTCCGAAGTCAGCCCCTCCAGCCTCAGTGACATTTGATGCTCTTCTCCGAATTCCTTCCAACCTCTCTAACCTTGAGCTTGCTAATGCAAAGTTCATCCGTGGGTGTAAAACAGCCAGAATTTCCTTGGGCTTCTTTGCCAATATTGCGATAGGAATTGAGAGTGCCTCAGCTCTTAGGATCCATCGTGGCGACAGGATTCAGCCCATCTCTTTGCACCATCTGCTCATTACTGGGCAAACCCTGCTGCTAGTGAAGTCCAAGGGAGTTGCACCACCAACTTCAATGGGAGCAGAGACAGACCAGCTCAGAACCTCTGCGACTTCCCACCCTACATATCCAGGCCCTACTTAGATTATTAAGACTCAAAGCCTTGGAAATGTCTCATTTTCTTTTCATTGCTTTTTGCTACTTGTTTACTTTTCTGCCCTTCACCCTCAGCTTCTTCAATGAAACAGACCCAGATAGTGTCACTTTTGTTTCTAGTCTGTTTCACTTCCTGCTTCTCACGCCCAAGCAGAGTGCTGTCGTGGCTGTGCCCAGCACCGCAGGGAAGTGTTCGCTACTCTTATTTTTAAATAAGCCTCTCTCCGTTTCATTCTTTAAAACTCCTGAGACATTTAACTCCTGTTAGGTTGTAATGCCCCTCTCTTTTTTAAACAAAATCTAGCACAGGGCCCAGGAGCGGCTCTATGTTTTTTGCTGTCCCAAACGTGGCAGGCTGGCGGCTTTCGGCGGCACGCCTGCGGGTGGTCCGCTGGTCACGTGGATTCGGCAACATGCCTGCAGGAGGTCCGCCGGTCCCGCACCATCGGCGTCCCCGCCGCCGAAGCCGCGGGACCGGCAGATCTCCTGCAGGCATGCCGCCGAAAGCCGCCTGCCTGCCGCCCTCACAGCAACCGGCAGGCCGCCCCCCGCGGCTTGCCGCCCCAGGCACGTGCTTGCTGCGCTGGTGCCTGGAGCCGCCCCTGGCTGGGTCTAACTAAATCAATATCCTCCACCCCGGATTCTGATGCCACTCATGCAGCTCCTGGCAGTTGAGGGCCTGCAGTGCAGAATTGGGCCTGAAAGGCCGCAAAGCATTACGTGATTTAGGCTGAGCTCTGCCTCTCCAGATGCTGCGTCTGGGAAGAAGCTGCAGAGACCCTAGGCATCTTCCTGTTGAAAAGCAGCAACGTCTCTCGGGCGCTGGAGGAGCGCAGTGCAAAGAGGCATTTGTACTTGTCCCTCCCTGCCCACACACGCCCTCTCTGGGGCGATTAGTGCTGACAGCAGTAGACTAGCCAGCACCCCATCCGCTGAGCTCTGCAATCTTGCGAGTGAATTATGGCTGCCCTCTGTGCAAGGTGCATTCAGCAGGGGGAGAAAGGCCTCCCTGTACGCCACCTGCACTGGGGCGGCCATAACTTACCCCTCTGCCTGGTTCACAAATAACATCCTTCTATTTCACCTCTTTCTTATCTTGGCATGGCACGTAATTATCTCGCTCTAGCCAACCTGCCCATTGGGCAGCTATAAAACCAGAGACGACTTTTGATTTTCTTCTCCATTATAAACTGAGGGATCAGTTTCCAGCCTGACTAGAGAAAACAAAACATGCCATCAACCTGCCTCACAATGACTGATAGGCTTAGATCAACCCTCCGTGCTGCCCTCACTGACTCAGTTGCCTTATTCTACACAGTCTGTATCTCTTGACTCTCTCCCCGATGAAGGAGTCCATTTAGCTGTCATGCCGCCAGTGCAGTTTGTTCATCCGCTGCTGCTCTGAGAAGATACAAATAGAGCTGGCCCCAGACTCCTGGTCTAATATTTAAATGATCAGCAACATCCTGCCTATCCTCTGAGCATCACCTTGAGGAGTATTATTACTTACATGGACCACCACAGCGCCTAGAGGCCCAACCAAGATCACGCTCCCGTTGTGCAAGGTGCTGTACAAACAAGTAATGAGAGACAGTACCTGCCCCAAGGAGATTTACAACTGAAATAAACAAAGGGGGGAAAAGTGAAGGGATTTGTCCAAGGCCACACAGCAGCTCTGGAGCAGAGCTGGGAAGAGCAGCTTGGTCTCCTGATTCCTAATCCTAGGCACTGAACCAAGTTGCCGCTACTCCTTGATGTCACATTGATAATTTGGAGGGATCTACTTTCACCCGGGAGCTGTAACTGCAGTTGGATATTGGTTAGCTCCTTTGTTTTTATTAGTAGAAAGATTTGTCAAAATAGATGTGAAAATAATGGACGTTTACACGATACTTCCTTTTGCTAAATCGCCATCCTAAGGCACAATGATGTTTTGAAAAGGGGACTGTTTACATTTAAATAAAACAATTGGTTTGGCGTGGAAATGGGGGACTCATGAACCTAATGTGCCTGGAGATTGAATGAAGAACGGGCTTTTGATGTTTTATTTGATTAACTATGAATATTTCTGGGCTCAGTGATGGAAACCGAAACCCAACAGCAGCTGCAGTAAATGCTTAAGAACAAACATGAAACTGATCAGAAACAAAGGGCCTGATTCTTCACAGCATCACTCCCTCTTTACTCCGGTACAAATCCTTTGATTTCTATGCAGTTACTCTGGCGTCAAACTAAACTAGCATAGTCCAGACCCATCCCCAGAAAGTGAAACTGACCAGTCTCATTACTCCTGATCCACTGAGTGAAGTGAGGAAGTACAACAATATGATCAGGGGCAAGAAGATAAAGCAGATCTTTAAAACTCACTCATTTTTAATAATCTAGGGTGTTATTTGTAACACAGATAAGGGAAACAGTGCTTCACCTTTCAGCCGCAGCAATAGATCTTACGGTGTGATTTTTAGATGTAATCTAAGTACCTGGTGAACTATAGCATCTGCTGGTTCATGAATACCACGAGCACTGTTCACTTCAGGTCCATATGACAAGGTGATTTTGGAAATACAATAAACTGACAGCAGCCAGTGATCTAACTATGGCTTTTAGTAGGTGCTCATGGAGCACATGATCATTAATGTTACAGTAATGGCAAACTGTTCTGCAAACTTAACTCTCCCGGGCACTTGGCATGCCAGCTACAAGGCCATATTTAGATCAAAACTTGCAGTCAACTTACTATGTACCCAAAACATACCTCTCCAGCAATCTAAACACAGTCACCTTTATGGCTGAAATTTGCCACACTTGATTGCGCCCTAAAAAAACCATTTCTGAGGTAAGGAAATGTGGAAAACAATTTTTTTCCTAGGGTATAAAAAATTGAACCACTCTAATGTCAACAGGAAAAATAGTTCAAGTCTGCAATTTGGCATTGGCAGAGTCCACACTGATGACTAGTGTCCTAGGGCCTTCTTTTCTCTCCCTAGTTTGCAAAATGGGGCTACTACTTCAACGTATATCAGCTATTTAAGCCAGACAACAGAGAGCCAAGATCACATATGCCCTAAGCCCAATGTATTACCCGTTGTTAACAAATACAGAAACTGTCTGAATCATTCTAACTCTTTAGGAATTTGTAATTCTTAGGCTATGCAAATGGTCCAGTAAACTCAAGAACGTGGTGTATATAAAAGAATAGACTTTAGAAAAAGACAGTACATAATGGAGGGCAGGTTATTGCCTTGGGATTCACAGTGCAAGCAAGACACTGTCTTTGGTCTTGGGCACTTTTATACACACAGATTATAGAGTCATAGAATTCTAGGTCAGAAGACACCAACAGATCATCTCGTCCCATCTGTATATCACGGGCCTATTATGGGCCACAGGCAAAGAACAGAAGGGACTGAGGTGCACCAATGCACAAGTTTAGGGCGACCATATTTCCCTATGCTGAATACGGGACACCTGGTAAAATTATCTGCATTCAAGCGAGTACAACAGCAGTCAATCAGAACTCTGCAGTACAAAGGTTCAAATTAACATCAAATTGACTGAGCCCATTAAAAAGAAATACTGTATAGTTGGATTCTTTTTATTTACTTCTTATCTTTAAGGCTTTAGGGTTCACACGGGGAGAGGTGACCCACACATACTCCTATACAGCTCTCTCACACGGGTGAGGGGGTGTGACCAACGGACCTTCCCCTCCCTGCCCTGCGCTCTCTGCCCTCCATGCCTGGCTGGGCCCCTGGGACGGATCCACCTCTCCTGGTACCTGGCACAGTGTCTTCCTGAGGCAACATGTGCGGGGGCATGCAGGGTCACATGCCCCCCTCCTCAGATTTCCACCAGGGTTCACACCAGAATGTGGCCAGCAGCAGCCTTTCGGCACTGTGAGGGAGGGAAGGGACGGGAGCTGCTTCGGGGGGAAGGGATGACCTGGCCTGTGTCTTAGCAGAGTTCCTCTCTTCTCTCCCCTCCCCCTCTGCTCCCCTGTGGCTGGAAGCAGCTTGTCCCTTCCTGCCCACACAGCGTGGAAAGGCAGCTAACAGCTCCCTTCCTGATCCCTGCAGGTGACTGGCTAAAGCCCTGAAGCATGAGATTTTAGGAACATAAGACATAAACTGGATGGGACCCCCTACCCATCACAAGCAACCCCATCATACAATCCCACTCCTAAATTTCTCCATCTCTCTCTCAACCCTAATTAAGTTATTTGCCCCCACAGCTCCAATTTGGAGGATGTTCCAGAACCTCATCCCTCAGATGGTTAGGAACCTTCTTCTGATATCCAGCCTGAATTTGCTCATGGCCAGTTTACACCCACTTTTTCTAGTGCCAACACTGTCCTTCAGCTTAAATTGTTCTTCACCCTCCCTGGTGTTTACCACCCTTATGTATTTATAGAGAGCAATCAGCTCCCCTCTCAGCTTTCATTTCGCTGGGCTAAACAAGCCAAGCTCTTCAATTTCCTCTGATAAGATAGGGCCTCCATTCCCCCTCCTTAGTAGCTCTTCTCTGCACCTGTGCCAGCTTGAATTAATCTTTCTTGAACATGGGTGACCAGAATGGTATACCATATTCCAAATGAGATCTTACCAGTGCCTTGTACAATGGCATTAACACTGCCCTGTCGCTACAGGAAATGCCTTACCAGGTACATCCTAGGATCTCAGGGGTTTTTTGAAGCGGCATCACATTAGTGGCTCATAGTCACCCTGTGATCGACCCACACACCCAGATCTCTCTCTTCATCTCTTGCTTTCAACTGATGAACTCCCAGCTTATAACAGAAGTTCTTCTGATTCGACTCTAAGTGTATCACCTTGCACTTTGTACTATTGAATTTCACCCCACTTCCATTACTCCAATCTTCAAGGTCATCCAGATCTTCCTATACAATATTCCAATCTTCCTTTGTATCGATGATGATTACCACACGCCTACTTTTTTATCCTAGGTTTGTCCACAGACTAAACACTCAGCTGATAAGGGGTAGATTTTAACTAGTGACTCTGCAGCCTGCAAATGAAAGGGGAACGAATTTAATTGGATCTTATGTTGAAAGGGCAAGAAATAGAGGGTTATACATGTCCACATGCCAGGGATCAAAATAGGCTCATTGGAATTGAAAATGGTTACAAAACAATGGACTCTTCCCGCACTGCTGTAGCTGATGATCTAATTTTTACAATGTTTCCTAGGTATACAAGACGCGCATTTTCCAAACAAACGATTAACAACTGATTAATTCAAATGTTTCAGTCTCTGAGCGGCACAAGTAACTGGCACCACGTTTGACATTTCTGGGAACGCCTGACAGGTTTGAAAGATAAAAACAGAAATCAAATGGCACAGCAGATAATACAAGCGGAGGCGCTGGCAGTTAGGTAATGTACATGTTCCAAACCTAGGCCAATTATAAACAATGAAAACAAATTTACCACGTTATAGGAATGGTCCGAAATCCTTAGACATTAGCTGACAAGGTATTGATTTTTTGGTGGATACAACTGCCTATTTTAAGGACAAAAAGCACAAATTCAACCCCCCCTCCCCTGTGTGCACGCATGTGCGTGTACCATTTGCACCAGCTCATGCCATCATGGATGAGGGGGCCGTGTGTCACAGTGCTGCCAGGAGGACTTGACCTACTCACTGGGACAGAACAATGGAAACGCAATCTGCTGCACTTGGGGAAGGCTCCCGGTTACTGCTGTGAGAAGCACCATCTTTCACCTTATACCGTCTGAAAAAGTGATTATTTGGGTCACTGGCTGTTACAAACCCCCGGAGGGTAGTGAGAAATCATTTCAGGTTGATCCAAAATGATTATTTAAAAAAAAAAAAATCTTGCCAAGCAAAAAGTCGAAACCAATGTTTCGGATCCATTGAACCATTTTGTTTGGATTTAAAGCTTTTTCTTTTAACACCGTTTATATAAAATTGAGGGAAATTTCAAAACAAGACGTCAGCTTGAATCCTAACATTTTGTTCTGAAAAGGGTGAAACCAAAGGTAACGATTTTAATCTCATTTATTTTAACTGAAACGCTTTGGTGAAATCGACATGATTTTGCAAAATATGTCGGTCTACCCAAATCTGCATTTTTCACCCCCAAAAGTTTCATTTGCAAACTTTTGCCCAGCTCTACTTGCAAGTGCTTCTCTCTCGGTCGCAGGCACAACCACTGCTACGTGGGTGGTGTCCCTCTGTCTCCCCCCATCCCACAGTGGCAAAATATCATATGTCAGGGCGTATATATTATAGAATGAAAGTCTGGATTAGACTGTCATGTTGACTATATTCCCATATCCACAGCTACAACCCAGACTTTGGGTCACCTGCATAGGAGCATAGGAACTCCTTCTGGGACTGAGGAGTTGGGGGAGGGGAATGGGAGGAAGGCAGGGAAGGGATGGAGCTTTGACTCCAGGATCCCACTTGCTAGGGAGTAGCTGAGCCTGCAGGGAGGAAGGGATAGTAACTTTACCAATGGATGGTCCAGGGCAACAGTAAATTTACTCCCCTCTTTGTTTCCTGGAGATAGTATGTTCCCCTGGCCTGCTCCTGGAGTACAGTGGTTTATACACCATCATTTGCTCATGGGAGTGCCTCAAGGCATGATCTAACCTTATGTGTTTTCTGCGGTTTGGGGAGTGTGCTTAGTGTGTGCTTGAACTCCAGGGCTTCGTTGTTCCAGCCGGGATTGTGATTTCTCAGCCCTTGACAGGGTAATTGTTGTAACATGGTATTTTTGCGAACCCCTCCGCTGGAGGCTAGCCAAGCAATGCAAATCTCCCAGAACGCCGTAAATGGATCCTTTTCATTGAACCCACGCAAATGTGTCACAGTTTAAAACCTGAAAGGTTTTCTTTAACGACAGCTACAAGTATCGGGATCTGCATAATACGTGCAGATGCATGTAGGAGTAAACTGACAGATTATAATTATCAATAGCAAAGGGGGAAAAACAAAAATTAATTCAAGGCAAAACATATAATTTGCCTTTAAATTGTAAGAGCGCTTCCATTTCTAATGCAATTTGCCGCCCTGGAAATCAGATTAAAGTTGTTTGAATTCTCAGCAATTTTTTAAAAATACATTGACCTACTTGGGAAAGTAATGCCGATTTTTAGAAACTGATGTAGCCTGGTGCTGTCTGAACACAAAAGAGTAGGCAGCAGGTAAATGATACTGTCACAAGGCATAATTTCTGTGTTAGCTTGTGACGTATCCCAAGGCATCACCCATGGATGGCTACAACCTGACAAAAACTATTTCCCCATGTTTATTTTCCCCCCTTAGAGTTCCTCACACCTTCTTGTCAGCTGCTGGAAATGGGCCATTTTGATTACCACTACAAAAAGTTTTTTTTCTCTCCTGCTGGTAATAGCTCACCTTAACTGATCACTCTCGTTATAGTGTGTATGGTAACACCCATTGTTTCATGTTCTCTGTGTATATCTCTTCCTACCGTATTTTCCACTGCATGCGTCTGATGAAGTGGGTTTTAGCCCGTGAAAGCTTATGCTCAAATAAATTTGTTAGGCTCTAAGGTGCCACAAGTACTCCTGTTCTTTTTGCGGATACAGACAGGCACGGCTGCTACTCTGAAACCTATAGAATATTTGTAATTCATGCTGGTGACACCTGTTGGTAGGAAGTGGGAACTGCACCTACCACAGCATTCCCATGTCGTCGTAATAAAATTCACAAGAAGAAGTTTGCTATTCTCCTCTTCTGGGAAGGATCCTGATTTGTTAATGGGAAATGTTGAGAACAGGTTTGTTTTCTCCTTATATTATTTATGTGATTTCTCCCTGCCCCCTTTTCTTATGGGCAGGGTGTAGTGGAGAGAGAAGGAAAATATATCATTTATTTAGCAGTGTCTGTGCAGGAAGCACTGCCAATAGCACTTACAAACTGGATGCTTTTCAGTGTCTCAAGAACTAACTAAGTCTACTTGCTACCTCTTGTGTAGAGAAGTGTGAGCTGTTGACATTACAAGCAGCCCTAGGAGGTTAAGAGCCCTGAGCCCTCTGTGGGCAAGAGAAGCAGCCTGACTTGCAGATGCCTCGAGGAGGAAGGCTCCAAGGAAGTCTCTCATTAAAGTCCCAAGTCAGTTTTATTTCTTATTAACAAGGCACCAAAGGAAGGAGTGGAGGCACTCAAACCATGCACACACAGCTCTGAGCGGCTGTGGCCGTTTGTCAGTGCTGCTGGAATGTAAATCTGGAATCGGAGTCACTTTTCCACCAGCAGATGTGGAAGACTGTACGTTTGACTTGACTATTTCTGGCCTATGGAGATGGTTAATTGAATCGAATTTACTGAAAGGTCCAGAAAGTCAGTTTTTTCAATTAGTATAAGCATTTGGTGGGCAAACCATTGCCTTTTCTTGTGTCATGTCACTGCACCAATAGGGCAGCAAGGCTAACAATGCACCAATCTCATCTCTTTCAGTAACCAAGGACTCATGGCTAAAACAAATAGGGACAGATTCTGATCTCACCCCAGTGTAAATCCGAAGCAACTCCATTGGAGGCAGTGGGATTTTTCAGATTTATCCCAGTATAATTTATATTGAAGTTTGACCCATCGGGTGCGCCCATATGAGTTTTCCTTCTACGGTGTAAAGGGACTCTCCAGTACAGTTTATTACTAGCATTAGGAACCAGCTGCATGATTTACCATACTCTGCACTGTTCCTCTAGGTTCTGTCTGGTAGCACCAAATCTGGTGGGTGAATATAGAATCATAGAATATCAGGGTTGGAAGGGACTTCAAGAGATCATCTAGTCCAACCCCCTGCTCAAAGCAGGGCCAATTCCCAACTAAATCATCCCAGCCAGGGCTTTGTCAAGCCTGACCTTAAAAACTTCTAAGGAAGGAGATTCCACTACCTCCCTACATTTATATTGGCTGCCCTAAGACTATAGAAGGAACTGGTCCCGGACGTTCCCTATCTGAGACAATCCCTGCTGGTCTTTAGAAATACACTGAAGATCATTTTAGTCTGTACATGTTCTCGTGCCTGAGAAGTGATTAGGCAGATGTGATGGTATGTGAGGTGTAGTATCTGTATCCTATTGTATTTGCAAAGCATTGGATGGAACCTCAGCACCTTAGCAGGAGCACCTAACAGTTACAATTATTATTCTCTATTGGAACTAGATTGTAGCTTTGCTACATGCCTATGTATGGGATGGCATGGAGCAGTGATGTCCCAGGAACAGCCCAGGGAAGAAATTGTGCCTTGGAGGCATAATGCCCTCCCTGCTTCCCCATTGGCCCAGGGAAGGGATAAATTTGCTGCTATCCTACATCCCCAGTAAATGACCCCCTTCACTACGCCAACTCCACTGCACTCACTGGAGAGTTGGAGGAATAGAGTCAGGGCTCCACCTGTTCTTCAGCCCTCCCTGCCCACCTGCTCCATGTGGGAGCTGTCGGTGTGAAGTGCTCTCGCTATTCATACTCCACTCCTGCACATGCAGAACCAAGGCCTGAGCAGCCAAGGCTCTTACTTCTCCTTATAGGCATGTAGGCCAAGGGACAATTGAGCCCTTAGGCACAGATTCCCAAAGGTATTTAGGAGCCTAACGTTCACTGATTTCAGTGGAAGTTAGGAGCCTAAATATCTTGGAGGAGCTGGGCCTTAGTGTTCCTCCTAAAAACAATCACAAAATGTTTTACTAAGAGGCTTCCCAGAGTTGGATGCAGCAGCAAATAAGCAGAGTGAAGAACAACATAGGAAGATGAAGAGGAGGAAAGAAAACAGCGGTTTAGTGTTTTCTACGAAACAAGCTGGTGGGCTCAGTCCCGATTCCCATAGCATGTCTGAAAACTGGCCACAGTATTATTGATGCGGTTCTTGAAGTGTACAGGGTAGGAAGTTAGAAAGACCACTACAGAGGGAATTCCACTAGCCAAGACTGGAAGCATCAAGGTATAAACAAGAACGTCAGCATAGGCTGGATCAAAGTAAGGGACACCGTCTGGGACAATGTGATAAACAAAGGAAGAAATAGAAGGAAAATACAAGAATGGTCTCAAGAACGTCTCCAAGGCTCATGCCCAATCCTACCCAGGAACCTATCCTCACCTATCTCCATAAACCCTATGAAATAAATGGCCTTTCCATCTTTACCAGGAGGTTATTACATATGGACCAAGGAGCACAGGAGCCAGTTCCAGTGTCCTGGAACCGGCCCCACCTATAATAAGGGGGATCTAGCCCCCCACTTCTCTTGGGGGGAGGGATAGCTCAGTGGTTTGAGCAGGGGCCTACTAAACCCAGTGTTGTGAGTTCAATCCTTGAGGGGGCCATTTAAAGATCTGGGGCAAAAATCTGTCTGGGGATTGGTCCTGCTTTGAGCAGGGGGGTTAGACTAGATGACCTTCTGAGGTCCCTTCCAACCCTGATATTCTATGGTTCTTACACAACTGTGGCAGAATTTGAGAGTTACTGAGGAGCGTAAAGGAGAAGAGCACAATAAGGAATGGAAGTCACGTACCCTTCGCTTTATCAACAGGTCTCTCATAAAGCCATTAGAACTTTCTAAACTGTATTCTTCTGGTCTGTGGGCACTTAACACACCCTTAGATAGCAGCCTGTGGCTGCAGGGTGAGCTGTATCTTAGATTTAGTCCCTCTGAAATGTTCCAAGTCCTTCACGCTAAGCTGGTATGTTGTCTGCTCAAACAGCTCTAACAGACCAATGATTTCTAATTCTGAGGTTTCTGGTGCTTAATTAGTGATTCCCAGGATGCATATATCCTCACTCCATAATGTGTCTAGTGTTTCCAGCAATGCTTTTAATTCATTAGTGCACATATGAGGACATTACAACCTTTCCCCCACATTGGGTCATCTAAACACACACTTACATATTTTAAAAGGGAAGCTTAGCCTCTAGGAAAATAACCACTTCTCTCCCAGATGATGCAGGCCCTTGGCTGTTTTTAAGGTGTAGAAGGGAATGCTGGTTTGGAAATCAGGGAAGTATTCCAGGAGCAGGGAACCAGGGCAAATCAGGACTTACTGCCTGAAATTAGTCCTAGTGAGAAATGATCCCTGAGCTCTGGGATGCACTTCCCTTGGGAGCTGAGCTAAAGGCTCAGACACGGGGAGGCGGAAGGCTAGCTGGCCAGATGCAGATGTCTATAGGGGTCAGGGAGGCAGAGGTGAGGGGCAGGCACGGAGCAAAGTGAGGGTGGAGTTGGGTTGGGACACCCTGTGGTGGCAAAGGACATGGAAGAGCTAGAGGGAGCTGGTCTCCTGTGGGGAGGATGGGGACAATGACCCTTTTAAAGAGAAGTATGAGAAACGGGAGGGGGCTGGAGTCCCCACTGAAGGGTGAGGAGAATACGACAATTATCCTCATCCTGTAATTCACCATGGATGTGCACTAAGGGATGCAACAGGGATGGGGGAGAAAGAGTCGAGTTGGTGGGTCTGAGATTAGTTTCTAGCCTCCAGGTGTTCACAACACAAAATGCCCCACCACAATCGACACACTTGTTGGCAGACTCAGCAGCAACTTCAAGGACTGACATCCCATCTTAACTTTAGCAGTGGCCCCTCCTGTACTGGACAGAGCCTCATTGATGGACGGGGCATGAGTCAATATAAGGGAAATGTCGACCTGCCTCATCTGCACAGTTTTTGTACCAGGATAACGATTTCACTTAGGGCAGTGATTTTTAACCAGAGCAGTTGTGTCAGTGCAATCCCTCCTGTGAATGCAGTTATATCAGTATAGAGATCCCTCATGGGGAAAGCTGTTCCCTTTCATCCTGGAATAACGGCATCTGTGCTAGGAGGCAGAGGGATTGTACCACTTTATTTACCGGTAGAGTTAAAGTGGTACAACTTTTGTGTGTAAGTAGCTGGCTGGTGAGCGTGTTGCAGGTCCCTCTGTGTGTCAATTTGCAGAGAGATGAATCGTTAGCGTTCCCCACTTCAGCTCAAGCTGTAGCTCTGGAAGCCTCTGGTTCAATTCCTGGTGCGTTGGCCAAAATAGTGGCCATCACATGTAAACAAGGCCTTCCACTTCCAATAGTCTAAGGCAGTGATTCTCAAAGCCGGTCCGCCACTTGTTCAGGGAAAGCCCCTGTCGGGCTGGGCCGGTTTGTGTACCTGCCGTGTCCGCAGGTTCGGCCGATTGCGGTTCCCACTGGCCGCGGTTCACCGCTCCAGGCCAATGGGGGCTGCGGGAAGGGCGGCCAGCACATCCCTCGGCCCGCGCCACTTCCCGCAGCCCCCATTGGCCTGGAGCAGCGAACCACGGTCAGTGGGAGCCGCGATCGGCCGAACCTGTGGACGCGGCAGGTACACAAACTGGCCCGGCCCGACAGGAGCTTTCTCTGAATAAGCGGCGGCGGTCCTAGTTTGAGAACCACCGGTCTAGTAGATCTGTCGGTAAACAGAGGATTTTAAGTGGCAGGCAGCCTGGTCCAGGGCATTAGATTAGGTGTCAGGGAACCTCAAATCTATTACTAGAGATGTCTTTGACTTCAAATGTAGCCAGGGGCAAGTCATTTCCGTGTTCTATGCCTAAAATTCTCCATCTGTCAGATGGAGACAGTGCCACTTAACTCTTGGTGCGTTGAGATCCTCTAATCAAATGCGCCACATAAGTGTCACAGACTATTATTATTTTAAGGCCTGTCAATCCAGCACCATTCAGCAGCACTAATTCCCTCAAACAACCATTGTTTCATGTATAGTAGCTGGCACAAAGGATCCAATTAGTTTCCTTTCACATATGTATTAACTTTTTGCCGCCTTCCTTTCATGAGTATGGAGAATCTGGTAATGTTATAATGTATTTTCATAAACTGTAGTCAAAACATGTCCTGGTTCAAGTGAATATCTGTGCCATATAATTAGCCCCCATTACATAGATATTTGGTACCATTTTATATATTCAGATCCATTTCTTTTGTCATTTCCGAGCCAAGGCATAATTAAAGCTTCAAAACTCTCTTCCCAGTAGTAGCTCTAGGACTTTCTCCTTGAACATGTTTCCAGTTAACATGACAGCTTCAAAGAAATACTTCATTTCATTCACCTGTGTGTGTGTGTGTGTGTGTACTATGTACTATGTACTATGTGTGTGTGTGTGTGTGTGTGTGTGTGTGTGTGTGTGTGTGTGTGTACTATGTACACACACACACACACACACACACACACACACACACGGCCGTCCTTAGGATTTATGGGGCCCTACACAGCATTGTTAAACTGGTGCCCCTGTGCCCGACTTGCTCTTAGCAACACAAACATAAGCTTACAGTATTGGAAAACTTGCCACATGCACTTTATTTAAAACAGTTTAAACAAATGAAGCACACTCTAATGCTGATGGACTATACTTGTACTACAGAAGTAGCGCTATAGAAAAAATTCTGATTTATTCACAGAATGATGCGGAGAGTCCCGGTCCCCCGCAGAGAGATGACCCCCAGACCCTCTCCCTTCTGCCTACTAAGGACACTGCAGTGCACCCCGGGTGAACAGGAGCCAGCCTGCTCCTACCTGCGGTCCCAGTCATAGGCCCGGACTCCGTGGATGGGTGCTTCGGGGCTGGAGCACCCACAGGGAAAATTTAGTGGATGATCCAAGCTCCTCCTCTCTGTCCTTCCCCCCCCATGCCTCTCGTGCGCTGGCAGCCCTGTGCTTACCAACTCCTCCCCCTCCCTCCCAGCACTTCTGGAGCAGGATGAGGTGGGGCGCAGGTGGAGCAGGGGTGGGAAGAGGTGGAGCGGAGGCAGGGCTTGAGGAAGGGGTGGAGTGGGGGCTGGGCCTGGAGCGGAGCGGGGGGCGAGGACCCCTCAGCAAGATGAGAAGTTGACGCCTGTGGTCCCGGTGATGCTCCAAATTTTTGGGTGCCCTACAGAGCTGCGTATGCTGCATATGCCTAAGGATGGCCCTGTATACATACACACACACACACACACACACACACACACACACACACACACACACACACACAAAAGAGCTATGATCATACGTTATGTAAATAAGCCCATTATACAAATAGAAAAGGCATTTGTCTACTTACTTACTGGGAGAATCTGATATATTTACTGAGCTTTCAGGACATTAACAACATGGATCACTTAAAATCTATTCCCTAAACATACATCGTCTTTGGGGTAAGTATTAACCAATATGTAGAAATTTATAGTAGTATGCGATAGTAGTCTAGGCAAAAGAATCCTCCCCCCCTCCTCCCCCCCAGTAGAGAGCTGAGGGGGTAACAAAAGAAATTGACACTGTGCAAAATGATTCTATACATGTATATACTTCCCTTCTGGTGTATCTGTTTCTATAGAGATGGGCATGGATGTCTGAAGAGATTACAATGCTTCTGTTAGCCCTGACAGTGGCTCTTTAATTTAAAAAATAATCCTTACGCTGAGGTAACTGAGTAGTGCTACTGAAGGGCATTACACTGCCTGGTGGTAATTAGGTTCTGTAATAGGTTTGGCTTCCCAGACTCAGAGGCAGTGGACACTAGGAGTCTGGAAGAAATGATACATTCAGTTTGAGGAAAAGAGAGGAGGAAGATGCTAGATGCTTTTCATTGCCAGCCCTGCTGGTCTCAGCAGAAGGACAGCAATAAGAACTGCACCGCTGGTGATCCCCCTTCATCCCGGCCACAAACTGTTATGTCAAAGTCATCAGCGGAGAAAGGGAGATGGAGAACGTTTCAACAGTTACTCCAGCAGAACGGGTACAATCTGACCATGTCAATAAGCATCTGCCAAAATGGCTGCAAGTGGAACATACTTAAGACGCAGCGTTCTCAAAAGAATCTCTGACAGCTGGTCTGTGGCCTAGACTGAAATGTGCTATAAAAATATTGTCACTAGAGCTGGTCAAACGTCTTCCATCCGGACATTTTTCCCTCCGAAAATGCCGACTTTTCTCAACTGACGCACGTTCCTGCAGAAACCTCCTTACAAAATAAATCAGAACCAAGTTTTGGCCTTATGAGAATAGAAGAGAAAATAAATTTAAAAACAAAATAAAAAAGTCAGCACTGAAATATTTGGATTGACCCAAAGATAGTTTTTTTCTGAAAATTTAATTTGGCCAAAAATTTCCAAATTCTTTAGTTTTTCTCCAAATAAGAATGAAAGCAAATGTCAAAATTGCAGCCATTCCTAGGAAATGGAAATGCCAGTCCTGCTTGGTCTGCTTGTCACTTTTCACAGTGCTTTGTGCGTTCAAAGCACTGTATTTATTATAATCCTCCCTGGAGAGCTAAGTCTATTATCCTTGCTTCACAGACAGTGAAACCGTGTGTATTTCTACACTTCAGGCTGTGGGTGTAATTCCCAGCTCAAAGAGACATACCTGTGCTGGCTCTGTTTGAGCTAGTGCTCTAAAAACAGAAGTGTAATCACAGCAGTGTGAGCGGTGGGAAGGGCTAGCGGCTCCTGGTACGTGCCTAAGGTCTTGAATGGGATCGTATTCGGGGGAGCTAGCCCTTCTTGCATATCATACCAGCACGGCTACACAATATTTTTAGCGAGCTCTCTCAGTAGAAGCTAGCGCTGGTATGGCTCCTTGAGATAGAGCTGAAGGTGTAAATCCTAAAGTGCAGATGTACCCTGAGGCACAGAAAGGTGAGGTGAATTGCCCAAGGCTATGTAGCAGGCCAGTGCCAGAGCGGAGATGAGAAACTGGGAACTTGAAATGCTCCGCTCATGTCCTCTTTAGTTTACACTGCCTTGTAAGGTGGTTTCACCCCATTTCCTAGTAGACATGTGTCTGCATCACAACAGCCATTCCAACTGGTCCCGATGGCCGAGGAACCATAAATATACATGTGACTAACCCCAGGGACTGTTCACGGTTGTCAGATTATCAGCTTGCTTCAGCAGCGAAGCTAAGTGTCAAGTGGACCTGAAGCATTAGCTGCTCTCTCCCTGTTCAAAGTGATCCCTTCGTTCAGGGCTGAGGCTCATTGGCAGGGTGGTGTGTGGAATCCAGCACACTACTGCCGAT
The DNA here is from genome assembly GCF_027887155.1 of Malaclemys terrapin pileata. Lineage (NCBI taxonomy): Eukaryota > Metazoa > Chordata > Testudines > Emydidae > Malaclemys > Malaclemys terrapin. The sequence goes on along the minus strand of NC_071512.1, from coordinate 102,907,535 downwards.
GCCAGACTTGGTCTGAAGAGAAACAGAGCCGTTTCCCCCGAGCACCCAAGATTTCACTTCCAGAATGAAAGGTATTTAAAATACAGCAGGTCTGATTCTCCTCTCTCTTACACTGGTGTAAATTAGGAATAAGTCCATTGAAGACACTGCAGTTTGGCGTACAGCTAGCAGGAGAGAAGAATTCAAGTGTGAGATCTCCAAAATCCCTGGAATAATATTTTAGGCATAACCCAGGTCTTTTTCAGATCGTAACTGCTTGGTTTAGAAAGAAATTTCAATAAAATAAAAAAGAATTAGAGTAACAAACTTATTAGAAAGCCACAATCCCGTAGATACCAGCGACGTGTAGTCAGTAAGGGTATTAAAAACGTAGTCCTGGTAAAGCAAGAGAAACAAACGTAAAAAGAGCTGAGATCGCTTTTTGACCTACCGCGTGCTGGGGATAGGTGCCAGTGGTCTCTCTGATATGGTGTTTAGCCGGTAGTAATCCGAGAATGTTCTGGCCACATTTCTCCCTAACTTCATATCTGTGAGTTTTTAGTTAAGGAACTTCTTTGAAAAGGACTTGGGGGTGAGGGGAAACAAGCAGAGTGTAAAGGTAAATTACTGTTATTTGATGCATGAACAAGTTTTACATTAACCATCCCACAATGCCAATAGCGTCAGGGCAGGGTCAACAAAATAACTTATGTCAGCAGCTAAAGTGAGTGTCGTCTGGTTTGCTTCTTGTTTTCATAGGCAGAAAATACGTTGCATGAAATCATAAAGGGAAAGAAACAGGCCCCTCTGATGTACTTCGCAAATGTCTACTGGGATCTCAGCATACTTTCCTCTCTCATGAGGGAAAGTAAATACCCAAGAAGTTTAATCAGGCACGGTGCACATTAACTTGCTTCTCCTGGTCCAGGGTATCCTCCTGCAGGAAAACAGCCAGCATCTCAGCAGTACTGCACTTGCCTCCAGGAGCTGAGATCTAGAATTTCATGGTATGAACCCTAAATGGTTCAGTACGCAACCTCAAAGGTGGGAGCTGAAACATTGGCTTGGGCTCATCTTGAGCTGCACACACCTGACCTAGGAAGGAGCTCCTGTACTTTGGTTCTGTGGTGTAATTCCTGACCTAGAGACTTGGATTTGAAAACAGAACTGGGAGGTACACGGTAGAGACTAATCCTTGGAACTGGGAAGGGGGGAGGGCATTGCACAAAATTACCCATCAGGCCTACTCTGTCTCTAATCCCCATGAATTTCACCGAATGCCAACCTTAACATTCAGTACTAAGTAGACACTGCGCTATCAGAGGGCCTGTGCATCTTGCTGAGATGTTACAGCAAGGCAACTGCTCTGAGCCTTCACTAAAGTGATCATTTGGTAGAAATCAAACAATCTAGGGTCGTTTTTTTTTAAAAATGGGAACACTGTTGTCCTGGACAATGTTTGCATTGGGTGAAATGCATCCCGGTGCTGAGGGTCAGCGCAAGGCCTATGCAGTTCTCTGGGCTTGCCTTCAGCACTGGGTGAATTTCGCCCATTATGAATGAAACAGGTTTCATCATCTATGGCTCTGCCCTGTGAGATTTTACTGAGGACATAAAGACTGCTATGTTTGCCTACACAGTCATGAACTGCTGGCCTCCAATGAGCACTTGGGGATAATCAAAGCCAAAACACTATATATATATAAAAAATCTAAATTCTACTCTGCACTATTTTTCAAGGTGTCCGTTGGCCAGTGACAATAACTACTGTTTCAGTGGCAGTTACACAGTATGTGAGCTGGGAACCTCACTGTACAGAACCTGGTGAATCGAAATTGACCACAACACTCCTTCCATTTTAGCTGCTCCGTGCCATTTTCCTTTGCCAGTTTAGGAAAATCAATCTCTTTCGGTTTTATTTTGTAAAATTATATCAATTAGCTGCTGGTGCTTCCATTAGAAGGAAATTCTGGAATTGCAACGTGTCAGGGGTTTTTAAGTCACTTGCATAAAGATGCCAGCTTCTAAATGAAGCTTTTCTTATCCACCTACTCACCTTAGGATATCAGAACAAATGAGATTGAGACATCAGGTTCATGCAGCCTGGTCAGAACCCTATTCATTTTTTTTTTTTTCCAGAAAGGGGGAAAGACTAACTCGGAATAGTCGAAAGTTTTGACTCTGTGACTGGAAGCTGGAAATGTTATAAACAGATGTGACCCTAAGAGGCCTGGTAAATTAGCTAAGGTCTAGTTGTGGTAGATGACCCTTGATGACTGTCAGAATTGCAGTCCGGCCAATCCTGGATCGGGTTCCTCCTATATAGTTTCCAGTGCTTTGCCTAAGCTCCACTACTTTAAGTGGCTCCACTACTTCTACTGAAAGTCTGTTTCAAAAGGCTTCTCCAATAGGACTTTAATGCTAATGTTCAACCTCCCACTTCACATGCAGTTGACATCTATACTGTATATCCTATGGGCTCTGTTATACCACTCAGGACAATCAGAACTATTGATATGCACAATATAAATCTGGGAGTATGCATGGGCTGTGGGGGTGTTACCTATGTGTGTAATAGTCAGCCTAGGAGAAAATTAGCATAGCTGGAGTATAAGGTAAGTTTCCTTGCATTCTGGCTACATATTACAGGGCTACTGCCGGTATGTGCATGGAAGTGTGACGTTAGAGAGTCAGAAGATCCTATCACTCCATAGAGGCAGCATCTCTTGGAAAGAGTTTTCTCATTGTTGTTGGAATTTGGGGATGGTTGGGGTTTTTTTATGATTCTGCAGATGCTAAACTCAAAGCAGCAGCAAAATTTATGAGTTCCAAGTAGCTGGAGAAAGAAGAGGAGAGGCCTGTTAAACATTTATGGCTTGATTTTATGCTTTCTTTCCTTTTGCCCAGCACATTAAAAACACTGAGCAATAACTGGACCCAGGAAAGTCTCCAGGACATTTTGTCAGGGCTAATGTCTTTAGATTCCTCTGCTAGAATCAGCCCCCACTGTCCTCCTCTTTGTCTTTCTTTGTTGTAGGTGCTGTGGTGGTGGGAAGTGCCTGACTGACAGCCCTGGGGAGGGAAGCCCTCTATTTACATCTACAGAACAGGTGCAGCCTAGGCAACCGTCATGCTAGCTTCTCCATGATACCCCACCATTGTGTTTCAATGGAGAGGTCCATTTTTACAGCTGCCTCTTGTCAGTCTCCATGCCCGATACAGACCTCTATGTCTTTGCTAAGGCTGCCAACAGACTGTGCTCAGTGGCACCAGATGACAGAACAAGGAGTAATGGTCTCAAGTTGCAGTGGGGGAGGTTTAGGTTGGATATTAGGAAAAACTTTCACTAGGAGGGTGGTGAAGCACTGGAATGGGTTACCTAGGGAGTGGTGGAATCTCCTTCCTTAACGGTTTTTAAGGTCAGGCTTGACAAAGCACTGGCTGGGATGATTTAGTTGGGAATTGGTCCTGCTTTGAGCAGGGGGTTGGACTAGATGACTTCCTGAGGTCCCTTCCAACCCTGATATTCTATGATTTTATAATTCTATGATTCTATGAAGGGAAGCAGCAAGTTTGGGAAAGTACAGGAGAGGGTCTGTTCTTGCACATTAGCTGCCAAATTTTGCACACGCAAGAGGTTCAGATAAGGACATAAACTTTTGGATCCTCATCCGAACCAAGCCGAATGCCCCCGACTTCTTACTATTTATTATTATTCACATTTCTAAGGCACCCACCATTGGAAGAGCGAGGCAACTGAGGCAGTCATCCATTACTTGTTTTCAATCAAGATTTGCTGCTCCGATTGTGCGCCTGCCTGCTTCACAGCCCCCAGTATTCTGTCTGCACCAGGACGCAGTAACAATCTCCATTTGGAACCCAGTTAGCAGTACAAGTCATTAGTGGAGAAACTAAGTGTTGCTGCTTTAATAGCTCACTAATCATTTAATAATGTCACTACTGCAGAGCGCAGTGGCACCATCCATCAGCTTTTGTTTTGCTTTTAGAAATTCAGGGTCATTCTACTTCCCAGGGTGTGGATTCTCTCTCTTTCCCCTCTCACGAAGCACAGCAAACTGCTTTAAATAATTAGAAGCAGGACGGCTCCTTCAAGTTTGCATCTCATTTTCATAAGGTCTGATGTCATTTCTTTGGACCAGGAAGTGAAGCTTTGGTGACGAGGAGGATTTGACAAGGGCAAACCAGTTAGCAGCCCCTGTTCGTCTTTGATAAGTCCTGTGGGGTCTCTGCCAAGCAGATCACAGTTCTGTTTTTATGTCTCATCTAGAGGACAGCACCTCCATCAATTTGAAACACTGTGCTGGGTTATTAGTTTATGGAATTCATCCAAGTTTAGTCCTCAGCAGGATTTAAAACATTGACCTTCCAGTCCACAGGCACCACTTACCAGACCTGCGTACGCCTTTAGTTTAGGCAAACACATCTAAGTTACCCTAAAAAAAGGGAAGGGGCACAAAGGGAAAGAAAAATGAGATGCACAGAGAAAAAAAGATTAAATCTTTGTCATAGCTCAAATTAGAAATCGGAGGTTGCTCTCTATCAGACAACACTGAATTCTCCAGCAAGTCTCAAGCCACCACAACAAAAATCATATTGTTTATGAAAAGAGGAAGACATTTTTGGCTCCCAGATGATGGTGGGCAGTGAGTGTATTGTCAGCTCCCTATTATCTCAGGAGATATAGATGATGTTTTCCTGTACATTTAGAAGCACTCCCATCAATGGATAGAAGCCACTTCTAACTGCCATTCTGAATGAGGATGCTAATTGGAAATGGCATTAACTGGCTTTAAACCACAGCATTAGATCATGCTAGGGTGGATCAGCCCTGGTGTAATAATTTATTAGCACTATTTTCTCCTCCTTTCAGTTGTTTGTTCCTGTTGTTTCTATGGAGCTGAAATTAATCTTTCATCACTAATCCAGAGCTGCCCTGACCTGATCTGATTGCGAGCATAACAGTCAGGTTAGATACAATGACAAAAGTGACGAAGAGTGGGAGTTTTTGGGGAGATGGTGTCCTGGGAGCTTTTCTTTTCGAGCCATCACCATGTAACACACATACCTGTGCAAAGCTGAACAGCGAGTGCTGATTTGCTGGGCAAAACAACACATCCTTCCTCATAAAAAGCTACTTCTGGGAAGCATAAAAACTGTGGCTGATCATAGTCTTAAGTATGTCCTAGTGTATCCGGAAGTATATGTAAATCTGATACACAGAAATCGTTAGCAATGGGGTAACTTGCTAAAAGGTCAGAGGTTTTGAGGCCTAGCTTCTTCCCATTGATGCTTATGGCAAAACTCCCATTGATCAGTGGGAACAGGCCTGGGTCCTTAGGTTGGGAAAACACCCTGAAAGCCTCAGATGATTGAATATCTGAACCTCCTGGGTCTGCATATCTCAAACAGGCTTTTTGGTCAGAGTTATGGCACTTTAAACCAAGGCTGGATGTCTCTCTAAGAGATATGGTCTACCTCAGCCACAAGATATGGGCTTGATGTGGGAATTACTGGGTGAGGCTCTCTGACCTGTGTTATTATGCAGGTGGTCAGACTAGATGATGGTCCCGTCTAGCTTTAAATTCTATGAATCTATTAACTTCCTGCATCTGGTCCGTCTGGACATATCAGAAGAGCTGGCTGTCTCCCAGTATTCCAACATATATCACATCACAGTAGGTATATTCCCATGTCCTCTGTCTCTGGTTCCAGTCAGGGCCTGGAAGCACAGAGGTTCATGAAAACACAACAGAATGGCAAATTTGGTTCTTCTTTGTTATTCTTCAGATGTGTTTCCTCAGCGATTCCTGGCTGACCTTTGCCTCCTCAGCGTATAGGCAGGAATTATGCACAATCCAACAACATGCATTTTTCTCCTAAGGAAAATCCCCAGTGATTATGAATTACAGAATCGTTACCATGCACATAAAGCAAGTGAGTAATGCTTAAATCAACATGTAAATAAATAAATAAATGCAAATACAGCCAAAATAATACCGGATATACAACAGGGTGACTAGATGGTTTGATATCTGACTCCACATGTGATTGATCGAAAGGAGAATGATTTTGCAGAAATATTCTATATACAGAGGACCTGATTTCTCATAAACACTAATGCCCCTTTAAACTGATCTGACTACATAAGTTATATTGACACCCAGAGCTGAGCAAATCATTCTTTTTTCAGTTGGGTGGTTGAACTGAAAAATCCGAAAAAAAGAATCATTTGTTTCAAACTGAAACTGGATTTTTTGTTGTTGTTGTTTTTCATTTTTCTCACCAAAACAAACAAAAAAAAAACAACACATTTTTTTTGGTTGAGGTTGATTGAAATGTTTTTGCATGTTGATTCATAAATAACATTTTGCTTCAAAAATATTGTTTTGAAACGAATTATCAAACATGTTGGGTTTTGAAAACGTGCAAACAAAATGTTTCAACATTTCTAAAATTTTTCAGCTGAAATTATTCACCAAATTTGTGACCAATTTCAGTACCTCAAAAATTGCACTTTTAAGTTAATTGACTATTGGTCAACCAAAAATATCATCCAGTTTTATTTCTGATCAGTTTAAGGCTCCTATGCACTGTCAGGATGGCATAAAGGGGCCGTAGTATCAATGTGAATAAGGCCTACAGTATCAGAACAAAGTAGAAAATGTTTTCTCCCTCTTGTTTTGCAGGTTCCTTATGGGGGGTTATCTGAGGGACTCAGGTAGGAACCACACCGTCAACTGCATATTAACCACCATAAAAAGAGGGTGAGTATTAGCACCATTGAATTTTAATTTGTTATAATGCATATTGTTCCAACTTCCCTCGAGAAACTGGTACACATTATAGTTTTAAGCAAGCTGGCTAAAACCAGAACACTGCAACTTCATTAGTTACACCAAGAATGAATTTGGCCCACTGTAAACAGGCTGAGGAGATGAATTCACATTAAACTCTGGGAATATGTTCTTATACAGTACCAGAAAGATACTAGGTAAGTTATTTGAAATGTTTCTGATCTTTGTATTGTTTAATTCATATCACTTCCCAAATCTGTGGGATAGCTGACCTCTGCCCTTCACGCGGTTAATGAAAATTACAGAGCTGATTTTGTTTGATACACAGAAAGAAGGGTCAGGGGAGTAAGCAGTTTATGTGAAAATTCAACGTTGGCAATTTTCTTCTCTTCATGACCAGTGTTCTTAAATACACTGGGGAAGGAGTGGCAAGAAAGCTGGAGGCTTTAACAGTTGTTTTATTTCCTACTTCCAGTTAGGTTGGAAATGCAAGAAGAACGGAACAACGATTTCCAGCTCCAAGTGGAATCTGAAAGTACAGAGCAGCAAATGAACACCAATGGAAAAATCACATTTTGAACTTTCTCAAGACGCAGTTGGTCCACCCCTGATTACACCTTACACACTTTGCAGTATGCTACTGCATTTCTAGCTATTCTTGTTAGACATTCCTCACTTGTGTTTGACAAATAATGCTCATTGTAGTCCAAGTGAAATCAGCTGCATGCTTGACAGCAGAACCACTGCTACTGGCCACCACACCAAAAAGATGTTTGAAACAATTTCACAGCTCAGAATCGCTGGGAGATCAAAGAGTCAAAGGTCATAATTGGGCACTATGGAATGCAGGAAGCAATTGACTCTTTCTTCCCCTCCCTGCAGCTTGTGTTTCAGGACAGGGAATAATTACTAGCACTGACAAGAGTGAACCCAAGAAGAATAAGAAATGTGTGTTTGGGGGTGGGGGGGGGAAGAAGAGGTATTTTTAAAAGGCCTTTTGGATACATTTAGTTTTCAAGCTAAACATAGGAGAGAGATTGAGATGCACAATGATCCAAGCGATTGTGGATACTAGGAATGAATGAATTGGTTTGGGGAGGAAGATGATAAATCCTGAATTGTTGACTGCACTCTGGGTAGCCTCTGAGCCAGCAACAAGGTAGGACCCGCAGAAGAGAGAATGCGAGGCATATGGCTCGCCTCACTGTCCCCTTATGATAAGGAATCTGTTGGAGGGTTAGTGATTGGGAATTGGGAGTTTAGGAATGGGGCAAGAAAAGGGATTAAAGGCTTGATCACTGCTGTCAATGAGAGCCTTCAGACCCTTAATAGGGTTGGGAGTGTGTATACGAGAACCACCACTGAACCACTTGAAACTCACCCATCATTTACAGGCTACGTTCTTTCTTCGAGCGCCAGCTGTGGTGATGGTGGCTAAGGGATGCTTGGGGCAGGGGAGAGCAGGTGTGAAGGTGCAGGGCGTTAGTGACAGTACCCAGATGCACTGTCTCGGAAGCGCAGAGGCAATTCGAATGCCTCCTCGGCCCAGGACGAAGCCCGCTCTGGAAGGACAGGGATTTAGTCTCTCTATCCGAAATGAATCTCAGACCATTTCAAGGTCACACCTCCCACACAGTGCCTGCCTCAGAACTCCAACCAGCGTGGGGCCCAACTCAAAGTCCCTGATATTTCTCTGCATCTTGTGCTCAAGTGCAAACACCGGGACCAGGGATACCCTGGCCTAAGTGCATATGACAATGCAGAAGGCTCCCAGTGCCCTCTCTCCTGCCCTTGTGTGTGACTCTGGCCAGCCTAGCTGTAAAGTGTTCATTTGAAAGAGTGGAATAGGAGGCATCGGCCATCCTGCATTTACAGCAGCCGTTCCTCGGTGAGTTCACTCGGCAAACACCCGTTGCTCGTGGTTTGAGCGCAGCTGAACAAGGCAACACCAGGTTTAAGTTGTACTGATCACATCTGGGGTATCGTTGTGCCCCCCTGTCTCTCTCAGGCTTGGCCTCCTTCCCCAGCCTGTTCAAATGGGAGCTTGGTTTCAATAGCCGACTTGCACTTTCTGGACACCAGGCGTGTCAGGTTATAGAGTTGTCAATGCTGTGTCCATTCCCATAGTACCAGTTTAGGGGGAGTGTTGTTTCACAGACCTCTTTTTAGTACGGCCACATGCAGTTGGTTGTCAGTGGGAGTTATGCGTGTATGAGGAATGCAGGAACTGCCCCCATGCAGGTGTTAATAGTTGGATTTGAACTACATCTGAAAGGGACGATCCAGTAGAAATGACCCAACTCGTACCTCCTGTAATGCTGCGGGGCTAACCCCAAGCCACCCTTGTGTAGTTTAATTAAAGAGGAAACTCCTTGTGGGATTGCAGAAGGGGTGGGTCACAGAACCCCTGGATGACAGGTGATAAGGACCCCTAGGCCTTTCATGCAGAGGCCCTTGTTTTTGCACACTAACTTCTGGTCTCCATAGGAGCACAGCTCCCATTGGTTTCCAACGTTCTTCTTTGGTGTCTGCCACTCTCCAGGGCGAGGGGAAAGGCAAGGACTTAATGCAGACTGGGTCAGAGTGAATTTAGCTGATTTCTGCATGAGCTAGGTTGGGGGAAGATGCTGTCATTCCTCACGGGCAGAGCAAAGGGGCTTCTTTGGGGTTTGAGGAGGGGATGGTGCCAGGAGGTGATACTCTCCCATTCTGCACCTCAAGTGTCAGGTCCTTCAGCCATCCACCTAGGAAAGTGGAGAGGATAATCTGGTCCTTAGTGGATTTCTTTCCTTTTCCCTCTTGCCCTTAAATAATATAAGGAAGTGTCTGGCACCATTGCAAGGTTCCTGGGCATTGTGAAGAGACAAGAGCTGGACCCATACAGAGAGGAACTTATCATGGGGACTAATACTGGGAACTGTTGTGGTACAAACCTTAAGCCACCCATAGATACAGATGGAATTGATAGGATTCCTACCATACTGAGAAGGAGCAAAAACAGCTTGGAAGCACAGGAAATTTACTGCAAATGCTCCACCTGACGATAAGGAATGCTGAGGCCACGCCTGGCAGATTCTGCGTGTGCCAGACCAGGGAGGAAAGATGCTCTCTCTATACCACACCAGTTTATTTTTCAATGCAAGCACCACTCAGGGTCAGAGAACAAGCTCTTTATCCGTTCATGGCTCAGTCATGTGTGAGGTATAATCCCACTGTGGGGCAACAAACGTTGGAGAGAGCAAGGTGTGGTCTGGTGATGTAGGACTGGGAGTTGGAACTCCTATTCCAAACCCCGCTCTCCCAGGGTGTCCTCCTGTGACCGTGAGCCAGCCTTTGCAAACTTCTTTGCCTAACAGTTCCCCTCTGTAAAATAATAATCACACACACATATATATATCCCTCTCCCTACTCCTCACGTTTATACACAGCCAGCCCCACATAGACATACATACATATATCTATATATCTATATGAGAGACTCGGTCCCCACCATCAAACTGCTCACTGTATTGCATGAAAGAATGAAAGCAAAGCCAATGTAATAAAATACATATTACCCACTTAAAAGACAACCACATAGATTCATAGATTCTAGGACTAGAAGGGACCTCGAGAGATCATCGAGTCCAGTCCCCTGCCCTCATGGCAGGACCCAATACTGTCTAGACCATCCCTGATAGACATTTATCTAACCTACTCTTAAATATCTCCAGAGATGGAGATTCCACAACCTCCCTAGGCAGTTTATTCCAGTGTTTAACCACCCTGACAGTTAGGAACTTTTTCCTAATGTCCAACCTAAACCTCCCTTGCTGCAGTTTAAGCCCATTGCTTCTTGTTCTATCCTTAGAGGCTAAGGTGAACAAGTTTTCTCCCTCCTCCTTATGACACCCTTTTAGACACCTGAAAACTGCTATCATGTCCCCTCTCAGTCTTCTCTTTTCCAAACTAAACAAACCCAATTCTTTCAGCCTTCCTTCATAGGTCATGTTCTCAAGACCTTTAATCATTCTTGTTGCTCTTCTCTGGACCCTCTCCAATTTCTCCACATCTTTCTTGAAATGCGGTGCCCAGAACTGGACACAATACTCCAGTTGAGGCCTAACCAGCGCAGAGTAGAGCGGAAGAATGACTTCTCGTGTCTTGCTCACAACACACCTGTTAATGCATCCCAGAATCACATTTGCTTTTTTTGCAACAGCATCACACCGTTGACTCATATTTAGCTTGCGGTCAACTATAAACCCTAGATCCCTTTCTGCCATACTCCTTCCTAGACAGTCTCTTCCCATTCTGTGTGTGTGAAACTGATTGTTCCTTCCTAAGTGGAGCACTTTGCATTTGTCTTTGTCAAACTTCCTCCTGTTTACCTCAGACCATTTCTTCAATTTGTCCAGATCATTTTGAATTATGACCCTATCCTCCAAAGCAGTTGCAATCCCTCCCAGTTTGGTATCATCTGCAAACTTAATAAGCGTACTTTCTATGCCAATATCTAAGTCGTTGATGAAGATATTGAACAGAGCCGGTCCCAAAGCAGACCCCTGCGGAATCCCACTTATTATACCTTTCCACCAGGATTGGGAACCATTAATAACTATTCTCTGAGTACAGTTATCCAGCCAGTTATGCACCCACCTTATAGTAGCCCCATCTAAGTTGTATTTGCCTAGTTTATCGATAGGAATATCATGTTAGACCGTATCAAATGCCTTACTAAAGTCTAGGTATACCACACCCACCGCTTCTCCCTTATCCACAAGACTCGTTATCCTATCAAAGAAAGCTATCAGATTGGTTTGACAGGATTTGTTCTTTACAAATCCATGCTGGCTATTCCCTATCACCTTACCACCTTCCAAGTGTTTACAGATGATTTCCTTAATTACTTGCTCCATTGTCTTCCCTGGCAAAGAAGTTAAACTAACTGGTCTGTAGTTTCCTGGGTTGTTTTTATTTCCCTTTTTATAGATGGGCACTATATTTGCCCTTTTCCAGTCTTCTGGAATCTCTCCCATCTCCCATGATTTTCCAAAGATAATAACTAGAGGCTCAGATACCTCCTCTATTAGCTCCTTGAGTATTCTAGGATGCATTTCATCAGGCCCTGGTGACTTGCAGGCATCTAACTTTTCTAAGTGATTTTTAACTTGTTCTTTTTTTATTTTATCTGTTAAGCCTACCCACTTCCCATTAGCATTCACTATGTTAGGCATTCCTTCAGACTTCTCAGTGAAGACCAAAACAAAGAAGTCATTAAGCATCTCTGCCATTTCCAAGTTTCCTGTTACTGTATCTCCCTCCTCACTGAGCAGTGGGCCTACCCTGTCCTTGGTCTTCCTCTTGCTTCTAATGTATTAATAAAAAGTCTTCTTGTTTCCCTTTATTCCTGTGGCTAGTTTGACCTCATTTTGTGCCTTTGCCTTTCTAATCTTTCCCCTGCATTCCTATGTTGTTTGCCTATATTCATCCTTTGTAATCTGTCCTAGTTTCCATTTTTTATATGACTCCTTTTTATTTTTTAGGTCATGCGAGATCTCGTGGTTAAGCCAAGGAGGTCTTTTGCCACATTTCCTATCTTTCCTATTCAGTGGAATAGCTTGCTTTTGGGCCCTTAATAGTGTCCCTTTGAAAAACTGCCAACTTTCCTCAGTTGTTTTTCCCCTCAGTTTTGATTCCCATGGGACCTGACCTATCAGCTCTCTGAGCTTACCAGAATCCACCTTCCTGAAATCCACTTAATGATCTGGAGGATGGTGTGGACTGCACTCTCAGCAAGTTTGCAGATGACACTAAACTAGGAGGCGTGGTAGATACACTAGAGGGTAGGGATCGGATACAGAGGGACCTAGACAAATTAGAGGATTGGGCAGAAAAAAACCTGATGAGGTTCAACAAGGACAAGTGCAGAGTCCTGCACTTAGGACGGAAGAATCCCATGCACTGCTACAGACTAGGGACCGAATGGCTAGGTAGCAGTTCTGCTGAAAAGGACCTAGGGGTCACAGTGGACGAGAAGCTGGATATGAGTCAACAGTGTGCTCTTGTTGCCAAGAAGGCTAACGGCATTTTGGGCTGTATAAGTAGGGGCATTGCCAGCAGATCGAGGAACGTGATCGTTCCCCTTTATTCGACATTGGTGAGGCCTCATCTGGAATACTGTGTCCAGTTTTGGGCCCCACACTACAAGAAGGATGTGGAAAAATTGGAAAGAGTCCAGCGGAGGGCAACAAAAATGATTAGGGGTCTGGAGCACATGACTTATGAGGAGAGGCTGAGAGAACTGGGATTGTTTAGTCTCCAGAAGAGAAGAATGAGGGGGGATTTGATAGCAGCCTTCAACTACCTGAAGGGGGGTTCCAAAGAGGATGGAGCTCGGCTGTTCTCAGTGGTGGCAGATGACAGAACAAGGAGCAATGGTCTCAAGTTGCAGTGGGGGAGGTCCAGGTTGGATATCAGGAAAAACTACTTCACTAGGAGGGTGGTGAAACACTAGAATGCGTTACCTAGGGAGGTGGTGGAGTCTCCTTCCTTGGAGGTTTTTAAGGCCCGGCTTGACAAAGCCCTGGATGGGATGATTTAGCTGGGAATTGGTCCTGCTTTGAGCAGGGGGTTGGACTAGATGACCTCTTGAGGTCCCTTCCAACTCCGATATTCTATGATTCTATGATTGTCTCTATTTTGCTGTACATCCTTCTACCCTTCCTTAGAATTGCAAACTCTATGATTTCATGATCACTTTCACCCAAGCTGCCTTCTACTTTCAAATTCTCAACGAGTTCCTCCCTATTTGTTAAAATCAAGTCTAGAACAGCTTCCCCCCCAGTAGCTTTTTCAACCTTCTGAAATAAAAAGTTGTCTGCAATGCAGTCCAAGAACTTATTGGATGGTCTTTGCCCCGCTGTGTTATTTTCCCAACTTATATCCGGATAGTTGAAGTCCCCCATCACCAATAAATCTTGGGCTTTGGATGATTTTGTTAGTTGTTTAAAAAAAAGCCTCATCCATCCCTTCCACATGTTTAGGTGGCCTGTAGTATACTCCTAGCATGACATCACCCTTGTTTTTTTACCCCTTTTAGCCTAACCCAGAGACTCTCAACACTTCTGTCTCCTACGTCCATCTCCATAAAAAAATCTAATGACTAATTCCTTTTTCTTTAAAAAATGTTAATTAATTATTACGTGGGACCCATCGCAGTGATTCTATCAACGTCTTGGGAAAACGAAGCTTCCAGGGGCTGTTAAGGAGGAAAGGATAAAATGAGATGGATGTCCGGAAGGAATGACATCTAAATCATCAAGCCAATCACCGTTGCCACATTCCAGCCAAGAGGTGGCTGCATTTCAGTGATGGATACAAAGGATCTTTGTGTATAGTTTTGGAAGTGCTCTGAGATCCTGTGGGATCACAGGCAGCGCGGACAACGGGCTGGATTCTCCGCTGAGCTGCGTCTTGTACAGTCCTTCCACCGTTGCCAGCGACTACGATTCAGCAGCACTTTACATCCTCTCTGCATGGGTGTAAATGACACCACAGGGGGCAGGGCAATGGAATGTCAGCCGCAAAGCAAAGGCACTCCAGGCCAAGTGAATTACAACAGTGTAACACCAGATTACACTGGTGAAGGGGAGAAGCAAATCACGGGGGTTATTACTAGTACAGAAGCCACGGAGTTTGCCTGAGCGAGGGAAGAGTACAAACATTTTACAAATCCATTTTTTCCCCACAGAAATTGCCTCACTTTATATGACAATTCCCATTGCCAGATACATTTAGCATTTTCTGAAACCTTTGATTTTCCCTTTTTGTTTTACATGCAAGCTGTAATGCAGCGATAAGGTGATTTTATATTATATATATTCCTCCACAAATAGTACTGCTCTGCCTTCTCCTCTGATTGCAATCACAAAGCCCATGCTAAAAGCCTCCTGAAAGCTATTTGCCAAAGCCAGTCTAGTTTTATGGCATGCCCCCCGGGGAGGGGCGTTGGCAGCATTGGGACTATACCTTTCTCTCTCCAAGGTTAGGAGGCTGTGAATGCCTGTGAATCCGCTATTTCCCACAGAGCATTTAACTCAGACGGGGATGTGGCCTTACAAAACGTCAGATCTAGAGACTTTGGGCTGAGTTCTCTCACTTACACCAGTATAAACCAGGAATATCTCCATTGGCATTACACCAATGTAAAACTGGTGGCAGTCAGAGGAGAATCAGGTCCTTTTAACCTAAGGAGGAGTTTCTAATGCAATCAGCTATTCTGGGTATTAGCAGACATCTGTATTAGCTGATGGGATGGCTTTAAAGTCAATGTATGCCCTTGTGAACAGAGCATTTGTACTAAGAAGTCTGTAAACCAATACAATCTGTAGCCTCTGGAATTTTTTTCAGAGGCCTCTCTGATAACTCGTCATTATCCAGGGTCTCATTTATGGCTTTACCATAAAAATCATCTTACTTTGAGCCCTGTTATCAACCCTTACTCGTGAGTAACTCCTAAGCAGTGGATTGGGAGTTCAGACTGAATGAAAAATGCTGGATGCAAGATTCCAGAGGAGAAGAGGCAGTTGGGACATAAATACTGGTTTTCTTTTAGAGAATGCTTTTTGGACTGAATGAATGTTGGTGGAAAGTTGGACACTGGTGGGCCCAGACCATGGTCTATCATGGTTACCAATATTGTCTCATTGTTTCCTTATACTCCCCCTCTGTCGGTATCTATCTGTTTTCTCTTGTCTTATACTAGACTATAAAGTCTTTGTATAGTACAATGGGGTCCTGGGCAATGACTGAGGCCCAAGGTGCTGTGGGAATATAAATAACTGCTCCTAATAATAATGCCAGGAAGCTGATTTCCCTCTATTTATCAACCAAACAAGTTCAACGGCAGTGCAGGCTTTCATACACTGCCCCCTTGCTGTGCCTCAAACACTGGCCTGGAGGGACCTCCTCTACAGGATAGCTCAGTCCTCGGGGCCTCTTCTACTGCCAGGAAGACATTTGTTAGGTACCAGCAGTGGTTTTGTAGCAAGGATGCTGATCCACTGGGAACTGGACTGAGACTAAAAAGCCCCCAGAATGGGAACAGTTTTCACAAACTTGTTTCAAACTGGCCCAGATCCTCAGCTGCCCCCACAGGGGAGAAGCAGAGTTTTGTGGGCAAGCATCAGTGACCTTGGCTACAGTGTCCTGCTCTTGGGGCTGGTTTTGCTTTGGCACAGCCATGAGGCCTGCCCCAGACTCCACCGGCTTGGCAGCATCTCCAGGGAACCACCAGAGCATGCTTCATCCAAGGGTGGAGGAGGTGCATCTATGCCTACTGGGGACTACCCTGTGTTGGAAGAATAGCTAGAAGGGGAGATATGGTTTGTTCTCACACCCTTTGCACTGCCAAGCTGCAGAGTAAGGGACCAGGCTATTCATTACTGATCCAATGAGACCAGCGGGATGCCCGTTCCTACCTCTCCATCCACTAAGATGGCCCACAATTTAAAATTAAATTTCTCTTGGAAAGTTCTATCTGCAATCACAGAGAGAGGCTCTCTTCGGACTGAGTAACCAAGCCCACAGCCGGCAGTACCAAGTCATTTGAAATCCATTCTGCCTTCTCCAACTAATTCAAATATCGGTTGCACTCCACCTTGCTTTTCAAAGGCAGCTCAAACAAACACACAAACAAACTGACTCCATTAGGAGCTGCCAGAGCTGACTGGCGCCCTTTCAAACACACCCCTTTGAAAAGGCTAATGAGTCTGAATGGGGAGGAAGAGATGGAGGAAAAAGGAGTGGGGCTGATTCTGGGAGGTGCTGGGGTGGGAGTCAGTGGGAGAAGAAGCTGCTCGGCACTGCACAGGATCAGGCCCAGAGAGAGAGCCCAGTTTCCTTGGCATAGCATACCTCTGAGGTCTTTATAATTCATTAGAAAAGGCGGGGTGCTGAATAATCAGGGTGTGGAGGCGAAGGGGGGACTATTGCTAACTAAGATCGCTAGGAGCCTGGCATCTCCAATCTCTAGCTCCCGTTCGAGTCCCTGGTCTCCCCGAAGTGCGCGATCCAGAAAGCTGAATATTGACAAAACATAATGAGCTCATTGAAATCTAAGCACTGCAATTAGCAGGGAAGAATGGAGCAGAGGGGCTGGGATGCAAACTGTCATTATTTATAATGTCGATAATAACTTACATGGAGTTAAAAATATCAACATGTCCCAACGCTCGCTGGTATTTTCTAGCCCTTCATTAGCTCAATGCCCAGTGAGTACGTGACACCCAAAACACATGAAGGCAAATGACTAAGGCCTCAGTCTATAGCCCACACACCCTGGGTCCAAAAAGGCCAGCAGGACTGCAGCATCAGGTGGAAGTGAGCAATGAGTCGATACAAGCCAAAGGAGGAGTATGTAGCATCCCGCTCCTCCTCAGACATTATCCTGTGCTAATAATGGCATCAGAGTGATGCAGAGAAGAAATGGAGCTTTCCAGACAACCTGTCCCTGCCTCATGTTCATCCAGGAACAGTTTTCATTCCCTCCCAGGCTCAGACCCCGCCAGCCCCTTTTCACTTGACGTTGAAATTCACCCCTGTTGTCAAGATGTTGCTCCCACAGCCCTGCTGACACTAAGGGCTCCTCACCAATTAAATCAAACCCCATCCTGGACAATCTGGAGTTGCTGAGGAGTTGTCATACACTGAGGTGGTGGGGGCTCTGTGAGGCATTGTGATTCCTGGATGGAGTACCCCGCTGGAACACAGTCTCTGTACCAGTCCTTATGCCCCCTGCCCTCAGAATGAGACATGCACTTTAGCTGAGTAAAGTCCCCCAGATGAAGGTACAGAGGAAACCATCTCTCGTCTCCTGAGCACTGATGGTTTTTGTAGAGTCATAAAAGCCAGAAAGGACCATTAGATCTAGTGTATAATGGAAGCCTTAGAACATCATCCAATTACTCCTACATTGAGCCCAATAGCAGGTGTGTGACTAAAGCATATCATAGGGAAAGTCATGCAGTCAGGAGCTGAAGACATCAAGAGATGGAGAATCCACCACTTCCCTTTCCTACCCACTATCCCTCTCTTTGCTGAGCCCTGAAATGAGAGGGAGAAATAACAAAGAATTGGGACAAAAGTAGACACCTTTTAGAACTTTCTGAATCGCCATAGCATGGAGAGAATAGCCAATGGAAGGAAGGAATCCTATGCATGGGCTAGTTCCTAAGGAAAATTATATACTTGGGAATACAAAAGGAGAAGTTCAAAAACTCAGCGGCACCAAAATTATAAGTAGGGGTGACCCTTATCAAAGGTTCCAGTCTCACCCATTGTCCAGGCCAACAAAGACCAACCAATGCTCTCCATCAGCTTAAGGGACAGTGTCAGTCAAGTACTAATGGAGAAATAGCTTGGAGTGAAAACATATTGAGACAGATATTGGTATAGGACACAGAAAGGGGAAAATTGTGGCATGGAGAAGCTTGCTTTGACCATGGCTCATTGGGTATATAAACCCAAATATACTTGTGGACTTGGTAGAGGAGTATTCACGTGCTTTTTGGGTAGAACCTGGGTCCTCTCGCTGCACAGTTATACATATGGCAGCATCTGAGTCACAGCAACCAGAATTTATTGAGGCTTCTTCATTAAAACTAAAGTGAGATGTAAAAAATAAAGGGAGGGAGTGACGGGAAATAGGAGAAGAGTGTATTTCAGTAGAACATGCTCAGAGAGAATGCAGGAGGTGGTGGGTGAAATTGAATGGGAGAAAGGCAAAAACAGAGTAAATAGAAATTGTTCCAAGATAATTGAAAGTATGTCCGAGCACTTGTGTGTGCTAGCTAGCAATAAATATGCTGCCTGGGAAAGCGAGCCAGTGTGGGCAAATAAAAGAAGTGCAAAAAAAGCAATCAAGGGGAAGGAAAAAGCATATGCAAGCAGAGCTGTAGTGTAGAGGAAAGAGGACAAAGAATGAAGCTGAGAGGCTGGAAATGGTGCAGAACTCTGCATCTTGAATTGCATTCAAATCGGGCCCTTCGGCCTAGATGCAGTGGCCTGGAAGAGCAGCAGCTGGATGGAGATCTGAATTGTAAGTGATGGCATCTGTCAGAGATAGTTGGTGTGTGGGGAAACATGGTTGGATACAATTACCTCTCTCTGGCTACCTCTTCCAATATAGCAAGTAAGTACCTGAAATCAGGCTTTGCTCTAATGTGGTTCCACTGGGTATGAAGCAAGTGAGCTTCAGCATGTAGAATAATCCTGGTGATCAATGTCAGCTCCCAGCTCTCCAGGGTAGGTACCAGTGTTGAGCACACCTGGCTAGGACAGACAGGTTCTTGCCTCTCTAAACAGAGACTTACATTGAGGATAAGCAGAAGTTCTTCAATATGAAATGGGCTCTCCTACATAAAAAGCCCATTCTTTTATCCAGAAGAAAGATTACACAGAGAGTTAGGAGATCTAGTGAGCAGCTGTGAGGCAATCAAGGCCAATACAATAGAAGTACAGGGCAAACGTTTCTGTTCAGATCCGTATGGTGGATCCTGATCTTGCTTTTATTGTCTTCCGTCGTGGATGCCCAGAAAGGCTTCTGTGATCAAATGGGAGTGCCACGTATACAGAGGAGAACAGAATATCACACTGTGGCTTCAACAGTCAAATTTCGCCCTAGCGTCTTTCAAATAAATAAGCTATAGAATTAAATAATGCAGGACAGCATGTGGTATAAATTGTAGAGAATTAACTGCAGATAACAATAGTAGATAATAAAATACTTGGTTTTTATCTGTTAACTTAAAGAGGCCAGTAAGAATGATCATCCCCATTTTACAGATGACATAACAGAGGCACCGAGAGCTTAAGTGACTTGCCCGGTGTCACAAAGCAAGTCAGTGAAAGATCCAATAAGAGCAACAAGGTTTCCTAACTTGCAGTCTTGTGCTCAGCCCATAAGACCACAGTTTCCTTATGGTCCTCCTATCCTCACAAACTGCCAATTAAGGGTGGTAGTATAAAACCCCTCAACACAAAAAATAACTGTATGATGAGCAGGGCTAGGGGAATAGTGTGAAAATATTTTGACAAATATTTGCTTGAATTGTAAAAACAAAATCCCAGCTCCGCTCCCAAGTCCGGAACCGGTGTCAAATTCAGTTCTTGGGTGATTTTCCACCACCGTTATTCAACCTGCGCTACCTCATTACAACTCATGGACCGTGCTCTATGCCAGAGCCCACTGCTTTCACTGGGCTTTGGAACAGTTGCATGGTTAATAAACCACAGGATTCTTTCAGGAGGCTAAAAAGAGATGGAGAGAGAAACGAAGGGATCCAGGCAAGGAGTTAAGGGATGTTTGCGGATGAGATTTGAAAAGAGGCAGAAAGGCGCCTAGCCCAATATCTTGGCCTTTGTCTATGCCTCTGAGAATGACCTGCAATGTACAGATTTGATTAAAAATGGAAGAGACCAACCCACTCCAGTACACACATTCCCAGACTGTCATGGAAGCCTGATCTGTTCTGTTTGTTGCACCATTTCCCATGCAAGCCCCAAAGTGCCTTTGAACTGCTGTTGTCTTGGACAGTATGGAAGGATTTCATAATGCTTGTTTGCTGCATCCTCCCATCATGCCTGCATCTTGGAGGAAAGACAGACTAGTTCATTTTGAAGTCAAGTATCCGTCTTTTCGACTGCTTGCATAGACCAGGGCATCAATAAATTAAAGCTTCTAGGGATTAATTGACTGGAGCAGGGTTGGTTAACTTTATGACTAAATGGGAACTAATCAGCTACCAGGCAGAACGGAGCAGTGTTACATTTGCACTCAGTGAGTTTGAGCAGAGAGAAGAATAAAAAAAGATTATGGATGCCGAACATAGAAGGAAAAAGGTTTTCTCCCTAAAGAAAATGTACACAGGCTTTCTTAGATCTGAAATGATATCTCCCTCAACCTCCTTTCTTTGTGAAAATCACTACTTCTGAAGCAGAAATTCTACTGAAGGGAAGATCCTATTATCAGCAGCAGTCACATTTCACAGCAATGTGATTAACTGCCGGTCACATGGTACCCTAGCTCACCACTTGTAGACAGCTCAATAATTTTAACGAGGAAAGAAGAGTCTTTCTTTCTTTCTTTCCCTTCAGACTTCTCTTACAAGGCAGGCAGTGAATTTGACCCTTAAGGAAGACCCCGCAGGGACCTGGATATCACTTATCAAGTCTAAATATGCATCCCTGATCCAGGTTGATGGGAAGTGTAGCATCCTCATCTCGACTTCTCCCCCCAGAACAAAACCAGTCACCTTGGCCAGGAAATGTACTACCTCAATCACAGTCACACTTCAATCACCAGGCTGTCTCTTGTCTCAGCTCCTGTCCTTGGTATGGAGTATTTACAGCCCATCTGTCTGTCTCAAACACACTTCTCACTCAAGAGGGAAATTAATCTCTCTCTCTCTGCTCTCTCTATCCTTTCCCCCCTCCTTCTTCCCCTAACACTTGCAATTTGCCATCAACAGCTTCCCTTTTCTCATCTACAATTCTCTATGACTTTGAAAATTGACTGCACCCACACACCTGGGCACAGTGATAGATAATTGATTGCATTTTTATTTCGCTTCTTTCCTAAACTGTTTTCCTTGCTAATGGCCAGATCCCCAGTGTTTGGGTTGTTTTTTTTGTTTTTCTGTTTTTTTTTTTTTTTTAAACAGACATTTGGTTTAGAGGGAGAAAAATAATCTAGGAACATTCCCACTTCTGCATGTTAAGGGGATTAAAAATACATGGAAATGGGTGAGGATACTGGCGGGGGTGGATCAGGTCTCCCTGACTGAGGGATATAGGGGCTAGTAAGACAGATTCTCCGTGGCTTTGCAACACAGCATGATGGAGTGGCAGTGCTGAAGGGAAAAGCAGAGCAGGTAATTTCAGGCAGATTCCATCATGATCACCTCATCATCAAATCTCTGATATAATAAACATTTCCACAATACCTGGCAACGAAGGGTTTCTCAGCTTTGCACAAAAGTGGGTGTTATCCCCAGGTGGGGAAACTGAGGCACAGAGCGCGTGTGGTGTGATTTATGCATGATCACACAGAAAATCACACTCCCCTGAACTAACCCACACTAGATCAAATCGACTCCCAGTGGCACAGAATATAAAATTGACTCCTGGGGTTTCCTAAATGGGGTGGCTGGCTGCAGCAAGCCATGAGGACATTTATACTGGCAACATTTTAAAAACTATACACTGCACCAAACCAACTGAGGTCATGCTTCAGAGGTGGAGTGTTGTCCCAGTGGTAGACTATAGGACTGGGAGACAGGACTCCTGGGTTCTAGTCACAGCTCTGTCAGTCTCTCACTCATCAAGGCAAGTTCTATAGACCAAAATGGTTGAACACGAATACTTAAATTTAGGCCTCTAAATCCAGATGTAGGCACTGCGAAAGGTGTCCTGATTTTCAGAGCTGATGAACATGTACAGCTCCCTTTGACGTCAATGGGAGTTGTGGGTGATTAGTACCTCAGGCCTCCTACCATTTAGGATCCTAACCTCAGACACTCATGGGTGAAAAGACTGGCTTTAACTATTGTGACTCAGTTTCCCCATCTGTTAAATGGTAGTAATACTCACCTCCCTGACAAGATGTTATGATGATTAGGGTCAGATTCACAAGATGATTACAGCCCCTTTGCACCACTCAGGTTCCTCTGTTGAAGGGACGCTACCTACTGGCACAGTACTACACCTGCCCCCACCCTCCTGGCATGGGAGGGATGTTGTAGGATGAGGGTTGTTTCAGGAGCATGTTGGCAGTGGGGAGCAATCCTCCACTGGCATATTGGTCCCTCAATGAAGGTCAGTTAGGAGACCTTAATAGAAATCAAGGAGAAAAGGCATATGGTCATTTGACCTCCCTTTAACTCCTGATTGTCTAGGAAGACATCGGGTTTGACTGTTCAGCACAGGCGGATTGCCTGGATCACACTGACACTGGATATACCTCGGGGCCAACTTTTACATGTATTTTTCTTTTAATTTGAGAAACTGACCCCGTTTGAAGTGGGAGATAGGTCAAGGGCACCTTAGAAAGTATTTTCTATTGAAAGACCACGCCTACCCTGTGTAATGGTTAGCCAATTAACAGCCTACGGAAGGGGGGAGAAGAGATTATATGACTAGGAAATCTGAAGCACTTCTATTTCTTGAATTGCACTCTTGGTTTCTGGGAGATGTGATGGCGTACAGCCTGTCGAAGTGAAATAACTCCCAAAGGCCCCTGTTACCGCTGTTCACCTAGGAGACAACAATGAAATCATAATGCTTATGCAGAGAACTGTAAACCAACCCGGCTGACACCACCTAGCTTGATTCAGGCATGAACGGCTAATGAGCGCACTGAAATACGTAGCTAGTACAACACTTTGTATGTCCATAGTAGTACACACGGACCCAACGCAGAACCCCACATCCCACCAGAGGAGTTTGGATTTGAATCCCTAGATCTGAACTTGCCCCTATGATTCTGGTACCAGTTTGGTTCCAAAACCAAAAGGAGCCCGATACGCAGGGCTGGTTTGAACACAGAGAAAAATGGTGGCAATTGCATGAGAACAGCCATTCTAGTGAGATTGCAGTCCATGATTGAGAAAATCTTGCGAGAACAGATGGTCTTGGGAGATTTCTACAATTCAAGATGGCAGAAAACCCATACGATAATCTGATTTTGCACAAGTTCCATCGCTTTGGCCGGAAACCTCATGAGATTTTGGCAACATCAAAAACCTCAAATTGACAACCAACCCCAAGCCCTGGTACGTACTTGCATTCATGCTTTAAAGTCTAATCCAGATCCAAACACCACCTCCAGAGCCCCAAGTCAGACCAAGCACCTCCTCGTTCCATAACCAGGACCATTTAACAACGCCGTCTGCCAGCAAACTTTGGGAGCTCACATACAATAAAATGTGGCTCCAGGAACCACCTTACTGCTCATCTTACAAGACCAAAGCCACCCCTGGGTTTTGCTCATCTCTAATACACAGAAACATACATACTCTGCTTCTAACATTTCCAACAGAATTTGATAGGCATGCTACATCCAATGAGCAAGAGCTGGGAAATAATATTTAGCTCACACACGTATTATAGCATTTATTCTGGATAGTTTTACAAACTGAGGTGTCTGATTCCTCTGACTTGCTGTGGTGTCAGAGCACAGGTTTGGGTAAACTGGGCCAATCTGAAATCTGGAGTCATAAGCGGGACCTCTCCCTTCCTAGAATTGGCTGAGAGGATAAGGGATGAATGGAGAAGGCTCTACAGAAAGGCTGAACAGATGCCCACAGGCTGTCTCCTGGGCTGTACTGAGCCTGGCAGGTCGCTGTGGTAAGATCTCCTCTAGAAGCAGTTTTAGAGGAGGATGGGTGATGATCTGCAGTTAATGAATGGTGTTTAAACTATTCATCCTTTACATGGGGGGAGGGATAGCTCAGTGGTTTGAGCATGGGCCTGCTAAACCCAGGGTTGTGAGTTCAATCCTTAAGGGGGTCATTTAGGGATCTGGGGCAAAAATCTGTCTGGGGATTAGTCCTGCTTTGAGCAGGGGGTTGCACTAGATGACCTCCTGAGGTCCCTTCCAACCCTGATATTCTATGATTCTACGTACACATTGGTTTCTGTGAGTACATAGTTCAGCTCTGGCTTTGTAGTCTCAGGCTTAGCTCAAGGCTCAGAGATCCAAGCATAAACTTGTTTTACCCCATTCCTCCACCCCTATGTTCTTTCTGTAACAGCAAAGAATGTTAATTTAAGAATAGAGAGAAGCAGTCTCATGTGAGCTTCTTAGAAATAAGCTGCCATCTGATCAATTTAAAGTGATCAGGGATCACCACCTTTAGCCCTGACAAATGTTAAATACACATCTAGTGGCAGTCTAATTCATTTTTAACATTCCCTTTAAAAGTCAAACACAAAATGCCCTTGTCATGGTTGGCTTTTGGGTCTTCAGGAGCAGGACATGATAAAGGCAAAAGAAAAGAGAATCATTTCCACTTCTACTTACCTGCCAAGACCCGAGTTCAGCATTCCAAGTTGCCCCTTACATTAGGGGATGTCATCGGTAGAACCCGGGTTGTCAATGGGGATTAAATGCAGGACCTTAATAATCAAAACCTTCCATTGCGGAAAGCTCGTATAAAAAGCTGCACATCGGAAGCCATTTGCTGTGCAAATCTGCTGCATATTCTTGAGTGCCATTCACTGGCACCGTAACTATTAACTAGTTAGGCACGTCGAGACCGCTCTCTTTTATAGAGCGCTCCTGTACCACACACCATTTGAGCTGAAGGAGTAAAGGTTCGATTCGACTCCCAGGGAAGTCAAAGGATAGATCCCCTTTGACTGCAGCAGGAGTTGGCTCAGGTTCTCAGGGTTTGTCTGCAGTGCAGCCATGGGGTGTAACTGCAGCACGTGCAGACATACCCGAGCTAGCTTTAATCTAGTTAGCTCAGGTGCTGGGGTAGTGACACTGCAGCAGCATGAACTTCAGTGCGGGTTAGCCACCCAAGTAATTAGCCAGGCTTCTGGGCAGGCTTGTCCAGGTTGTGCTGAAGCCTGTGGCGCCTTGTCTTCACTGCTATTGGGTACACGAGCTAGCTAGATTAAAGCTAGCTCGGGTATGTCTACTCATATGCACCCCCCCGCTGAAGTGTAGACAGGACCTAAATCTGTAAGTGGGCAGCAGGCTATTCTAGTCACTGGGGATAGCCACTACAGGGAGACATGTTTACAAACACTAGAAGGGCTTGTCTACATTACCTGCTGGATTGACAGGCAGCAATCGATCCAGCAGGGGTCGATTATCGCGTCTAGTCTAGACACGATAAATCGACCGCTGATTGCTCTCCCGTCAACTCCGGTACTCCACCAGGGCGAGAGGCACAGGCGGAGTCAACAGGAGAGCGTTAGCCATCGACTTATCGCAGTGAAGACACCGCAGTAAGCAGATCTAAGTACGTCGACTTCAGCTACATTATTCACACATAGCTGAAGTTGCGTAACTTAGATCGATCCCCCCGCCCAGTGTAGACCTTCAGCCAGTGTAGCACATTAGCAATTCAGCTCCCTTCCCACATTAACCTGTTCCTGTTGTCATCAACTGTCCCGCGTCAAACATAGAGCATTGCACACTAGGTCCTATTAGGTTAACATCTTAGTTCATATATAAAGGGACACCATCAACTTGACACCTAATCAATTTAAACCAGATTTAAACATTTCAAATACTAGACCTGCCACTGAATCCTGCCAGATAATTTTTCATGGGTTTACAATCAGATTTTCCTATTTAAAAAAAAAGTTCCACACAAACAAAAGTGGAAATTCAATGAATAAATGGTTACACTTACTACACATGATGTGCTGCCAAATGCAAGAAGAAATCAGACTTGGGGGGAAGCAACAGAGACACATTACTTTTCTCTAAACTCTTCCAGTTAGAGCAATCTTACCTGTAACAAAAGTAGGTAACAACCCTCCACCTCCAAAGAAATGTGATTTTTAAATTGAAAGTTCCCCTTTACATGTAACAGAGTTGAATGAGAAAACCAATGCCTGCTCTTTACGGCTCTACTCCTGTTCGGAGGGGTATCCATTGGTTATTAGAAATGTCTTCAATATCTCTTCTTTATAACGTGTCATACAGGGGTTTAATCTTCCAGCGGGGGGATTTGCATAGATAATTCCTAGTCCAGTTCATGGGTGTTCCCTATATAAACTCCACTTTGGTGTTGGGAAAACAATCTCCCAAACAGTTACAAATATTAGATATAGATATAGATAGGTATCCTGCATGGGAATTAGGTACTGCAGAGACCAGAGGTATCAAAATTTTAATACATACACAATCAAAGTCTCAGGATAGTAACTTCAGTGTCACTCTGTGAGTGACCCGTCTTAATTATATTCTGGGCCCTACAGGATCTGGACCTAATAGGAATAGATATGTAATTCCAGTGTTTGTAAATGGAGCAAGGCTGGTATTCTTGTGTAAACAAGCTATTTCTTAGCCACACAGAAGTGTGCTTCGTGCCATTTAAAAGGAAGCATCACAAGTGCAGAATGAAGGATTCTAATGTCAATTACCCTCTTAACAAGAAGAATCAGAGCCTGAAAGCTCAAGGAAGGGAGGCCCATTGAGAACAAGCATGGGAGATAAAACACGGCCCCGTTATTTACGGTACAGGCTAAGGCTGGCGTATGAGGCTGAAGGAGCCTTGAAATGTAGAGAAGACAGTGAGATTCCAAAGCTCGTGTTATGCTCTTAGAGGCCGGAAGGAAGGAAGCTATTTGGTTGTGAAAGTCTAGTCCCTAGTCAGACAACATCATAAGCCCCTGCCTGCCACATACTATAATTGATGGGATTGGCAAACCATGCTTATAACAGGCTTTCGAGGGGGATGTTTTTGAGGTGATCTGAAGATTAACAGAGTCTGCAAGAATGAATTGCACTGGCTAAACTAGAAGCCAACTGCAATGTCCCTGCCACCAGACAGTGCTGAGTTCTTCACCTCCGTGACAGTTACAGTCAGACACAACAATTCAGAGGGGTGGTGGAGGAGCGCTCGCTGCAAGATGCAGCCTTTCACCTGTAGGCTGCTGTTTCACATCCAGCTCAGGTAACTTACACTCACATGGCATTCGGTGCCCTCCTGTGAAATGAATTTGGTGGTTTCAGTCCACTGCAAGTGGAAATGTGTCCACAACACAAAACACAGTGCTGTATTTGGCACCCTTGTTGATAATGTCAGCAGACAAGCCAGGCACTGAATGGGCCAGGGAGGCTTTTATTCATTTCTCACCTCTGAAGCCAGTCCCTCCAGATCAGGGTTAAGACACACTAATGTGGATAAGCTCTTCAGTGGAGAGATGATTTAATTCTTCAGGGCTATTAATCAAGCACCTTGCACCAGCACTAAATTTACACACACATCCCCCTACACAACACTCAAGTCAGAAGGTATAAAAGTAATTCCTTGTATATGTCACACCATTCACAGTGGCTTCCGATAACTCCCCTGTGCATTCAGATCTGACCCAGTGAAACCTTCAGAGATTTGTTTATTGGAATGTAGGACGGGCCCTTCCCCATACTCTGGTGGCCTGGTTGATAATGGATTTTTCAGGAAAGAGCCCAGGAACATAGAAGCTGTCTCACACCAAGAGCATTTTCAATTGCATTTCAAAATGCACTGCCCTGAAAAAGACCGACTGTGCTCAAACAAGCCAAGGGAAAGCTGAAAGCACCTGCTTCCCAAAACGTACCAGACCTGCTTCTCCTTGGCACCAAGGAACATGCCCCCCACCCCTTTGAAACAACCCAACTGCACTATTACATGCCATTCTGCCCCACTATGTTATGTTTCGAACTGACAAGTCAGGAAATCATCCCACATGCGTGTGCCATGGGCGGAAGATGGCACACTAACCATGTGTCCCTGTGACCTGCACTGATCCTGGGAGTGTCTCATAGGCACATGATTTTGGTGCAGGTCTTTTAAGCACAGTCAAAATCAGGGCACTGTGAAGACTACAAAGAAACAAAGAATTAACTTCATGTTAAGATGTGACCATTAATGCTGTTTATATTCTTTATAAGCACCGTGTTCTTTCTTTCCTCTCCCTCCACCAGCATGTATGCCTGCTTCATGGTACCATTTCCTGCTATTGTCACAGATGAGAAATGTGCAGGCATAACCCTTTCGACACGAGTCGGCACAGCACTGTCTGCAAAGGGAGGGAGGAGCCATGGATGGGGGAGCACCCAAGTCTGTATGTGCACATGTATGTTTCCATGTGAGTATTATATATCCATGGGGGGGGGAGAATAGCTCAGTGGTTTGAGCACTGGCCTGCTAAACCCAGGGGTGTGAGTCCAATCCTTGAAGGGACCATTTAGGGATCTGGGGCTTAGGCCTGCTTTGAGCAGGGTGTTGGGCTAGATGACCTCCTGAAGTCCCTTTCAACCCTGACATTCTCTGATTAAATGCACAAGTGCAGGCAAGCTAACATGTCTGGGTCCCAATGCACAGATAAGTGCAATTATCTTCCTATTGGACTAGCCAAACATACCAGCTAGGGTGTATTACAGTTGACTGAGGGTAGCAAAATGGAAGTGAGAAGGCTGTTATTTGGTTTGCTTGCATTACTTTATGCCTTATCATTAAACAATGTGTCTGCAAGTTTAGCAACAGCCATCTCATACTCTTTTCAAAACCCCACTATAAACCAGAAGACAGAGAGAGAAACAATTTATCTTAATGACACGGTTTGGCTAAGAATTAAGTGTTGATGAAAATTTGAAAGCTAAAGCCCACTTTTTAATTCACAGACCAGCTGCAGCACAGCATGTAGGGGTTGGGTGAAGCAGCTTCATTTGCTAAAACACCTCTTTCCTAGCACGGTGAGGACTATACTCTTCTGTGATTCCGTTTAATTGAAATTCTATGCTTGTTAAATTCTGAGTCCTATATTGATCAACATATGTCAACTGTGGAAAATTGTACGAAATCGTGTTGTATTACTGTGGAGCAGTCAACTGTCCATTGGTGTCTGAAGCTAGTTTATTTCACCTGCTGGAGATTGGGCCAGGACTGATATAGCATCTAGCATTGGATTTTCTTAATTTTTAATAACACTCTGTATGTGCACTCAGAGATAAACAGAGCCAGCAATTTGGGTTGTTAATCCATCAGATTGTATGGGCTAAACAGGGTGTTGCCTGTTAGGAATTAGATGGAGACCTCCCAGTCTAGGTCTACACTGGGGGAGGGAGGGCGTTAAATTGACCTAAGATATGCAACTTCAGCTATGCGAATAGCTGAAGTCGGCGTATCTTAGGTCGATTTACCTGGCCGTGAGGACGACGGCAAGTTGACCGCTGCCGCTCTCCCGTCAACTCCGCTTCCGCCTCTCGCCGCGGTGGAGTTCCGGAGTCGACGGCAGAGCGATCGGGGATCGATTTTATTGCATCTACACTAGACGCGATAAATCGATCCCTGATAGATCGGTCACTGCCCGCCGATCTGGTGGGTAGTGTAGACGTACCCCCAGGAATGGCCAGAGATGGTCAAGAATGGAGCTTGTGATTCAATTAGTACTTTCCTTGTACAGTCAGTACTGAGCTAATACCCTGGCCTGGGGCACTGTGCAGCTGGAGACACTATCAAATGAGAGACTGTCCACTGTGGTGATTTTCACAGTAATTTCATCTTGCGTATATATAATACCTTCCCTTCTGAAGAATCCCACAGGGATTTATACCAGAATACGTTTCCCATCACTGAAATGCTGCCGCTTGGGAGTGGAACATGGGAGCTGTTATTACTACATACCAATATAAAACAGGAAGAGGAGAAGAATACTGTCTCAATTCAATCTGCAAATACAATGATATATTTTCAATAAAAAAAAATGAACACAAAAATATTGTCACTTACTTTACCAGCCATGGAGATTGCCAGTTCCCTCTAGTATAATTTGCTGAGTTGGGCTGACACAGGTTACAATGACTAGTCTTCATGGGCCGTAGCTCAAAAGATCATACATAACTGACTGGAGGGAAACTACAGATCATATTTTAAGAAATCATGGACTTTGCGTATCTGCTTAGTTACATTCCTGATCCCATGCAATACTTTCTTTGTGATTTTGAAGGGAGGGCTTTTAAAAGGGCAAATATTATTTGCTTTGCTACCCAATCTCAGAGCAGAGGGTACTATCTGATATCTAAGAGAGAATATGGGGTAGGTGAGGAGACTTTTTGTTTTAGAATAAGAAAAAAAAAAAGGATATTTTAAAAGCCAACCAGATTTGCAGAACATCTGGTGACAGATGTTTAATTTGATCAGGGTCTGGAATTTTTGATGTTCCAAGTTAGCAGTTATTCACCATGTTTCCTGGCATTTTGGATAATGGAGTGGAGAGTACACTTATAAAATTTGTGGATGACACCATGCTGGCAGGGGTTACAAGCACTTTGGAGGACAGGATTAGAATTCAAAATGACCGTGATAAATTGAAGAATTTGAAATCAATAAGATAAAATTCAATAAAGACAAGTGCGAAGTACTACATTTAGGAAGGTGAAATAAATGTACAAATACAAAATGAGGAATAATTGGCTAGGTAGCACTACAGCAGAAAAGCATCTGGGAGGTTTAGTGGATCACAAATCTGAGCCAACAATGCAATGCAGTTGTCAAAAAGGCAAATATCATTCTGGATTGTATGTAAGACAAGTGGTAATTGTTCCACTCAGTTTGGCACTGGTGAGGACTCAGCTGGAGTCCAATTCTGGATGCCACACTTTAAGAAAGATGTGAACACAAGAACATAAGAATGGCCATACTGGGTCAGACCAATGGTCCACCTAGCACAGGATTTTGTTTCTGGCACTGGCCAGTGCCAGATGCTTCAGAGGGAATGAACAGGACAGGGCAGTTATTGAGTGATCCATCCCGTTGTTCAGTCCCAGCTTCTAGCATTCAGAGGTGTAGGGACACCCAGATTATGGGGTCGCATGCCTGACTACTTTGGCTAATAAGTCCACCAAAGGCTATCCTCTATGAATGTATCTAATTCTTAGAGCCCTGCATGGATACAAAATTTGTATCCACATGTGATCCGCAATCAAGGACTGCGGATATCCACATCCACGGATATAAAGCAGATATCTGAAGATTTGCAGGCTTTACTAATTCTTTTTCAATCCCCTGGCAATGAGTTTCACAGGTTGACTGTGTGTTGTGTGAAGTACTTCCTTTTAAACCTGCTGCTTACAAATTTAATTGGGTGACCTCTGGTTCTTGTGTTATGTGAAGGGATAAATAACACTTCCTTTCTCACTTTCTCCACACCAGTTATGATTTTATAGACCTGTATCATATTCCTGCTCAGTTGTCTCTTTTCCAAGATGAATAGTCACAGTCTTTTTGTGGACAAGTTGGAGGCAGTCCAGAGGAGAACAACAAAAATGGTAAGAGGTTTAGAAAATCTGGCCTATGGGGAAAGGTTAAAAAAAGTTGGCATGTTTAGTCTTCAGAAAAGAAGACTGAAAGGGGACCTAGTAACTGTCTTCAGGTATGTTGGACTATAAGGTAGATAGAAAGCTGGCTAGATCATCAGGCTCAACGGGTAGTGATCAATGGCTCCATGTCTAGTTGGCAGCTGGTATCAAGCGGAGTGCCCCAAGGGTCGGTCCTGAGGCCGGTTTTGTTCAATATCTTCATTAGTGATGTGGAGGATGGTGTGGATTGCACCCTCAGCAAGTTTGCAGATGACACTAAACTAGGAGGAGAGGTAGATACCCTGGAGGGTAGGGATAGGATTCAGAGGGACCTAGACAAATTAGAGGATTGGGCAAAAAGAAATCTGATGAGGTTCAACAAGGACAAGGGCAGAGTCCTGAATTTAGGACAGAAGAATCCCATGCACTGCTACAGACTAGGGACTGAGTGGCTAGGCAGCAGTTCTGCAGAAAAGGACCTAGGACTTACAGTGGACAAGACGCTGGATATGAGTCGACAGTGTGCCCTTGTTGCCAAGAAGGCTAACGGCATTTTGGGCTGTATAAGTAGGGGCATTGCCAGCAGATCGAGGGACGTGATCATTCCCCTCTATTCGGCATTTGTGAGGCCTCATCAGGAGTACTGTGTCCAGTTTTGGGCCCCACACTACAAGAAGGATGTGGAAAATTGGAAAGAGTCCAGTGGAAAGCAACAAAAATGATTAGGGGTCTGGAGCACATGACTTATGAGGAGAGGCTGAGGGAACTGGGATTATTTAGTCTGCAGAAGAGAAGAATGAGGGGGGATTTGATAGCTGCTTTCAACTACCTGAAAGGGGGTTCCAAAGAGGATGAATCCAGCCTGATCTCAGTGGTACCAGATGACAGAACAAGGAGTAATGGTCTCAAGTTGCAGTGGGGGGAGGTCTAGGTTGGATATTGGGAAAAAACCTTTTC
This sequence comes from Malaclemys terrapin pileata, assembly GCF_027887155.1. Lineage (NCBI taxonomy): Eukaryota > Metazoa > Chordata > Testudines > Emydidae > Malaclemys > Malaclemys terrapin. The sequence continues at coordinate 102,874,721 of NC_071512.1, read as the reverse complement.
ACTAGGAGGGTGGTGAAGCACTGGAATGGGTTACCTAAGGAGGTGGTGGAATCTCCTTCCTTAGAGGTTTTTAACGTCAGGCTTGACAAAGCCCAGGCTAGGATGATTTAGTTGGGGATTGGTCCTCCTTTGAGTAGGGGGTTGGACTAGATGACCTCCTGAGGTCCCTTCCAACCCTGATATTCTAAGTTAGAGGTTATTTTAAAGAGAATGGTGACTTGTTCTCCATGTTCACTGAAGGCAGGGCAAGATGTCATGGGCTTAGTCTGCAGCAAGGGAAATTGAGATTTGACATTAGGAAAAACTTTCTAACTGTAAGAATAATTAAGCACCGGAACAGGTTACCAAGGGGCTGTGTGGAATCCCCATCATTGGAGGCTTTTAAGAACAGGTTGGACAAACACCTGAGAGGTATGGTCTAGGTTTACTTGTTCCTGCCTCAGCACTGGGGGTGGGGTGGACTAGATGACCTCCCGAGGTCCCCTCCAGCTCTACATTACTATGATTTTCCTTTCTCTTATGGAGATAGATAAAAGAACAAATGAACCTATGAAGTATCACAGTCTAGCCTCTATAGGATCCGGCTGTGAGAGAGGATAGGTTCTATTCCTGACTCTACCGCTGACTCACTTGGCAAGTTACTTTCTCACTCTGTGCTTCAATTTCCCCATTTGTAAAACAGATTATAATTGTGATATTTTGAAAACTTCAGTTTCTCCCAAAAGTTTCTTTTTCTGAACCTTCCTAGAGCCTTCTGTCTATTGGCTGTCACTGGATCCCACTAATATGTCCTTCTGCAATTCCATGGGATGGAGTGACAATTCATCTTCTGATGGTTCCCTTTGGAAGGCATATCTCCCAGATGTCCTGAGGTGTTTTTTTTTCCTGGGATCTAGTCTCAAAAAGTGTCAGTGCTGAAAGACAGCGAAAGAACAAAAGAATGAAAGAACGAATGAACGAAATAAGGTAGCTTTCATTGGATCTGGTTGGATAAGAGGCACGCGAATAGTATCTGAAACTTTTATCTTTACATTGCTGATTGAAATTTGGACTAGGTCATTAGTGATCAAAGATCACTCCTACCTTATGACTATTTGGTGACTTATATTAAATGAGTTGATGATCCCAGGTTGATGATCTCCTGGGCAAATGCCACCATCCACTGATATGTTTGAACTACCAGTCCTTGGGTTTAAACACAAGCTGGCCCAGGGGCTTTGAGTCTGGAATTTACTCCTTCTGCATTAGTCTGACATAGTCCAACATGGATAATCTATTTTCCTTTGAGGAGGGGGCATGGAAGGAGGGCGAACAATTTCATTTATGATGGGCTTGGTCTGGTTTCATCAGGTGAATATTCTGTTTTGTTAAAATTCTGCAGGTGTACCCAGAACTCCAGAAGGGTGTGGTTTAGGCTATGTCTACACTACAGAACTGATGCAGGCACAGCTATGTTGGTATAGCTATGCCAGCATAGCCCCCAGCATAGATGTGGTGTAAAATTTCTCTGCTTGTGTAGGAGCACCACCGCCCTGAATGACTTAGCTCTGTCAGCAGAAGCACCTTTCTGTCAGCGTAGCTGGGTCTCCTGGGGTTTTGTTGGCACAGCTATGTCAGTATAAATGTTCAGTATGGACCAAGCCTAAAAAATCTGAAGAAATAAACACATTGGATTGGTGTAAATGTCAGCGGAGCTATACGGATTCATATCAGGGAAGAGCTAGCCTGCTGGCAGTCTAGCAGAAAGGCCAGGGTTTCAATGAGCCTATTAACGTAGATTTTGCACTTGTGTATTCTTCGCAAGTGGAACCTCTTGCACTGAGCAGTCTCTACAAACACACAGTGCAGTTTAAATTCCCAGAGTGTCAAAAGTATACATTTGGCTATAAAACACTTCTGTACTTTTTATATGCAAATAGCAGCTCAGTGGGACCAAAGCGACACTGTCTGCAGAGGCATCCTACAAAAAAATCCATTACAGACTACAAAAAAAAAAAAACCCCAAAAAACCCAACGGAATTGAATTTACAAGCTCCATATCAAAATCCTCCTAGGCGTAGAAATTTACTTTCCATGCAAATGCACCTCCCTCTCTGCTTTTATCTCTTGACCTATATGTGCGCTGTACATCTCTTGGGATTGACAGGTTGATACACCATTGATTTGACAATACAGAATTGTCAAATATTTCTTCAGCAGTAGCAAGCCCTCCCCCCGCACTGCTCCAGTTTTGTCCTTCTTTCCCAGTTTTTTCTTTGTTTTTGTTTTTTGAGCATCAGTGACAGCTGCCTTCGGTTTCCCTCCTTCCACGCTGCACAATGTAATCAACAGAAATTAATTCTAATCATGGGAAGAAAAGCACGACAGCAGAGTTCATTAACTGGAAGAATACAGTTGGAAACCTCCCACTCCAAACCCCCTGCCTGCCCTCCAATATAGTGCAGAGGGAACTATCTAGTTAGTGTGATGCACCACAATTGGAGAGGGAGTAGTTCCCATTGCAGTGGCCATAGTTGGCCAAGTGGTGAAATGGAAGAAGTATTGATGGGAAAGGGAGGAAAAACCAAAGCCTGGTCCAGGCTGCCTTAGAATTAAAAGAGAAACATCTCAGAGCTAATGTACATGGTCAGTGATAATCGCAGTGAACGTTCAACAGAACACAGCAGCCACCAGACTGGACCAGACCAATGGTCCATCTAAATTCAGCATCCTCTTTCTGACAGTGTTCAATTCTGGACATTGCAAAGGGAGGCAGACCTCACTTTATGGTACCTCTTAATGCTATGCCACTGAATACCATGGGTGGGGAGGCAGGGGAGGAGAGAGCAAAACATTCCTCTTGCCTCCAACTGGTGATCAGATTACATCTAATACCATATTAAAGACAACCCCTACAATCATTTTCAGTTCTGATCCTAGCCAGTGTAACAGCAGGTACAATTCTTATTCACATAAAAAAAAAAATCATCCCAATCCCATCCCAGCCCAGCTCACCAAGCCAGCATGCTTTCTTCGGGTTCTTCTAAACAAAACGAATCGAAAACTTCTTTCCACAAGGACCACACACACGTAAATTTACAGTTTAAAAAACAAAACAACCCCCCCCCCCGCTCCCACCTCTGGCTTTCCTAGTATGTCCCATCTGAGTGCTCAGCTCTTCCAGACTGCAAACTCCTTGCAGTGAAGACAGTCTTCGTTTTAGTGTATTGCACGGCACACTGTCAGTGTTAAACAAATAATAATACAAGTGTGGAGTCCTTTTCTGGGGTACCTGCTGAGATACTCGTCTCAGTGATATCCTGCAGCAGCAGTGAGTTACACAGGTTAACCATACACTGTGTAAACAGGTTTCATTGGTTTTCAGTTTCCGATATTTCACTGAATGCGCCTACTTTTAGCTGTATTTGGGGAAAGGCACAGAAAAGTGACTCATTGGCCTTTTCTGTGCCATTCATGAAGTTAAAGAGAGAAGAGGGATTATACGCCAGGGATTAGAACATCTTTTAACCTAGTTATAACAGAGCACCGAGAGCATGCTCAGCCCGTGAGTACAGTAAACGCTTCCAAACTGCATCAGCTTTCAGCTGTGTTTATTAGTGAGGGAATCCATCAGGTAACATTGTGCATTACTGAAAAGGCAGTTTACCGCTATCTGATCTCAATCAAGATGGCAAAATAAAGCCAGGTCTCTCATCTATGGGCTTTTCCTGACTGCTGACCTGACATGGTACCATGGCTCTCAAGCTTGCAGAGCTCCCTGGATAGCCAGCTCTCGCAATCAGTAAGAGGTGTCAGATGTATCTACCACTCGATTACAGAGGCAGTGAAGAGGAAACAGGAGAGATTATTGGACACAAAGAATTGGAAATGAGGTGCTAGTGTCCTCCCAGGGGACATCCAAAGAGTCTCAGGATCGAGGATTTTGTCTTTGTGTAAAAGTTTAGTGGGGAATTTATGTTTTAAGGGAATGGAAATCGAATTCTAATTATGGCATAAAATTCACACTAGTGAGAAAGAACAATTTGAGGCAGAAGTGTGCTGTCAGGTTCAGCGAACAAGTTCTGTATTTTGGGTTTGACTTGGTCACCCTGGCAGATCGATCTAGGCCAATGCCAGTGTTTGAGACCTTGTCTTGACATGACGAGCTGTACCACTTTAACTATACCAGCATAGTTAAAGCAATACAAGCTGGCTAACGTGGATGCAGTTTTACCACTACAAAAGTGCCTATATTAGTATAGCTTATCCCTGTACAGGGAGCTGTAAAGCATCTTTATATAGCAGCCTCTTCGCTATGGGTTATAGAGATATAATTAAAACTGTTATATAACTATATAGGTAAAAAGAATCACTCCCGTAACTGGCACAGTTATCCTGGTATAAAATATGTGTATAAGCCAGGACTGACTCTATTCATCTAGAAGGAATGGCTTCAGACCAACATCAAATCAGGTTCCGACAATGATCTTTCACTGACCTGTAGCTGAGCATTTCAAAACCACCTAAAGGATTTAGATGCATCCCTTCTTTTAATTGTCATGGAAGATGTATCTCTAAATCCCCTAGGCTGCTTTGAAAATCCACACGCATCTTAAGAACATAAGAACGGCCGTACCGGGTCAGACCAAAGGTCCATCTAGCCCAGTATCCTGTCTACCGACAGTGGCCAATCTTTGTATATCACCTCCTCCACCATCAAAATCATAGAAATAACTATAAAATAATAAGAATGCTATACAATTATATGGTTCTTTTAACTCAAAGGATCCTAAACTATCCACAACTCTACTCATATAGGGGTCAGCAAACTGGTTCCAATAAAATCAGAACATTTCACTTCCCTGTGTAAGCCTGCAGCCCAAGTGCAACCTTGAGAAGTGCTCTGAATGCAGCCATCTCTGGAATGAGCATGGTAACTGCTTAATACTACAAAATTCTTTAAAATAGGAAGTGAAGAATTCCATGCCTGACTAAAACTGGAGAAGGAATTTAGGGAAAAAGAAGATAATTGCCCATGTTAGTGTCTGGTTAAGATAGCAGAGGTAACTCTCACAACTGTTGTGATTACCAGCAATCCCTTTTGTCAGGTATTACTTCTCATCCAAAATGATGGAAAAATGTACTGGATTATTTGTTCTCTCTCTGAGTTAGTGGCAGCCAGGCATTCAGATACTCCAGAAATGGGATCCATTCTCTTGATGGGAGTTGCATTGTTTTGCACCATCTGAAGATCTGGCCCTTTGTTTTTCACAGCAATTTAAAAGAGAAGTTGGCAGAATTAAAAAGTTTTGGCGTTTGGCTTCATTGTAACATTTCGAGTCCACAAAATAGAGACTAAAGTCCCCCCAAAGAGCTGGCCCTTTCATGAGATTTCCTGTGTGGCTTGCTTTCAGGTGGGCAACAAAGACTTTTCTTGTCGTGTTTGGCCACTCTCACTGCTGATCCCTTCCAGAGCTCAGATCCATAACTGCATGAAAACGAAAGACAGCAAGGAGCACTTCTCAAGGTTGCACTTGGGCTGCAGGCTTACATAGGGAAGTGAAATGTTCTGATTTTATTGGAACTAGTTTGCCAACCCCTATATAACCTAAAGCCCACCCTCTGGCTTTTGCTTGTGTTTCTGTTGTTTATTGTAGGCACCCAGGAAAGCATTTCTCATGTTACTCCATTAGCCTGAGCATCATGTCATGAAGTCAAGAAAACTACCTGTCCCCTTCTCTCTAACGTGTCACTATGGGGAGACAGACAGGAAAAGAACCTAGAAAATATGTGTGTCAACTAGCTGGAGGCATACATAAAAGGAAGCAAAAAAGATGTAATTTCAGGTATTTTATTATATTCCAATTTTCACTCAATCTGATTGTAACAAGGCAATTTCAGAGCCAATACTTTCTTCATTCCTTTCAGATAAGCCTCAGAAGCAGGGCTGCTTTTTTTCTTTTTCATTACGAGAACCAGATGGAATAACTTGAGGCCAACGGAAAGCTTTACTTTCTAACAAACAAAGGACAAATGCAACTCATGACGCTATGGTCTGCTGAGACAGAAACGCTTGCCATTTTGTTCTCTAGAGTGGAGTCAATGTGTTTTTAATGAACATGGTATAATCCTACAGATGAAAGAACCTCAAAAGATATTGAGTGGAATCTGTTCACATCAGCATCCCAAAAGGTTAGATGTTTATTCTCAACCTCTTAGGTCTACAGAACTGGCTGAATATAACAACAAACAGGAGATTTCTTGGAATTTGGTGAATCCATCTCTCTTGGTGAACCAGAGAAACAGGAAGTTTGACATCTATGCCCTTCATTTTCTCCCCTGGCAGTAACCCAGAGATACAGTGAAAAAGACAGATAACAGGAGGATTCCAGTTAACCAAATCTTTTTAAACCACAAAAATGGTTCAAGGTCACTGAGTTATGGGCAGAGCGTGGGGTGGGGGTGGAGAGGATTAGGGCTGAAGACAGAGAAGGAAACTTTCTTATTTTATTCAGCTTCTTCCAGCATTGCTTTATATCAAGAAACTAGAGCTGACTGAAATTAAGAAACAAAACAAGCTGGTTTGCCATTATTTTCCTGACTGAAAGATCAAAGGGTTTTTTTTTTAATATGTGCAGCCATGTTAGTCATGAGTTACTTGAAAAACAACTTCTGGGCCTTAAAGTTTCTCAAAAGTGTGCTCTAGCAAATAAGGCAGTGTGGTCTAGTGGATGGGGGAACTGACTTGACGTCAGAAGACTCGAGTTCCGTCCCCAGTTCTGCTCCTTACCTACTATGTGACTTTGGACAAATCTCTCTCTTCTCCCACACTTTGTCCTGTCTATTTAATTTGTATGCTCTTCATGCAGGGACTATCTTTTGTTGTGTGCTTGTATAGGACCTAACACAAAGGGGGCCTCTACAAGGATTTGCCGAGGCTCGACCCTCTCCGGGGGCGGCGGAGAGCCACACCAGCTCACTACACACTGGTGCTTGGGTACTTCGTCCGGCTGCAGGGTCTCCCTTGGCAGCCCTTGTGGTTCTGGAAGACACAGTAAGCCCGACCCTGGCTCAGGGCGGGGCACCAATGCTACGTCAGGGGCTCAGGCACTTAGTCAGGACTGAGCAACCAGCAGGAGTATTTAGCCCAGGCCCTAGGTCAGGGCAGGGCAACAAACGCTGAGTCAGGAGCTCAGGCCCTCAGTCAGGGCTGAGCAATAATAGTAGACCCAAGCCTCAAAAGGCCTGGGAGCATAGGCGTGCGCACGGGGTGTGCCCGGGCACACCCTAATGCAGGGGTGGGCAAAAGGCCCCACTCTCCAGGCGCTGCAAGCCGTGGGGTCTGTGCTTCCCGGCCGGAGCACAGCAAGCTGCCAGCCCCTACCCCGCCTTTCTCCCTCCCCATGAGTCCTGCCGCCACGCGAACAGCGCTCTGGCGGCCGGGGCTGCACGCTCCCGTGGGGCAGGGTTTGGCTCCACAGGGAGGCAGAAAACTCCCCCCTCTCCTGGAGCCATGCTGCCCCGTGTGCAGTACTCTGGGGGTCAGGGCTGCGCGCGCTCCCGCGGGGCAGCGTTTGGCTCCGTGGGGAGGCTAGGAGCCTCATCTCATGCCATGGTAAGGAGTCCGAGGCAGGGGGATTGGATAAGGCGGTGGGATCAGGGGACAGGGAGCAGGGTGGGTTGGATGGGGGTGGGATCCCAGGTGGGGGTGTTGGGGCGGGGGGTCTCTGGAGGGGGCAATCAGGGAGCAGGGGGGGTTGGATGGAGCATGGGAGTCCCGGGGTCTGTCAGGGGGCAGGGGGTAGATAGGGGTCAGGGGACAGGGAGCAAGGAGGGTCCTGGGGGGGCAGTTAGGGTGGGAGGGCCTCTGGAAGAGGTGGTCGGGGACAAGGAGCTGGGGGGGATTGGATGAGTTGGGAGTTCTTGGGGGGGCTGTCAGGAGGCAGGGCTGTGGAGAGGGGTTGGGGGAGGCCGGGAACAGAAGGGGTTGGATGGGTCGGGAGTTCTGGGGGTCCTGTCAGGGGGCGGGGAGCGGTTGGATAGGTGTGGGAGTGGATAAGGATCGGGGCAGTCAGGGGACAGGTAGGGGGTAGGATCCTAGGGGGGGCAGTCAGGGGACAAGGAGCAGGGAGGCTTAGATAGGGGGTGGGGTCCTGGGGGGGCAATTAGGGGCAGGGGTCCCAGTAGGGGGTTGTCAGGGGACAAGGAGCGGTGGGGTTGGGAGTTCTGAGGGTGGCAGTCAGGGGGCAGGAAGTAGGAGGGAGTGGATGGGGCGGGGCCAGGAGGGGCAGGGCTAGGGCAGGGCTCCCTGGGTGCACACCCTAATGAAATGGGCTGCGCACGCCTATGCCTGGGAGAGAAGGGGACTGCCACCCACGGGTTGGGTGTCAGGGGGGACGCTGGCCCTCCCACTCCACTGCATCCCAGCCCGGGGCCCTAGCAGCGGCAGACGGCCCGCTGCTTAGTCAGTGGGGATCCTGGCCGCAACACACTGACATAGGCTCTGGCAGTGCTCCAGCCAGACTGGGGTCGGCTGCCCTGGACTATTTCCACACTCCCCCTCGGGGCCTACCTGGGTCCTGGTGTCAGCCTCTGGGGGATCCAGGATCATGGGTTCGCCAGGGCAGGGATTGATCGGCAGGTCCGGCAGCTCCTCCGGATAGTGGGCGCAGGGCAGGCCCGGCCGCTCCTCCAGTTAGCGAGCGCAGGGCAGGCCCGGCCAGTCCTGGCGGCCGCCTTGGGCCGCGGGGTCTTCCCAGCCACGAGCTAGGCTGGAGACGTCTGGTCTCTCCGGCGGCTGGGGCCTGACTAAACTGTGAGGGTGAGCTTTTATACTTCCGGGTCGCTGCCTGACCCTCTGAGGGGTGGGCTCAGAGCTCCCTAGCTCCGCCCACTCCGGCCTCCAGATGGGCTCTTCCCCCTCCGGGGCGGCGGGGAGCCACACCGGCTCACTACAGGGCCTCAATCTCAGTTGGGGTAGTAGACATTATTGTAATACAAGCAACAACAATAAACAATTATTCAGCCAAAAATCGGTAGCAGGACCAGCATTCTCAATGAGAGTCCAGTGACCAACTAAACAATTAATGAATTATGAACAATTCTATAACAACCTGTAGGTGGATAATTATTGACCAAACTATTCAGCAAATATGAACAACAAATCCAGATCCATCTGTGTGAGTGCTTCATGAACCAAGAAAAGTAGTGAAGTTATAACAAATACTATTCATAACTAGTAGCTGGACTCACTTTCCTAGTGACAGTAGAGACGCCTATGTGAGCAGTGATAATGGAGCGTTCTTATATACGACTATAATGGACATTATATGAGTAGTTAAGTCGTAGTACTATTTGGCGGATGAAATTCAAATTAAGTACAGGCCTCTCTACCCAAAAGGTAGGAACAGGCCTCCCTAGGCAATTTCCTGGGATTTTCTCGTGTAACCTACAATAGCCTAAAGTGCTTTGGAAGTGCCGCCGTTCTGCGACTAGAGGATGGATTTTGTTCTATTCCTCTGGAAACCGCTGAGCAGAGAGATCCAAGCTCGCCAATACTACTAGCAATAGCTGACACGGGAGACCTTAATATGGTATCAATTCAGCCATCAACAGGCATGATTTCAGAGAAGATTTACGGAGAAGCCATTGATTAAACTGCAGCTCTAGCTCGGTTTCTTTTATCACCGGCATAAATAAATAAATAAAGAGTCAAGTAGCATTTTAAATTACAGGTGTTTCCACTTCCAAAAGCATTTAGAAGCCAAACACACACAAACACATTGGTGCAGCTTAATTGACATTGTTTTCCCAACTCCTCCAAGTTACCTGTAATATCAAGCCAATTAAGTGTTATTTTCACAACCTATTTACCGAGCTACCCGACAATCAATCCACCTACACACACATGCAGCGTTTGGGGGACGGTAGGGCTTAAAAGCTATCAGCATACCCCTCCCTGAAGGAGAGCTCTGTGTTGCTCAAAAGCTTGTCTCTCACCAGCAGTAGTTGGTCCAGTAAAAGACATTACCTCGCTGTGACAACGTCACCTGAAAGTGACAAGTGTTTGCATGGCACTGTTGTAGCCGGCATTGCAAGATATTTATGTGCCGGATGCGCTAAAGATTCATATGTCCCTTTATGCTTCAACCACCCTTCCAGTGGACATGCGTCCATGATGATGACAGGTTCTGTTCGATAACGATCCAAAGCAGTGTGGACCAACACATGTTCATTTGCATCATCTGAGTCAGATGCCACCAGCAGAAGGTTGATTTTCTTTTTTGGTGGTTCAGGTTCAGTAGTTTCTGCAGTGTTGCTCTTTTAAGACTTCTGAAAGCATGCTCCACACCCGTCCTGATGAGATTTTGGAAGGCACTTCAGATTCTTAAACCTTGGGTCGAGTGCTGTAGCTATTTTTAGAAATTTCACATTGATACCTTTGTTGCATTTTGTCAAATCTGCAGTGAAAGTGTTCTTAAAATGAACAACATGTGCTGGGTGATCATCCGAGACTGCTGTAACATGAAATATATGGCTGAATGCGGCTAAAACAGAGCAGGAGACATACAATTCTCCCCCAAGGAGTTCAGTCACAAATTTAGTTAACGCATTTTTTTTAACGAGCATCATCAGCATGGAAGCATGTCCTCTGGAATGGTGGCCAAAGCATGAAGGGGCATGCAAATGTTTAGTATATCTGGCAGGTAAATACCCTGCAATGCTGGCTACAAAAGTGCCATGCGAACGTCTGTTCTCACTTTCAGGTGATATTGTAAATAGGAAGCAGATAGCACTATGTTCCATAAACGTAAACAAACTTGTTTATCTTAGTGATTGGTTGAACAAGAAGTAGGACTGAGTGGACTTGTAGGCTCTAAAGTTTTACATTGTTTTGTTTTTTGAGTTCAGTTATGTAACAAAAAAAATTCTACATCTGTAAGTTGCACTTTCACGATAAAGAGATCACACTACAGTACTTGTATGAGGTGAATTGAAAAATACTATTTCTTTATCATTTTTAAAGGGCAAATATTTGTAATAAAAATAATATAAAGTGAGCACTATACACTTTGTATTCTGTATTGTAATTGAAATCAATGTATTTGAAAATGTAGCGAAACATCCAAAAATATTTAATACATTTCAATTGATATTCTATTGTTTAACAGCGCGATTAAAAGTGCAATTAATCGCAATTAATTGTTTGAGTTAATCGTGTGAGTTAACTGTGATTAATCGACAGCCCTACTTATAATCCATGACCTCAGGCATGTCACTCGAGCTCTCTACCCCAGTTTCCTCAATTCCAAAATGGGGAGAACCATACACAAAATAAGAGGAAGGAGAGTCGTGCAATTAGGACACTGGCCCTGGGCTCAAATAATATGGGTTCATTCCCAGCTCTGCCTCGGACTCCCTGTTTGACCTGTTCCAATCGCTTTGGGCCTCAGTTCCCCATTTCAAAAACTGTGCTTTAATACTTGTGTCTTGTGTAGTCAGATTGTAAGAGGGGACTATATCTTACTACATGTATGTGATGCAGCTAACACAATGGGGCTCCGATCTCAGGGCTCTAGACACCAGCAGTACAAATAATAAATAAATCATAACACTTAACAGTGCTGGTGCAACGTTTAAATAGGAAATGTCTAGAAAGTTCTTTGAGGGTGAACAACTCTCTCTTGTTATTTTTATGGATGCATTTAGTAGAATGCTGTGTCATAGCTCTATATAAAGAAATTCATTTTGGGGCACAGAGTGAGGTAGTAATAACTGTGATTGTGATTAGTCAGGTAAGCTGAGATCAACCAACCCAGCATTTGGAGTTCAACTAGCTGGTGGAAACAGGACTTCCTGCAGTCAAAGCAAACTAAATTAAAGCAAAGGGATTCTTGCAGCCAGAATTCCTCAAACTCTTGACAGACTTTGGTGAATAATGCAAACAATTGTCCATGAATATTTGTCCACATTTTAAATGAATTTGCTTCAGTCATTTTCACACCCTTTTTGTGATCATTTTCACAGAGCTTTCAAGTGATCCAGCTTCATGGTACAAATATGCACTGAATGTAAATGTCAGTATTCACAACAGGTGGGCTTCCAAGCCCATCCAGTCTGGGAACAAAAATACCGGGTGACTCATTTAACCAATTGCACCGAAGTAACATAGTTCATATTAAGGATTTTTACAATCAATCCACAGGGTATATTCATCTTCTTCTTCATCTCATCCCATCAACTTGGGTTGGATCATGATACAAGCACCCACCGTCTTTTTCTGTCCAAGGTGGCGCTAAGGTCCTTACTTTCTTCTTTGATGCAATCCATCACTTCCTCAGCTTCCCTCAGGGTCGCTTTCTACCAACCTGTCCTGCCATGCTATCATAGAATATCAGGGTTGGAAGGGACCTCAGGAGGTCATCTAGTGATTCTAGTCCAACCCCCTGCTCAAAGCAGGACCAATTCCCAACTAAATCATCCCAGCCAGGGCTTTGTCAAGCCTGACCTTAAAAACCTCTAAGGAAGGAGATTCCACCACCTCCCTAGGTAACCCATTCCAATGCTTCACCACCCTCCTAGTGAAAAAGTTTTTCCTAATATCCAACCTAAACCTCCCCCACTGCAACTTGAGACCATTACTCCTTGTTCTGTAATCAGGTACCACTGAGAAGAGGCTAGATCCATCCTCTTTGGAACCCCCTTTCAGGTAGTTGAAAGCAGCTATCAAATCCCCCCTCATTCCTCTCTTCTGCAGACTAAACAATCCCAGTTCCCTCAGCCTCTTCTTATAAGTTATGTGCTCCAGCCCCCTAATCCTTTTTATTGCCCTCCACTGGACTCTTTTCAATTTTTCCACATCCTTCTTGTAGTGTGGGGCCCAAAACCGGACACAGTCCTCCAGATGAGGCCTCACCAATGTCGAATAGAGGGGAAAGATCACGTCCCTCGATCTGCTGGCAATGCCCCTACTTATACAGCCTAAAATGCCGTTAGCCTTCTTGGCAACAAGGGCACACTGTTGATTCATATCCAGCTTCTCGTCCACTGTAACCCCCAGGTCCTTTTCTGCAGAACTGCTTCCTAGCCATTCGGTCCCTATCGTCACCAGATCCCCTTCATTCATCCTCTGCATATGTCCAAACCAGCAGAGTCACACTTCCTGAATTTTGTCAGCCACATCACAGACTTTGACTTCCTTACTAATACTTTAATGTAGAAATGTCTCTCTTTGGGTAACTTCTTTTATGGCGTGAAGCCATCTCATCTCAAATATCTGTAGACATTGAACCAGCCGGCTCTTTATCATCCATGCTTCTGCATGATACAGCTTTGTGGGGTGCATGGTTGTTCTATACAATTGGGCTCGTAGTCTCAGTGGCATATGCTCAAGTCACAGGCTGTAGTGTGGGGCACAGGTCACTTGCTGGTTTGAACTAGAATAAATGGTGGAATCTTTGTAACTTGAAGTCTTTAAATCAAGCTTTGAGGACTTCCGTAACTCGTGCAGAGGTTATGAGCCTATTGCAACAGTGGGTGTGTGAAGTTCTGTGGCTGGCAATATGCAGGAGGTCAGACTAGATCACGATGGTCCCTTCCAGCCTTAAAATGTATGCACCTGAGTCTAAAATTCTGACAATTCCTTTCTCGTGGGACTACATCTTGCCTGTGCAGCAGCATCAGTTTTGGGGTTTTAGATGAGACTGATGAACTAATGAACATTGTAGTTAGAGATGGAAAAGGCCATCTCAACCATAATTAAATCAAGGGCTCAAAAGGGCTTTCCATACCCAAGATTCCCCATCGTATCAGGCTCCCATGATAGTCCATCTCAAAACACAAGTCCCTAGCTCTCACTCCTTTTATATGTGCTAGTGTTAATCCTACCAACCACCAATGGTGCCTGTGCACCCCAACACCATGAAGTCTATAGTCGGCTATCACAGCACCATTGCACCGACTGTCTCGTGCAG